>NW_024962250.1:18302255-18442144 GCF_019238085.1 Lagopus leucura | reverse complement strand
AAAAAAAAAAAAAAAAAAAAAAAAAAAAAAAAAAAAAAAAAAAGAAGAAAAGAATTAAGGCATTCTGAAACCAGGACCCTGCTGTCCTTGTCTATGTCCTTCCAATCACCACAGAAGGTATAATTCTTTCTGGTGAATCCACAAATTAGTTTATACTGTCTATACTTTTCAAGCCACCCTACTTCAGTTCAAAACATGGCTAAAACCCAAATCACAACCGAACTCCACTAAATAGAGTTTTGCTGATGCATGTGAAGAAAAATTCCTCCGTCGGCATCAACAGGCTACAGATAGTCCTCAATTTCTGTTAATGACCTCTTCCCTCTGTCTGATTCAGTACAGCCCACTGGCTATGGAAATGACAACGCTCAGCAGGTGACAACAAAATCGTCAACAAACAGTGCTGAGATATGTCATTTTCTTCAAATACTTTCTCAGGAATTAAATGGCACACGATGGTATGCTTTGTTCTGCTCAGATCAAATATTTCTTTATTAAATGAAACTGCACACTCTTATATGTAGTTGCTATATAAAATGCAGGTTTAAGTGAACTGCTTCAAGCTTCAGTTACAAAACAAATTGATATTTCCCATACCTCCCCCAGTCTCCTTTTAACACCTAACTCCTTGGGCAGTCACTTGTAGGATGCTGTATATTTTGACATAACTCCAGACTGAAAACACTGCCCTTATGGATCCGTTCTGAGACTTTTACTGTAACTGGGACAAACTGGAGTATGCAATTCAGCACATTTCAGGTTTCCTGAATCTGGGAAATCTTCTTGCTATACACTCCAGCTAATGGACAGAGACATCCCTTTTAACAATGCTGTCTGTGCAACATTTAACCTTTTCGGATTCAAATCTAGCCTTTGTTTCTAGCTCTTTCTAGAAACATGAAATGTGTCAGGCTAACCTTCTTTATAACTAAAACTGGTGTAGAACTAGAACCATATCATAGCATTCACATGCTTAGACATTTACACATGTTTAAAGTGCAAAGGTGGCATCCAACAGTGAAAAGAAGTATACAGCATTAACATTTCTATTAAAGCATTCTCCTTCTTCCTTTTTGGCTTAAATACCTACTATTACTCAGAATCATTTAAACTTGAAAAAAATGCACAATTAAATTTCTAAAGTTCAAAATAAACATCTTTTCTAAATAAGTTTACACTTTTATTACAAGAGGATGATCTTCGGAGAAGATCATTAATCTACAAGCTGCATAAGGTGTCTGGTGACCAAACTTGAGCAGATTCCTATGTAGATTATGTACTTCGCTGCAGAAAGATAAAATATTGTATGTCCTTAAACCAGAAACAGAAACGGCTGCTGGAGACGCCTGAAATCTCTTGAAAAGGCACACTGCCAAGTTGACATACTAATCATTTCTCACTCAAGCCCTATGGCTCTTTTCACAACATATCAGCATTTACACTGCTGACCTGTTTCTGAACTGTGTTTGGTTGAGGTGTTCAACCAGTTAATAACTGGACATTTCATGTCATGCCAAATTGCTATTTCCAAGTAGATTGGGTTTCTCTCAGTTGTTTTCTAAATGTAACACATTCTCTTGCCTCAATCTATTTTTTAATTATTTTCATCTTAACTATACTCCAGATTACATTCTTTCACCTGTCCAGTGAGAAATTATATTTTTAGAAGGTTGTACTTCTATCTGTGTATACGCAGTCATTTCTTATACCACAAAGATGTCATTTTTGTTCAATTTATAAGGCATTTCAGCATCCAATTTATTACTGTGATCTCAATGTTTCTAAATGAATAATTTGAACCCTATATGATTGCCAGTTTTCTTAGATAAAAGATTTTCCTAGATAAAAGACGGTTGCATACCAAAAACTTTTGGTTTTAGATAGAGATGTAGATTTTTTACTTTTCTCCTTTAATTGTATTTAACTTCTGGATAGCAATTTGCTGTGAGAAATTGTTCCCCTTTTGATTTTGTATCTAAATGGTCAGAGTGCTATCTCAAGAAAGAAAAATATATGAGACAAACTGTATGACAAAGGTGAAGTTCAGACTGAAAATTTAAGTACACAAAGTACACTACTTGGGTATCATAGAAATTGTTCCCTTTTGGAAGGATTATGTGATCTCCAAACCTTTAATTCTGACCAGTTACATACTCATTCTGTCTCACTACATTACATACAGCTCTTTAAGCCAAGAGAAAGCTCAGGATCACTTTGCTGAGGTTTGATCTAAAACTATTTTAACTAATCTTCTAACTTCCACTTTATTTTGGCTACTAATGCATAATTTAACCTCTACTTCATTTCAATCAACTTTTTTTTCCCCCACATCATACAGATCTATGTTCCTCAGCATATCCGAAGTTTTGTGTTTTTTTTTTTGTTTCACATTTCCCTTTCTTGCCTGTCTTTGATATGTGCTAACACAGGCCAACTAGTAGTCTGTCTCTGTAAGCCAATATAAACTGCAAGAAATAGAACAGTCTCCTTCATTCTCGCAAAGCTCCTACAAAACGTCACCACTAGCAGCTTTGCACAGAAATCTCCAAGCCAGTAGAAGTCTTTTCTGCTACAACCTTTTTCAGCCTGGAAAAATCCTCCACCAGCACTGCTATCTGCTGCTTCCTTGCCTTTAGTCTTGTGTCAATATTTCTGTGCTGACCACTGTTATACAGAGATATAGAGATATAGAACCTCATTCTGTAATATTCAGAGCAACAGAAAATAGCAAATGAGAAGGTAAATCATCTCCCAACATTCTCTAGCACTCCAACCCATTCTTGTCTATTTTCCACTTTTTTTCATCCTCTTGTCAAGGTGAGGAAATAATAGTTTAAGCATTGATAGAAATTGGATCTACACTCAGTTATGGCCCAGCCAGACAAAGAGCTACATCTAAACAATGTCAGCTTGTACTGTTTATGCCTATATAAAACATTCCAAAGTTTTACAAAACTCAAAAATTTGTGTGGTATTTTCTTGTTCTACTTTGATAATTCATATAGTTTGGCCAATTTTAATTTGTAGCAGTAAGTTTGCAGTGTGTAAGTATTAATACTTACTTTCAATACAGAAAATATCTTCTCTTTCTCCATGACACTATTAACTATCATTGAGCCACAGAATGGCTTGGGTTGGAAGGGACTTTTAAGATAATTCAGCTAAACTTCCCTCCCTCCCCCCCCACTATAGGCAGGGATACCTCCCTCTAGACCAGGTTGCTCAAAGCTCCATCCAGCCTGGCTTGAATGCTTCCAGGGAGGAGGCATTCACAACCTCACTGGACAACCGATTCCAGGGTCTCACCACCTCACAGTAAAGACTTTCTCCCTAATATCTAGTCTGAATCAACCCTCTTCAGTTTAAAACCATTTCCCCTTGACCTGTCATTACATGCCCTTCTAAGAAGTCCCTCCCCAGCTTTCCTGTAGGCCCCCTTTAGGTACTGGAAGGCCGCTATAAGGTCTTCTCAGTCTTCTCTTCTCCAGCTGAAGAGCCCCAGCTCTCTTAGTCTGTCCTCACAGAGGAGGTGCTCCAGCCCTCTGATAATCTTCGCAGCCCTCCTCTGGACCTGCTCCAACAAATCCATGTCCTCTTGTGTTGGGGGCTCCAGAATAGGACACAATACTCCAGGTGGGGTCTCACGAGAGAAGAGCAGAGTGGCAGAATCAGCTCCCTCAACCTGCTAGTCACACTTCTATTGATACACAATTCTTGTACTGCATCCATAATTGCTCATTACTGCAAAACTGTAAATAACTTCCCCTGTTCATTTTGTGCTTTGCCTTAAGAAAAACCTCACAGGGATTTCACAGATGCTGCATGCTGAACATTCATATTTACAATGCATGAAAATCTTTACTCACATGCACTGTGGTAAGCTGTCTCTAGGAGAAAATGAATAGTGGCACTGTCTTGTTATGTTCAATGTAGTAGTTATAGGTAAATCGAAACATCTTCCAAACATGACTAAATATTGTAGCGAAGATGCATAGTGAATTCTTTCTACATTTTGTCTATGTCAAGCTTGATAGAATAACATTGTCCTTCAAAGAGAGTCACAGCTGCAAAACTAATAACTAAGTACAAGACCCACATGAACAACAGAGAATAAATTCTGATATGGAAGTTTCTTTCAAATTGTGTATTTGCTTCTCTACCTCTTGTATTTGGAAACACCAATACATAAACTGCCTTAAGTGCATAATCACAAGAAAGTGGAAACATCCAGTGCTTCATCACCATCATTATAAAGAATTTCTTCCTTACATCTAATCAAAATCTACCCTCAATTATTAATAAAAACAGTATATTTTAAAACAAAACAAAAGTTGTTGAATGACATTTTTCATTTGCTCACAAGACTGGCAATGTATCAGGCTTCTTACATTCATAGGCCATGTGTGGTTAGTTTTCTTGTTTATCTTATGTACAGAAAAGCTAATATAATACATCAATTGATTTATTAGCCTGTGGTTTCTCCAACACGGGACTGCCCTTCACATTCATGGAGAGCCTGGGACCATTGTATGGAATAAAGCCAAACCACACCATTTGCACCATACGTGGCTTTCAGGGAGTTCAGATGGTGCTCCCATTCTAGATTTGCCTTACGTGATCAAGTCTATGCTGATAATGAGGCTGCTGCAATGTGAATAGGACCTAATAGCACTTGAACATTCTACAGATGACTTGGCTCAGGTATCTTAGTACAACTGCACATCCAGTACAGGTATCCTTTCTGAATTATGAGCAGCGCTACACTCCTGGATCCCTAAAGTATGTGGTTTCTTTCTTGTGGCTTGTAACTATGCCATCCGCTTGCAAAACAACCATGCATAAACTTCTGGTAGGAATCTCTATCACAATGGTTACTAATAATAGTGCTCACCACTCAACATCTGAAAAAAAAAAAAAAGTTTTCTGCACTCCAGCACTTCAGCATCTTGTTGCTTTAAAGATTTCTTCAGACAAAAGTAAGTAGATGGGAAGAGAGAACATGGTGCATGCAATTAAGGCAACTAATGTCTAAGTTATTGTCTATGGTAATATAACCCTATATGGAAGTGTTACAGTTTTTTAACAGTAGAATAGGTGTTGAAGCAAAGAATGCAATTACAAAAGTTATCACTCCTGTATGCAGGAATACATAATGTACCACTCACTGCAGTTCAGATACACAGTTCAATTAATATTACTAATACCCTCCTTCTATCCTTTTCTGACTTTAAAAGCTATTCCATTGTGTTTAATTCCAAATATTTATTCCTTAAGATGAAGTATTTATAACGAAGAAATATCTTTTATAAATATTGAATTTTATTTGAAAATACAGCACATTTTACTTCTAGTTGTTTTACAGTTCAAACTGTAAGGTGCATTCTTTTTTGTTCAAGAATTTTAAAAGCAACTAATTTAAATATGCAAAATTATCTTGAGTTGTTCATACGTGAACTTAAAAGCCATGCAACACAGGAAAATTAAGTAATTATGCCTCCAAGTTATTTACTGCAATTAAGCTCATTTATCATATGCAAATTAGTGCAAACTGGTCTCATTAGTTACTAAATTACTCAATATGAGCTGAACAATGTAGCACTCCAGTTTGTAATGAAAAATCCCTGTAGAGGCAAGCAGTATCAATTAAGCTAATTTGCATATGCAAATATATTCACTAACTTTCCCTTTTCTCTATATTTAGTTCTACATTTCCTGATCATTCCTGATTATGTGAAAAATATGGGGTTATTGACCCTTTTCCACACCTCTTCAGTAGCAATGAAGTTACAGAAAAAATTCAGGGGCCTTATATAAACCAATAATTTTCATTTTTACAACCAGTTTCAATCAAATTTTTGAATAGCAGGGGGAGGAAGTAATACTTTTTTACTACATTTATTTAATAAATGCTGATACATACGTAAAAATGTAAAACCGAAAATGTATCAAAGTCTATTTTCACTATAACACCACTATTCTGAAGAAGATAAACGCAGGCTAACCAAAGCACGCAATCTGACAAACCAAAAATTTTACCAAAAAATAATTAACATATTGCCATTACCTTCCCCCTTCCCCCTTCTTCCCCCCTTATTACAAACATTTCTCTTTTTTCTATTCAGGTGATTTTGCTTGGAAATGCTTAAAAAGTATTCTGCCCTGACTTTGAAGATACTTGTATGACAACATGTAGGTATTCATGTTTTGGGTTGGTTTTTTTTTTTTTCTGTAAACACATGGTGGATAGTTTCCTTGTCTGTAAACCTACCACAGGAATCTGTTCAGTATGACATATAATTGTAATTGGCTATGGCTAGGAATTTTCTGACACAGCTGAGACTTCTTGCTTGTAGAAGTCAGATGTAAAATATTACAAGATGCACCACCATTTCTATTTTAAAATCATCATAAATAAATTACATCCACCTTTATAAGCATGCTTCTCATGTTTGTCAATAAATTTTGAAGTATCAAAATATTAGGAGGATTAGAGAGGCTCCTTAATTTCTCAGCTTACACTTAACCCAGTCTTCAAAATATTAATAGCAAAAGGGATTAAACAAGCTATAGGTTCAACTTCCTCAGATAGCAGACTCCAAAAAAACAGAGGTAGTCAAAAGGTATAATTATTCTACAAGGCAGTTTACTTCACTTGCAAACAATACATATCATAATGCTGCTTTGCGAATCGTTTCTATAAGCAGCAAATTAAACAAGAACTTGTTAGAATAGCACTACATTGCAGAGTCCATCTAGTTGTTGTTATTTTATCTTCTATCTTCCTGAGATTATTTTTCTACCTGTAATGCCTCAAGGCAATTATTCAAAGTTCAGATCCTTTTAAATTGCTGCATTTGAACACAAGACCTAAATTTTCCTTCAAAGTGCTGACTACTCTACTACATAAGAGCAGATTTTGACACACCATGATAAACTTGTGATATTATTAATTCATTTTGTCCTGTATCCATCACCAACAGTCTATTATCTTTTAAATGTCAGAGTGTAAGTTTCTATTATCAATTGGGAGATTAATGGGAGTAATTTGATAAAAGGCACCACCCTCTCTGCAAAGGCAACACCTCAACAGATAATCAGTAAGATGTTGATGGTAATTTTGAATTCTTGAAATATTGAAAATTCTCAGTCTATTTGTTACAGATAAAAGTGCAACATAGATTACTTACAAGCACTATGATAAAGTTATATCCAAAAAACGCCCTAATTTATTAGGTATAAGTAGAAAAAATAAAAACAATAGTGGAATATTTTTTAAACGAGTTTAAACAAGTAATAAAAACACTATATATTCTTAAATACACAATCAGTGAAAAATTGAAATGTCCAGTAGGTTTCAAGGTGGACAACTTAGTTTTTTTCTTATAACTGAATTATTCATACAGTGTCAAACCTAGTACCTAACAAGTATAAATAAATCACTCCCAATGAGAGTTTATCTAGATACTTGTTATAATTTATATTGTAATAAGCATACATCTAGGATATATAGTGCATGTCCACATACTCAAAACACAAATGACACAAATTGGAATATCATGAAACCCACATTTATTTATTCTTTTTTTTTTCTACATTTACAAGACAACTTAACAGCACTTCTGTCTAACATTCAAACAGTGCTGCAGATGCTGGTGCATATCTTTGGTACCATATCTGTAATACAAATATTTGTTACAGAATCAAGAACTTGAACTATGTCTCTGCCAAGGATGTACAAGTAAGTAAATAACTTCATTCATGATTTTTGCTCCAAAGATAAATTCATTCTAGTGGTTAATTTCATGTTTTCCTAAAATTATCTTTGTTGCCATTCAGCATTTAGTTACTTTAAAAAGATGTAAAAAATCTGACATATTCTGCAGTGCTTTTGGATGCCACAGCTGAAGTAACACAGAGAGAGATAGCTCTCAATCATTTCAAATTAAGTGGAATATTTCTCATGATAATATCCTAATTTACCTCTCAAAAGATAATACACCAAGCAATATATTTGCATAGAGAAGCTGTGTACATTCCTAAATAAGTGCAGTTATTCAATGCTGTAGTTAGAAAAGGCTACATCTAAAGGGTGTTTTTTTAATTTCTATAGTGCTGTGTTTTTGCCTTGCTGACAGAACACTTCACATTCTTAACTGCTTCTGCTTCACTTTTGATTATTGCAAAGTAAGAAGGGTTGTACTAATCCTGACAAAACAAAACATGCACAAGAACATCTCCATCAGGTTACTAGTGTTTTGTTTTTTTTTTTTTCAGAGTAATCCTCCTGGAATATAGTTACTTGAACAGTGTGACTAAATTCTTTGACAAATATCTCATTAGTTTTTATCTCATAGCTAAGGAAACCAAAGAGGCATGCTGCTGTTCATTTTTCCTCTTTACAGATTGCTGCAGATTTGTGATATATAATCATGACAAATGTGATATCAAAGAGGAAAGCAGTGCTCATAAAACAAAGTGGGGGAAAAACACCCTAAATTTGTACATGACACACAAGGAAAATGAAATAAACAACAAAAAATACTGTTTTATGCACACACACAAAAACATAGAGTCATTCTGCAAGCAGACATGTACTGCACAGTTGAAAATAACATTTATCTACACAATACATGCCCTCCCTCTCCTTAAAACTGTCCCAAGCATGGGTTTTTCTAAAAAGAAAGAAATATGACTTTTTATAAATATTGACACCAACAGTTTTCAAATTATGGGCAGAAATAGGATTGACTAGCTATTTTGACTTTGTCATGGAAAAGCCTTTTTTTTCTTTTTTCTTTTTTTTTTTACCTGTAAAATATGACTTCCCAAATGAGATTCAAATACTTCAATGGCAAGGGCACTGGGACTTCTCCTGCGTTGGGCACCTATAACTGAATAAAAAACAGTTATGTTGCAAGGTCTGCAAATTCATTTCTAATCCCTGATCACAGTATTTCACATTATTGAAATATGTTTTGCACTTTAAATACCAGTGTTAATTTAAAATTTATCTTGCACACAGTAAGTATAACTAGTACATAATTTTCAGTGACAGATTTTGAGGATAAAAGGATTCTTTTTGAAAACAAAGAAGGAAAGAAAAAAAAAAACATGAAATAAACACCTATTTAAATGTACAAGAAGTCTGAAAATGAATAGTTTACTCAAATAGCCCCTGTGGAAGGTTTCTTGTACATATGCTATGACAGCACACAGAAATTACTGAAAAATACTACTGAAAAAAATGCTAACTGTAAATCTAATGAGAACTAAATATTACTTAGGAGTTAAGAAGATACGAGAGAGATTTATCTGAAATGAAGTAAACACCATGTTAAAAAGTCAACACTTGGTAACAGCTGTCTTATCATCACATCTGAGTTGTCAAGCATTCTCCAAAGTTCAGGTATGGTATTATTTACAACAAGTACTGTAGTGTTCCAGATATCCATGTTAACTGCTAGAAAAGATACTTGAAACTAGTTTCTACTCTAAAAGATAGAGTGATAGATGGTTGTGTTTTAAAGGCACGCATAACTACACAAGCTGGGAAATCATAAAACTAATCTTTTGTGAAACTCTTCATGCCAGTAGCATAAAGCCAGAAATCAATTCTGAGTAGAGGCAAAAATAAGCATCTACTACTGCAAACTGAGGTTTCTTCTTAGGTCCAATCTATATTTGTCACTTGAGCAGAGAAGAGGACAAAGGGCTGCAGGAAGTTGTCCTTTTTCTGTCTTTGTGACAAAGTCAGGCATATCCATAACAAACAGAAGAGGTCACGTTTTGAAGCGTGTAAAACATTTACATCCAAAAACAGTGATGGTCTAAGCCTCTGCAACCTCTTTACAACACATGCTAAGAAAAAGAAAATGCCAAGCGATTCACTGAAACAAGCAGAATGGATAAATGCTGTTACTGAAGACCTAAGCTAACATTCCTGAAAACAAAATACAGAGTAACATTTTTTTAGCCCTCTATGATACTGTCTGCCAAATGTTATCAGTAAGATATATGCCAAGTAATGATAGTCATATTGACCTAAGAATGTAATATCTTTCCTTATTGATGCTTCGTGTAATTTCCTTGCAGGAAATTCTAAGCTATTTATACTGAGCAAACAGGTGGCTTCATCGCAAACAGATTCAGGCAATAGCTCATAATTACAAATGGTGACTGCTGTAGACCCAGTATTTTTTTTAAATCCTTTTCTCAGGACATATTCAAGGATACTGATGGTAGCAACATATGAAAATAAGCTTTCTTCAAAACTTCTGCTTTGCAGCGCAACTGAAGTTGGTAATACACTTATATGTTGCAGGGATTTTTCAGCTTTAGTCAGTATAGTCGCTGACCAGACACATCAGCATAATATTCTTCTTTTTCTAGTTTTAAGTATTCACTTATTCACTCCTATATTTTTCCATATGTATCTTCTGATCCTAAATAATTTTGCTTCTTTTCACACTGTCTCATCTTTTCCATAGTTATAATGGCGCCTGCTTTTTACTGTAATGCCTGTTTCATGAAAAATAGTCAGAGCACATCAAATTTTCTAGCAACTAAGGCTTTTAAAAAATTATTTTTGCAGACACAGACTTAAAGATGAGCCTTCTTTCCTCCTTAATAAGCCTCCAGACATATTATCAAAGGCTTGCATGCACAGGAGTTGTAACTCTTATTTCTAACAGAAGCTTTAGGTTTAGTTACGGGACTAAACAAAATATATGGCATTGTAAAGATTATCAGTGTCCCCATTGTTATGAACTGGCTCTGCAAGCTTTTTATTTAATGTAATTTCATTTATAATCAGCTGATAACAAAAAAGAAATTCTCAGTTCTGGACTGTCAGGCATTGCTTCACAGTAGTCTCCATAGGAGCATTACAATAAGCAAAAACAACCTCTGAAAGAACAGCTAACTGTGCTCAAATCCTTTAGGTCTTTTCATTCTTCCATCTAGACTGTGTTATGGTTTCCACACATTTTCTGAACACATCTCCACTTGCAATTTGTCTCCCATTTCATTTTCTGTTTCCTGCACTATATCACTCCTTTACAATCCACTGCCTTTTAAAGTGTATCCATTACATACAGAATATTGCTTCCAGTTCTATGTTAATTGCATTTTTTTGCATGAGAGTATAATAACTTGAATAAAAAGCATGAAGACTGTATAACACATTAAAACAGTATCTTAACTTTGAATTATATTTGCAAGTAAGTTGTCTGTTCCTTGTACTTGGGATGCTCTGAGTTCTACAGCTCAAATAAAACCACTTCAAGGTCAGTGAGTTAAATAGTAAGCACAAGAGAGCTGGATCTCAGCTTTAACATTTGTCAGTTAACTCCTCAATTAATGTCTGTATCCTAGTAGCTGGTATACATGTACACAAACATCTTTCAATACTTTCAAGCCATTCAGATCATTGACATTTTTATAGCAGTAGAACCTCTTGATTTACATGTCTTGCACTTGCTCAGGCTTTGTGGGGTTATAATGACAGTTCCTAATTTTACAGCCAGCATAAATACATTAAGCAGAAAACCATTATGCTTCTGGTAGCCATACTGCAATTCTTTTTTTGGAAACCAAATAGATGTTAAATATGCACTTCATGTATTGCATTCATTTCCTAACTATCATCCTTCATATTTTGAGGACTGAGACAAGAATACTGAGATAAATCTAGAATAAGGAAAAAAAACGTATTTTCTTTCATTGTTTGACTTCATTGCCTAATTTATTTTTTTTTTTTTTTACTTATTTAAGCTTCAAAGATTTCTTGATATCTGTATCAGAAAAATACCACTTTGAGTATACAAGTGCATGTTGCATTGATGGGTTTCAAAAATAGGGCAATCTCACAGACCAATCACAGCACAAGGCCTCTTATTTGTACTGAATAGATCGTTGACACAGCAGTAGATAAAAGGAAGACATGGACTGAAATGCTTGGATTAAAAAAACAGGCCAGAATTTTACTTTCCTATAAAATTTCAAAATAAACACTAAACTGGCTTCCATTGTATAAGCCACAGCCAGTCATCTCTAAATCTCTCACCCTTTGAATGGAACCATCAGCAGCCACAGTTCAGCTGCTCACAGAAAAGTTGGAAAGCAATGGATTTGGAGTTTATATCAGAACATCTATGGCCTTCTATGATGGAGTGATGACACTAGTGGACAAAGGAGAAGCAATGATGTCTACCTGGACTTGTGCAAGGCCTTTGACATGTTTTCGCACCACATTCTTATCTCTAAATTGAAGAAATACAGATTTGAAGGCCAGTTTATTCAGTGGACAAAGAGTTGGTTGAATGGTCAGAGCCAGAGGGCTGCAGTCAATGGATCTGTGTCCAAGTAGAAGCCAGTCCTAAGTGATGTCTATTTTGGGACCAGTGTTGTTCAACATCTTTATCAATGACACAGGCAGTACTCTCAGAGAGCTTGCTGATAACATCAACCTGACTGGTGCTGTTGATATGAAATGAGGAAGGGATGTCAACCAGAGGGAACTGGGCTGGCAATCCTTCCAAGTTTCTCTTATTTTGGTAATACGAACAAAATAGGCTTTTTCAGGTGGACATATTTTCTGCCGTCTATATTCCATCATATTTAAGTGATAATGGCTTGAATGTACAATTGTTGGGGTTGAACAAATAGTTGGCTGAAGCAATATTGCCATCAAGTATTGACTACTAATAATTACATGAAAATAGAAATAAGGTTGTCAAAATGTAATTTGTTGTGCTGGAGCAGAGGAACATTCGTTGAAATCTTTTCCTTTCCATGGCGTTGGAACAAAACTTTTACTATCGAAATTGACACAACTAACATGCCTATTGCTGGCAAAGGATTATTCTTTAACAAGCTATTAATAAGAAAAAAGAAGAACATGGATTGCCTAACAAAGATTTCTATGTATCCCAATGTGAGAGGATTTCCTCTTAATCTCAGTTCTAAGCCACTAGTACACAGAATGAACTGACTGGTGTCCACTATGACCTCCTCCTAGTGAATCACAGAATCACAGAATTGCTTTGGTTGAAAAGGACCTCAAGGATAATCAAGCCCTTACCCCCCTGCCGCAGCAGGCCCACCAACCTCCATATCTAATACTTGACCAGGCTGACCACGACTTGAACACCTCCAGGGACAGGGCACCCACAACCTCTCTGGGCAGCCTGTTCCAGCACCTCATCACTCTCTTGGTAAAGATCTTCCCTCTGATATCCAACCTAAATCTTCCCTCCTTCAATTTAAAACCATTTTCCTTTGTCCTGCCAGTATCTACCCTTGTAAAGAATTGACTCCCCACCTGTTTATAGGCTCCCTTTAGGTACTGGAAGGCTGCAATGAAGTCACCCTGCAGCCTTCTTTCTCCAGGTTGAACAAGCCCGGCTCCCCCAGCCTGTATTTGTAGAGGAGGTGCTCCAGCTGATTATCTTTGTTGCCCTCTTCCGGACCTCTCCAACAGCTCTCTGTCTTTCCAGTACTGGAAGCCCCAGACCTGGACACAGTACTCCAGATGGGACCTCAGGAGGGTAGAGTAGAGAGGCACAAATATCGCCTTGTCCCTGCTGGCCATCCCTGTTCTGATGGAACCCAGGATACCATTTACTTTCTGAGCTGCAAGAGCATGCTGTTGGCTCACGTTTGGTTTTTCATCCACCAGGAACTGAACTGAACCGAACCACTGCCAGTATGTCAGACCTTAGTTAGTAAAGCTGAAAGTTCATAAATATCCCATTAAAAAGGTATATTATGATCTATTCACAAAATATGTAAGCATATCAGGCAAACTCCGTATCTTCACATAGGACTGTCTAATATTTCTCCCTATAGGTATCAAAAAAATACATGATAATTTCACATATGACTGCATAATGAAACAGAAATAGAGTTGTCTGAACCAATTTAGATAACTGTAGGTGCAAAGCAATGTATAGTATGAGTGTGGATATAATTGCGTGTTCTTTTACAGAATTCAATTTTTTTTCTAAAGTAGAGAATTTCAATACACTTTTGAATACATTTACCTTGTAAAGTAAATTCTACATGAAGATTTATCTTTTGCTGTTTCAAGAAACAACAAATTGCTTATGAAAGAACAGTGCATGTGAACATGATAATCAGGGTAGTTATACAGGAAGAGGTAAGATGCCATCTTAAACCTTGGGACTTTTGAGCAAGACATAACAAATAACTTGGAAATACTTAAAAACAGTGTTTTAGAAGGGAAAGGCACAATGACAGAGGGCGACACTGAACAACAGAAGATGCACTGTGAAGGAAGGAGAGTATGCAACCAACATTAGGCTCATGAGGAAAGGCTATTATTTATGTACGTTGAAATCCACAGAAGCAGTTCATTGCTTTTAATTCTTTTACTTAACACACTGTTATGGATATCTTTTCCATTGACTGTTCTTTGCTATCCTATTTATGACTGATTTTAAGCTTTGAAAGAAATTTCTATTAAGAATCAGTTCTCATGCCTGACACATATGTTCAAGGCATAAGGTTGTAGATGGTACATACTTAGATCCTGATAAAAACTGAGATCAGTGACAGGCAATCATCATGATGTAAGCAGAAACTCTGCCCTCTGAGTTGGAAAATGTATTCAAAAGAAAGTAAATGATGTCACCAGTCTACCTCACAGGGAGCCATCATGGGATCCAAAATTTAGGTCCCTTGTAACAGCCACCCTCACAGATGGGAAGAAGAAATAAATTTCAGATGGATTTGTAACATATGTGGAAAAGTATTTTATCTTGGTTTAGTAAAGCTAAGGGAATCATTAATGCTATGCCATTACCAACTAAGTATCACAGCAATAAAGTACCAGAACAAATCTGTCACAAAGGACTTTGTGTAAGATGCATAATTCAGAATATGATAATCAACTTACAAAGCTAACAATGGCATTTCAAATCTATTTTTTGTGTACGTGAATATCTGTTATTCTAAATGTCCATCTTCTGGTCACTGGTATACAGCACGTATTCATTACTCAAGAAACTTCAGCTAAGAAAGTAAGACAAACCTTTCCATTGAATAACTAAGTATGGTTAATTCAAGAAAATGTTACCTAACACAATTAAAGGTATGTTATTTATTTCAAGTAGTTTATCTATGTTGTTTCATCAAAAACTCAAGGAGTTAAAATATTTTTTAGCAAAATTTGTTTTTCAAACTGAAGTTAATATTTTTAAATTAAAAAAAAGCACAACAGCTTTTACTGTAGCTTATTTTGTTTTCTATAACATAAAACTGACCAAATTAACATGCCAAAAATGTACAAAGCACTCTATCACTTTTTCATTGTACTGTAATCAAAAGATTTGAATATGCATTTCCCAACAATAGTGTGCCCTTTCCCCAGAAAAGATACTGAATGAATGGAAGAAAAGTAAGTAGAAAAATAGCTTTCACTGCAAGTTTTCATCTATTTTATGCACATGTTCCCTCTCTAATAATTTTTATCTATATTATAGGTCTGCTTCTTCCCAAAAGATCTGTTCTTTTGGGGATGGGGTGGAGAAGATGAGATTTCTCAGATCCTAAACATCTCTCTCTTTTCTGAACTTCTTAGAATTAAACACTCCAAGATTGAAAGTTCAACACACCTTAAAAATAAGTATATTCAAGATTTTTAGATTCTCTATTTGATAACTCAAATTGCATTGTTTGTTGATCAGAAGTACTTATTTGTACATTTTAAGAGTTTATTCCAGATATTTATTTTATTTTATTTTATTTTGCTGTTAAGTATGAGGCTTTGCTGTGCAAGAATTTCTAGTCATCTAAGGAAGGAGAGTTCTCCATCTGTGGCTGGGGGAGGGAGCACTGGCCTTTCTTCCGCACTGTAGTAGTTACTATAGGAACTATTGTGCCTCCTTCAAAAGGGCTACAGACAGGGTGATTAAAATTCTTCATGGGAGAACCCTCTCTCTTATCCTTGACAATGAAATTCTTCAGGGAGAAGGCTAAGCCTCCAGTTCAAGAATGGCAGCACCTGAGGGAGTGATGTGGCAGAGAGAATCACCACTGCTTTAAATTGAAGCACAGGGGAAAAAAATACAAGGGCTGGTGCTCTTGCATTAATTTTCTTCTCCCAGGAAATACAGAAACAGTGGAAAAAACTCCTGAGAAACAGAAAGAATGACTACATGCATCTTTCACCATATAGAGGACAACAGCATAAAGATCACATAATTTTTATTACCACCAATAGAAGGAGAAGCAAAATAACTGACCAATCCAAAAAGCCAATTAAGAGTAGCTATTAGCACTCACTCTAGCCATTAAATGATCTGTAAGGCAGCAAAGCACACCTTGGCATTGAGCGGAGCAACATCCATCTCTAACAGAATTGAATTAGAGCCACCTCCCAGCATCAAATTAATTTTACACTCATTGTTTTACAATTGTTTACAACACTAACATTTGCTCCCAAAAATCTAGGAAAAAATTATACAGAATGATAGTATACAAATTGTGATCCTATAACAGACAGTATAACGTACTGCCACAAGTAGATACAACATGAAGGAAGTAACTCCACCTATTTTTCATTCCTAGGTCATTAGAATCATATAATAGTCATTAAGGCTGGAAAAGACCACTGAAATCATCTAGTCCAATCCATTACCACCATGCACATTAAGCTATGCTCCTCGGTGCCAAATCTACCTTTGTCTTGAAAACTCTCAGGGATGATGACACCACTTCCCTGGGCAACCTGTTCCAATGCATTACTGCTCTTCCTGAGAAGAAATTTTTCCTGATATCCAACTTGCATTTCCCTGGCACAACTTAAGGCCATTACCCCTTGTCCTATCACTAGTTACCTTGGAAAAGAGGCCAACACTCACCCTCTACAACCACCTATGAGATGGTTGTAGAAAGTGATAAGGTCACCCTTGAGCCTCCTCTTCTCCAGACTGAACAATCCCAGTTCTCTCAGTCACTCCTCTCATATAATTTGTGCTCCAAACCCTCCACCAGCTTCATTGTCCTTCTTTGGGCAGAATGAAAGAGAATAGAAAAGTTTAGTTAGAAGGAATCAACAACAATCATCAGATCCAATTGCGATATTACAGTTTTAAAGAAAAGTGGTACACTTAGTCACAAATAAGGGGCAATGAGAGAAGTACAAAAGACATTTTGAAAACAGTAGAATATTTTGATGAAACAGTTGAGAAAGTGCTGCAAAATACATCTACAAGAAAAGGATCTTGTATGTGTTACTGTAGCTTTAAAGTAATTTGTTTCAATAATTTAAGCAAGAATATAAACCCAGAAAATCTAATTGCTTAGAGTGGAGAGGAGAAAAAGTCTGCAAAATACTGAAGAAGAGCAGAGGTGCAAGGCAAGGGAGAGGTGTAAATTGAGGGGTTAAAAACTTAGAAATACAGCAGTGGTTCAGATAGAAGTCCACACTGTGAGTGAGACTTAACTCTATCAATGGAAAAAATGGATAAACATTAAGACAGCACATTGAAATTTCTTAAATTACCAGTTATGTCCAAAATGAATAATATGTATAGTTTACTTTTCCAGATATAACAAGGTGATGCTTATTGGGGTGATAATCCTATTGTCTTATTTCTTAACTAGCATTAAAATTCCTCTGGCAAGAAAACTGCTGTCACCCCTTTCCAGCTTTGGTGCTAAGGAAATGGTTAGTGTCACTGATTCTGTTCTCAGGAGGAGGACAGGGTATTAACATCAAGTCAGAACAGTGTTATATAGCGTCAGACTATACTTGCTGGTAAAACTAAGAGGCCTACATCTGTTGTCTTGCCTTTTTTTTTTTTTTTTTTTTTTCCAGCCTGATCCCAAAGGTTCATGTTATGACATTTGTAACATCTGCTACAAATGTGGAGGTAAGTCAGGCACAACCTTATTACTTCCAATCTAACGCTCCATCCATCCACAGGGCTTTCATATGCCACTAGTATGTCAAGAGGACCAAAAACTGTTCGATCTACGTGAAGCAAGGTATAATGTATCTCTGAGAGTCAAGAACAAGAAATCTTTCTTTGTTATGCCTACCCTATTTTTGTTGTCTTAAATTTTGGCAGTGTTATTTCAGAATCTTCTGTGAGCAAAACAGGCAAGCTGCTCCTCCTCAGAGCCAATACAATTGCCTTTTTATGCCTTAGACAGTGGCGTGTTACAAATCTGCAAGCTGTGTTTCCCATCATCCTTGATTTTTACTAACACTAAAACACATCCAGATTCCCCAACTATTACCTTCTTGCACAGAGGTCTGCTTTCTTGCCTGCTCTTTTTCTTCATTTCTTTCCTTCCCATTATGTTGGACTTCCTACATCATTTTATGGACAAAGATAACTTTTTTCATTACTAACTGGAAACATGCAACTTTGGCAGACAAAAACACGGTAATAACAACAACAAAATAATGGAATAAGGATAACAAATAACAAGAGGCTTTACAACAAGTATTCTTTCCATTAGCTTCTCATTATTATCAGTGGAGTAACAGATGCAGACGTTTACTGATATATCCACACTACTTGAAGATTTAAATACTTAATTGTTAAAGGCCTAAGATATAACATGTTACCAGGGCTGTCACTGCAAAGTGTAATGCTAAGGCTAAGCATTTCACATCTGTTTGCAGAAGAAGCCAATCATTTGCTAGATGGCTACAAATGTCTCCTGAATTTTCCTAAGAAATATGTATAACCTCTTCTGATACCAAATTGAAAGTTTTAGATGTTATTGAACTAGGTAACGCACTTAACATTCAGTACAAAGCACTGAAAAACAACAAATTTTGTATTTGAAACTGATGCAAGTAGTTCTATTTTTTAGACATCTGCACTTTTAGTATGTTTGCTTTTTTCTGTCATACTATCAAAGCATAAGTAAAAGGAAGCTTCCCAGAGAAGAAGCGATTGGAAAACAATAAATCTCCTTACTTTACACGAAAACCAAAAATTAGGAAATACCTCACACTGCTATTGGCAGATATAGGAGTCATCTTCAATATTAGCATGAAAAATCTAACTATGAGATTACCTGGTAACTGGCTAATGCACCATCATTCTACTGAAATATGCGATACACTGAAAAGAATCAAAGTGCACAACTATTCAGTTATTTCTGATTCTGAGGTGGTATGTAGGGCTTTATTAGTTTTTCATATAGAAATAGTACAAGTAGGAGGTGGATTTGCTTTATGCTGTGTGCCTCTTTTATTTTCATGATTCAGTCACAAAAAGATACAATGAAGATTTATAAAATAAGTGAAATTTGGTAAGTGAAACCCAGTAATAAGTGAAACTGGGTAAGTAAGATTGAAGTAAAACTTCAATCAATCTCCGTTTTCAGGGAAGAAGTCTGTATCAGTTGTGCAATTAACTTAGGATTTTAGCAAGAACCAACTCTGTCACTAATCAGTTATTTTTCTTTGTCTTTCAGCTGCTGCTTCTTTCTGTTCATAGAACACTGGAAGAAAATGCAGTTTCCATGGAAAATTTGGTGATTTCAAAAACTAACTAAAGAATACAAGATTACTAAAACCAGCCGTAATATATTTTAAAAATGCTTGAAATTTACTGCAAAAGGTTGTTAATTTCTCACAGGAAAAAAATAGAATTTTTCACAGAGGTGTTATAAGTACTATCATAGTATTTAAGAATTGCTGAGGACTGAAAAATGAACAAATATGAGCTATACTGGTGATCTCCCATTTCTAATTAAGTGGTCTTCAAGAGAAGTGGTCTTACACATCAGAATAGTGGTTAAGACCTTAGAACTGGAAAATGAAGCTGCTTCTTTTTAAAGCACTGTTTCTTATAAAAGAATTTGGGTCGATCCAAATCCCGAAAGACTTTCTGTCACTTCTGATAGGGTTCTTAATTTAAAATAAAAGAGGTGTGTTACCATTTCTAAGAGTATCTTTCAGCAGTTTTTAAGAAAACAATTTCTTGGAGATCCCAGTGAGAAGTATAGTTAAATCTTTATTAGAAGTAGTGATGTGGTCTTTAAGTCTTTGCTAAGATTAAAAAAAACCCCATACAGTTGATGCATGAATGATCTTGAAAATAACAGGGAAAGGAAGTTAACATTTTGTGCTGTTATTACTGGCTCCAACAAAAGACTGGTGTTTCCTTTTTTATGGGCATTAGGATCTTTTAAAATATTCACGTGAGGAAAGACCAGTTTCCTTTTTCTTTGGAGAGTGCCTACCAGGGAAGAGTACAGAAGAGAGAGTATAGAAGGCAGCCAAAATAGTTATGGTAATAAGAATGATGTAAACAGGAAGGAAATTCTCTATAGCCAGAGAGAACATTGCATATAGGCACATTCACTTCAGCAGAGCTGCATTCATTAGCATCAGGATTTAATTTAGCTCGGGATTCTTTCCTTCAGTGAGGGGAAAATATTCCATTTATTTCATTATGACACGGGTAGGATTCACATTTGTTACCTGCAGAAAAGTCTCTTGGGCTGTAAGACACACATGGCAGCCATGATACAAAATGTATTGTGAACATCTTACATATCAAGTTTAGTGACTTATTCTAGCCAGATATTTTGGTGTTCTTTAGCAAATGAACTTAGAAGCATCGAAATTTATTCCTCACACAATATTTGAATTAGACATGGACACAGATGGTTATCTCAACTACAGGGGCACAGTTTCAGTTTGCAATATAACACTCCAAGTCTTTAAATCTTCCTCACTTTTTGTGAGCACTGATAAATATCTTTTCTTTTCCTTGAACTGTACAATTATAGTGATAACGTGTTGCATTTAGATAGTGTCTCAACAATTCTATTTTATTATACATCCACTGAACACAAAGTAATGCATTTGCTTTAAATTAAGAAAAAAAAAAAAACAAAAACAACATAATTTGCTTGATGGAGCAGTTCAGCAGTGTGAGCTTTTAGTGAAATAAATTTTGAAATTCTGTTCAAATTTTGTTGCATTCCAACATTTCCTTTCAGTGTTTAAACATATTACTTCCTGTGCTGCCTCACTGCAACTGAAGAACTAGATTTTTACAACTATATCATTTGCAACTGAAGTTCATTCATTTAAATAGAAGAAAACCTTTAAGCATTCTGTAAAAAAGAGCCCTAATGAGTAATACCTGACAGTTTATCTATTTTTATTATTTTTTAGTAAACACTTGGAAGAAGGTTTGTTTCTGACATTTTTCATTATGACTGTGCTAGCTTAAGGGATAATTTTGGATAATTTTAAATTGCCTGCTGTGCATCCAACAACATCTTATTTTGTTAATAATACCTGAAAATCTGAGAAATTTAGAACAACAACAACAAAAAATGCATTTGCAGTCAACAACATTGTAGGAGGACAAGGCAGAAATGTGTCAAGTTATTTTCCATGAACACTGACCGAAGTCTTTCAACACAAAGGCTTCACCTTTATGTGAAGTACACCTACATGTGAAATACAGTACTGTTCCAAGATACATTCTAGCCCTCTGCACAAATAAGATGGAGAGTGCACTAGAGCTGCTAAGACAAAAATTAATTATTGAGCCTAAATCCCAACTTTTCCAAAACTTTTTCTCAAAATATTCTTTTAAAAATTCCCTGAGAGGTATTCTTACATAATAATATCTCATTCTACAGGAAAGCACTCTGGTTTCAGCTGGAATAGAAATGATTTTTCCTTCATGTCTGGCATGAAAAGATGTTTCAGTTTCTCAGTTTCTCACACTGTCCTGCAATCCTGCCATTGAGATGGGCTGAGGGAGCACTAGGAGTTGGGAGAGGACAGAACAGGTCAGTTTACTGACCATAGGGATATTCCATATCATATGATATCATGTGAAAAAAAAAATCTTGAAAACAGTAGGGAGTTGGCAGGCAGGCAGCTGCTGTTCAGGGACTGGCAGGACATGAATCAGAGGGTGGTGAGCAATGTGCATCACCTGTTTTGTATGTGTGTATACGTATATATATATATTCATAATACATACACATACAGACATAAAACAATGAGTTTTTTCATCTTCCTTTTCCTGTCTTAGTAAATAGTTTTTATTCCAACTCACAACTACCTTTGTGCTCTTTTCCGATTTAGTCCTCCATCCCACTGGGAGGTGAGAAAATGAGCAAACAACTGTGTGGCGCTCAGCTGTCTGTCAGGTTAGACCACAACAAAGAGAAAGAAGCTGAGGAATAAAGACACATCTTCATTGCTGAAAAAGAAAGAGTGCTGTAATTGAATGCACATAGATAGATGTCATAGAATCATAGCATAGCCTGGGTTGAAAAGGACCATAATGATAATCTAGTTTCAACCCCGCTGCTACGTGTAGGGTCGCCAGCCACTACACCAGGCTGCCCAGAGCCACATCCAACCTGGCCTTGAATGCCTCCACAGATGGGGCATCCACCACCTTCTTGAGCAACCTGTTGCAGTGTGTCAAAACCCTCTACGTGAAAAACCTTCTCCTAATATCTAACTTAAACCTCTTCTGTCTAGGTTTAAAACCATTCTCCCTTGTCCTATCAATATCCTTCCTCGTAAACATGTCTTCTGAAAATAAAGGCCTATTTTTGCAAGTGATGACTTCAAAAAAAAATAATTTCTTTACAGATAAGAGAAATAATAGATAGCAGGAAGAATAGATTGAAAATGAAAAAGCACTTATAATAAAGACAGAAAATTGAAGAATGCAGGGAAGAACTAGGAATACTCTAAACAGAATTCTGAAGCTGTGTCTTTTTTTTTGAACCATGATACATAATACTGGGTTAACTGTATGCCTGTATAGTCACATTATGGAAATGTGAACTAGGTGAAAAAAGGTTAATGTGGCCACTGCTAATAGCCTAGCTGTGCTAACACAGAGTATAAAACTTTCTTAAGAAGCAACATGTAATAACTTTTTCTTCACTATGTTAACACAGCAGAGTTGCTTATAATCCCTTGGCTAGTTTGTATTTCTGTGTAAACATGATCTGTCTAAAAAGAATTGTTAATTAATTCTTAATTAATTTGTAAAGAGATAATGAGGAAAAGACCATTGCACAAAAAATCCTGGAAAGGACTAAGTATACTCCTTTTCTATCCCATATTTTTTTTCTTTTACCTTGTTGTAACTCATCTCTTCTAACATTCCTTCTCTCTTCCCTTAATTTTCCTATTTGACACTAGCTATTTGAATTAGCGCTTTCAAACCCACACAAGTTCCTTAAGGAGAAAAGTTTACTATGATCATAGGACCTAAAGTGTGAGGTGAAATGGGACCACTTTCTCAGGCATGTGAAGCTCCAGAAAACAAGAGAGCTGGGAATGAAAATACTGAAGCTGCTGAACTTCTCTCACTAATCATGTACATGTACAAACACACATCCCTCTGCTCAGCAAACCCTTGGGTGTTATTCCAAAAAGCCCTATCCCACAAGGAATTTCTAAACCATCATAGGTTTCATTAAATTCACACAGCAGAGAACCTACTATTCACTCCTCCAAAATTTAAAGGACTTATCATCAAAGGGGAGGTAGACGCTTCTGTAATTTTGCTATTGATACTGAAGCCCCAGAGGGTTGTGATCTACCCTCATTTTCAGATTAATGACTTTAAAAAAATAAATATTATCTGCAAGTGGGTTGCATAGATACTTAACCTCACTGTCAGACAGTGCTGGTTAGACTACTGCATTCATCATCAGAGAGCTACAAATAACTCAGAACAATGGTGCTTTCACAACACTAGTTTTTAAATGCATCTTCACTGAATCTTTATTATAGATACAGAGGATGGACTGCAAGATGAAAATTTCTCACAACAATTTCTGATTTTTGCTACTATATTATATTGTCCTGACAATATTCACTGTTTGGAGTCAATGTACATATTTCTGTACTCTGGTGAATACTTGTCAGAACTCATTAATTAGAAAATGCTTTTTATGACACTGTAGCAGCAAGAACTCTAAACAGAAAGCTTGCTATATGGTCAACAAAATGTCATATCATCCACCAAAGCACTCATTTTTATTTCTTCCTCTGGAACCTCACAAATAACGAGAGGCAGCATTAGAGTATGACTTCAGCAGTGCTTGAGTGGCACTTGAGTGCAAGTTTGCAGATGACACCAAGCTGAGCGGTGCAGCTGATACAGGAGAAGGAAGGGATGCCATCCAGAGAGACCTGACAGGCTTGAAAAATGGGCCCACACAAAACTAATGAGGTTCAACAAGGCCAAGTGAAAGTTGCCCCACTTGGGTTGGGGAAATGTCAGATGTATACAGACTAGAAGAAGAACTCATTGAGAGCAGCTCTGCATAGAAGAATCCTAGAGCCCTGGTACATGTAAGACTTAATATGAGGCAGCAGTGTGCACTTGCAGCCCAGAAGGCCAACAGTACCCCAGGTTGCATTATAAAAGAGGTGGCCAGTAGGGCAAGGGAGGTGATTGTCCCTCCCTACTCTGCCCTCATGAGGCCCCATCTGGAGCACTGTGTCTTGATCTGGGGCCCCCAGCTCAGGAAAGATGCAGAGCTGTTGGAGAACGTCCAGAGGAAGGACACAAAGATGATCAGAGGGCTAAATCACCTCTGCTATGAAGAAGGGAGCTGGGCTTGTTTAGCCTGGAGAAGAGAAGGCTCTGGGGAAACCTCACTGCAGCCTTCCCATGCTTAAAGAGAGCTTATAAGCAAATGGAAAAATTTTTACACAGTAGATAGCGATGCGACAAAAGGGAATGGCTTTAAACTGAAAGAGGAGGACTTTGAGATCAGATGTCAGGAGAAATTTTTAACTGAGAGGGTGGTGTAGTGCTGTAATAGGGTGCTCAGAAAAGTTGTAGATAGTGTTTCCTTGGAGTAGTTTGAGGCCAGACTGGATGGGGCCCTGGGCAGTTCATCTAGTGCCTAATTTAGTGTTCGGCAATCACGCCTGCAGCAGGGGGTTGGAACTAGATGACGTTTTAAGGTCCCTTCCAACACAAGCCATTCAGTGATTCAGGTTAGATCGCAGAGGCAACATGCTTCATTTGGACACTCGTGCAAGTAATATCAACAGGGAAGACACAATCACTGGGCACTTCCTGATTAGTTCAGCTTCTGCATCTGTTAACTATACAGTTTGAGGCTGTTTTCTCACTTCCCAGCTTATTTCACATTATCTGCTACATTATCTACATCTATATTAAACTTACTGAAAACTATCATGTTTAGCATAAAGGTATTTCCTAGAAGTATCTAAGTAAATTTAGTAACGGTTTCTGAAGTTTTTTCTTCTTATTTAAATAAAACTGTTCAGGTTTGAGTTTGACAGACTTTTTTGCTGGCTGACAGGACACTGAAACTTAACACAATAAAATCTTTTCAAGTCACTCGCATCCAGAAAGTGAATAAAAGGTAACTATCTTCTAAAACCGTGAAACAAATCTTTAGAAATGCCACCAATAAGTCATGCCTTGATTAAAAAAAAAAATAAAATAAAATAAAAAATACTTCAGAGCTTCATCTTAAATATTAAAACTAAAAAGAAAAGTAGCATACTTAAAACTAGGACAGATGCCTATTCAAGATCAAGTAAAATCTCCACTCTTCCTCCAAACTACTCATCCAATAAAGGATGTTCCTAGGGGAGAAATGGGATGTGAGCTTTTGTGACTTGTGAAGTACTTTAGGTCCATAACTCTTTTATAAAGGACTTAATCAAGTTGAGTTTTGATTCTGTGTTTAATATTGCAATAGTGCACATAATTGTGTTCAATAATTTGTCATAACACAAAATTATCTAAACTAATAAATGATTCACGGCTCTAAGAATATCCTGTTATGGATGATGTTCAGCAGAGAGAACCAGCTTTATTTGCATTTAAGGTAGAACAATTTTGATGGCATTTAATGTTTTTCAACATGCTGAGATTTATTGCCTCCTTTGTCAAATAATAGTTTTCTTAGTCAATAGACAGAGAGCTGCCATTTGAATTTAAAAAACTGCACAATACCCCCTGGTATAACTTATCAGAGTGATTCCAAGATTGAAATGCACTAACCCTGATACTCTCAGCTACATAATACTACAGAAGTAAAGGTTTAGATAAACAGAGAAAGATCCTAGAAACATCCCCCAAACCCTTCTGTCCACCCTATTTTGCAAGCATGATTGATTGTGTCATGTTTATTGTTAGCCCATCTGGACAACAGGTGCAGTAGTTAATGGCTGCAGTGTATTTGACTGTTGACTAGTGAATATTTCTGCTTGACACAATAGGCTGCTGACTGACCCCTGGTAACAGCAGACTTCCTACCCATTTCTAAATTCAAAGTCTGAAAAAAAAATTTGAAAGCAGTTTTGAGATTTTAAGCTATCTTCTATCTGGAAGTTTTGTACAGAGCGTCCACATGCAATTCATAAAACTCAAATAGGTAGCTTAGCAAGCTTGTATAGAGTGTATTGAAGGGAAAAAAAAGGTGCATGAATTTCAAGCTTGGAGGCCTCTAATTACCTCACACTTAAGTTTAACTACAAAATGTAGATAAATTGCTGCACTAAAACCACAGAAGATCCTCCACCCGATTTGTGCCAACATATCTAAAGTTCAGCGATGCTGATCCGAAGGGGTCTTTTCCACTTAGTCCCAACAGAATTCATTTTGGACCTATTTCTAATGAGTATATAAAGAATTAGTTGGATGTTTTGGTAAAGCTACCCAATAAATTAGTCAATCTGAAATTTTATTAGCCACAAAGCATTACGGTGGTCATATAGCTGAAGAACACTGAGGGAATTGAAGACATATTAGTCATTTATTTAGCCAGATACCAGAGATCAGTACTCAATACAGGCTGTTAGTTGTAACATTAAGATAATTGGCTAATAGTTGCAGCAGTTCTTATAAGGTTTTTGTACAGAGAGGTGTGACCTCTTCCTGAACCAATTTATGTAAACCCAGAGGGAGTCCTAAATTTATTCCAATTTCGTGAATGCATGGTCTGGATTAAGAAACCAAAAGCAAAAACAGTATGCAGAAAAGCCACTGTGTCAAGCAAACACCTAAAATTTACATGCTGCTAGCTTGAAAATTTTCATTTTAATAAATTACTTAAGATAATACATGTTTAAAATACATGTAACATTTTGCTATTAAAGATGTTCGTATTTTGTCCGGTTCACATTGTAGGGCTGTGTTGGTTTTGTTTTTTTTTCCCTTCTCAACCACATCTTTGGCTATTTATCTAGTTGCAAACTTTTTATAGCTGTGAAATATTTTAAGAGGTCCTTTGGAAATGGCCTGAGGTAATTTCAAACTTAACAGACCCTGTCCCACCAGAGCTCATTACAGCAAATTTTATAACAAAGTACCCTCTACTTAATTTTCAGAGCTTAGCCAAGCGTACTAGAAATGCAGCCACATTAAGTGCAATTAATGGTATAATAAAAACTGTGGAGGGCTGTTTAAGACTCAAGAACCAGCAGTAAACAGTGGCTCCATGTTCTCTAGCAGTCAGTGATGTGTCAAAGTGCCAGAAGTGTGAGATTTTCTCTGCTAGGGTAGGAAATAAATGAGGCAGCATGTCCTTCTGGGGAAAAAAAAAAAAAACAAAAACAAAACACCAAAAAACTTCTGTCCTTCAAAAATCCCACAAAGATAAGTGGAAAAAGATAATAAAACAAAAAACATTCCCTCCAGTTATGCCACTGGCATTCCCCTCACTCTTTGAGCAGGAATCCAAAACAATAAACTTCCCACCAGTGAAGAAAACAGGCAAATTCAATTCCATAAAAAAGTGAGAATAATAGTAAGTGACTCATATAATACACCAAATGATCTTATAACAAAGTGTTCTGTCAAACGACACGAAGAAGAAAGATAATTTTTTTGACAAGAAATAGTAGCTTCTTATTTTAAATAAAACAACCCACAGCACAACTGAGCTAGTGACTAGAAAAGCCCTGCAACTGCTAAACATGAAATTATCTTGATAAATTAACCAGCACTCTTGGGAAAAAAATGAATTATTGTATGAAACTAAAAAGGAAAAAATAACTTACTCTAAAGATAAAAGACAGCAACTGACATCTCCTGATCTAGGACAGTGGCTATATTTTTCTATATAGGACAAATAGCTTTTCCTTTCTAATTTCAAACTCTATTTTCATATTTTTGTCCTCAATTATTTCCTTTGGCAGAAAGAGACCACTGTATTCATGCTGATAAGTGGTTAATTCACACAAGTGGTCCTTCTGATTCACAGAAGGTAACTTGCTTACAACCTAGCTTCATGGTAAAAGTTGGAAGCACGAAAGGGCTTGATTATTCATGGACTGGAGATACAAATGATTTACTTCGTGCACAGTAAATATAAAAAAATTTATGTTAATGCTGAAGGAAGAAAAAAAATACAATTTTTTACTCCATACAAGAATAACAGATTTTCAAATTACAAAACAAAAAGTTTGCCATTTTTAGTGCATAAGTGTTAAAAGTGAAAGCAACAAAAAAAGAGGTAGAATTTCAAAGGATCTTCTCCCAGGAATAAATAAATAGTTTTTTTTTGTTGTTTTTTTTTTTTTTTTAAAGCTTTGATTGTCTAGAGAGGAATACACACTAAGTATATTTTATATTTTCTGTATCTTTAAGATTATTTGAGAGTTAAAAGAACTGCATAGCCCAGTACAGTGAAAAAAAATGTTATTTGTGGATTACACTGTTAGCAATTTCCAAGTTAGCTCTGGCTCAGAATCCTATTTGCAGATTTAGAATAATCAACAGTGTGTAAAAAGATAAAAATCAGCTTGACAGTAGGTTTCATTACTAACTCAGAAATACTTCAAAAGAATTAAACATACATTTTTCTTCACAAAGTATATCAAACATGCTCTTTCTGATGTACTTGTTATCCAGTATTATCTGCTGAGTTATGGAAACATTCCCACTTCCTCTTTTTGCTGAACCTTATATATAGGAGGAGCGCCCCTGCCAAGACTGTTTTGCTGCTTACTTCAATGAGGATTGAAGTGATCTATTTGTTTAGAATGTTCTGACACAGTTTTCATTTTTCACACGAAGATAATTCTATAAAAATGACTTCAGTAACATGAGAAATTGTTGCTGTTTATATAGGTTTAAGTAGACTGAAAAGCTCATCAATTATTTCAGCAGATCATTTAATCGACATTTACGTCTTCTTACTCTTAAGACCACACAAAAGATAATGTATCATTTTACATTGTATTAATTAACATATTCTTTGAAGTAATTCTGAAAAGCGTTGACTACTGCTCACTAAAACACCACAATTACTGCTGAAATAACTACAGTAATATGGACTGTGCTGATATATTAATAATAAAGTCTAAGAAATAGATTGAGACAATGGCACTAGAAACTGAAAAAATCTCTCTAAGGAAGGGAATTACCACCTCAGTCATTAAACCAATAAATGACAGTTCACCTTGACTGAAGATACATAAAAAAGATCAAATCTTGCTGCTGCCATGAAAGTCATAAGTAGTAACAGAAGTGATTCTCTAACAATTCTGTGTTAGCAAACTATAAAAGGGTATGTTCACTCAAATAAATCTTTCAATAATCTTACTGCACTTTGAGAGATGTCATGGTGCATCAGGAAGACCAAAAGGATGGAAGATGGAGTAGAATTTGAAAAGTTTTATAAATAGTGGGGAAAAAAGACCCAAAAACTAAAAACCAAAAACCAAAAAAACAAACACCTGCAAACTTTAAAGACAGTAAGAATACTACCTAATCCAATTTCCCTAATCTTTTGGGAAACCTGAACAGCTCAGCACTTGCATAGAGAATACTATGACTAATTTATGAAGAAAATGAAATAGGTATTTAAAAACACAAAATATTAAAGGTAGAACTGCATTTTTTTTTTTCCATAGAAGAGAAGAAAGGAAGAGACGGCTGTTAAAATAAGTAAGGCTGAAAAGGAACCACTTAAATACAGTATTCATAAGCTGAAAGAAATTCGATGTTGAAAGAACTAGAGACCAGCTCTCAATGGATAAGCATGTATCAATAACAGTATGCTCTTCAGTTCCTCATGTAAGTGGGCAAGAAAAGGAAAGAACAGGCTACAAGTGGCAACACTGACTTTACTCATCTTATTTTACTCATTGACTTTACTCATCTCCTTTTCCTTGTAAAAGGGAGAAAGAGAAACAGTTGAAGTAACATCCTTCTGTAAGAGGTGAAATAGGATAACCTGAGATGAATAAGAAAATATTTTCAGAAAGGCTGAATGAAAAGTTGCCAAGGGACTAAGATCCAAACTGAAAATACATTTCAATACATGTGGATTTGTCAAAATGGGAATGTGGTCTCTACATCTCTTCCCTCCTCGTCATTAGGTCTATTTTGCAAAGTTTGAGTATTCTTGACCATGGCTTGGGAGGTTCCTATCTGTTCAAAGAACAGCTGAATCCAAACCTGACTGAAATGATGCACATTTCCATGTATGCGCAAAAAAAGACTCGACAAAAATCTGGATACCAAATCACCTAAAAAAACACTTATGCATGGAAGGTATGAATTTGATGACTATATGGAATATCTCATCCTCAGCAGAGATCTGTCTTATTCAACTGCAATACAAAATAAATGTACAGATATTGGCATGGAAACAAAAATTTCAGGACTGAAAGTAAAAATAAAAATCCAGGCAGAAGTATAAAAACCAGAATGAATGAAAATATGTTCTAGACTTATCATGGATATCATCATCTCAATACTCTTCATACAATGCTGAACACTATAATGAGTACTGGGAACTAGGTCAGGGCAAAGAATGAAAGAAAATTGTACTAATCACAGTCTCCAAAGGCAGGCCATAAAAACCATATCGCATGCACTGAAAAATAATTCATTAAACCATATCCCAGCTGGAAGCAGAGAAAAACAAACAGAGTAAAAAGACACTAAGCAGCAGGGAGAAATAAACTTTATGGAACTGTCAAATAACAAACAATAGGGGAAAAAATAAAAAAAAACAATAACCATTCCTGCTTTATTGGTAAAATAGCCATGTTAAGCTAGACATGAGAATTAAATTTTAAGCAAAACCCAAGATATGGTGGTAATGCCAAACTTGAAGAATCAAAATCATCCTAAAGCAGTTCAGGACATTCAGTACTTTCAAATTGTGTCTTGGCAGTGCTTCACAATGAGACAAACCACTAAATGATAATCATTCATGGAGCATCAGGCACATCTCTTTTGAGTTACGTACCAAGATGAACTAAAAGGAAATACGTTTACATTTCAGGATATATTGTTAAAGCAAAAGTATGTATAACCTCTACGTGGAAAAGAAAGAACACTTTCTCTGGTAGGTTGTTTCCAGCTTTGATTTAGTGAAGAAAAGTAATACTTTGCATAAACATTTCCAAGAGTACCTCTGTGAGAACGTACCTCTTTTTTTCCTTTTTGAGGAACAGATGGGATAAGGAAGCACTATGATAATGTATTCCACTGCACAGCAGCATTAAAAAATAAGGAAGAACACTGCCCAGCATATTCTGTTCAAAGAAATTAATACTAGCCATGCTGAGGTTTTCCTAGCTTAGGGCTTTTTGTTCGTTTGTTTACTTACATATATTTTAAAAGTACCCTCCCCTCCAGTTTTTACTTTCTCGGTATATAGAAAAAACTTGCTTTACAAGTTTTTCAGCAGCCACAGTTTTTACAGGCTTCACCTGTTCTGTTTTCTCAGAACAACTGAAAATTTGGCCCAAAGTGTTTGAGAAAACGGGCACCTAAAGGCACTAAAAGCTGAAGTCTTTACAAGGAAAACTGAAAAAAGTAGATGGACAACCAGTGCAGAAATGGGAGTACACACTGATGACAGTCTTCCCTTTTGATCATCAGTTAATTAAAATTGGCTTTGTAATTTACATACATTGAATACAACAGAGAGAGGGTAGATTTCTCACATAACCCAGGGAGACAGTAGGTGCCCTCTTCCAATAAAACAGAGGAAGCTGAGTCCCAAATTGCTTCTGGTTCTTTAACATCACCGTTAGAAAGTATTAAATCAATTATGACTGAATATGATTTATCCACCAGTCATTGGCTTACGACAAAATAGACCTTAAGCTGTGAGTTACTGACCTTACTGAATAAAAGCATTTTTTTTGTGTGTGTAAAAAATACTTTATGTCCCAGATACATTTTTATGAAAGCTCAGTAAGGACCAATGGTAAGTGTTTTCAAAGAAAAGATATTAAGCACTCAAAAATACCAAATTCTTGGATGCTAATTCTTTCTCTCCCTCTCCCCCCTTTGACATCCTACTTCTCTACTCCATGTTTTGGGCTAACAACCTGCAAATTGTATCCTTATGAAGAAAAACTGTTTTTCAGCTAGAGGAATGAATAAAATTATGTTTGACGCATCAGAATTTCTTTCATTCTCTTTCTCTTTCATTCAATTCTCTTTCATCTTTCTTTTTATAACTGAAAAGGAGTCAAACTAATTTAAACCAAATCTGATTTAAAAATCCTGCTGAGATGAGACTTCTAAATACCAAGTGTCAGCTTGGAGTGGATTTTTATGGCTATGTTATAAACACCTGAAAAACAGCAGGTGCCACAGTAGTATACAGGTTGTGTTTTTATACAATTTCCTTACTTTTAAAAGTAGATTCTAGTCAGGTTTGTTGTTTTTTGTTTTTTGTTGGTTTTTTTTTTTTTTTTTTTCTTTTCCTTTCTAATTCTATCTTGTTATGGATACTACAGTTCCAACTAAAGGCTTACAAAGCAGTATTTTGGAATAAATGCATACGTACGTATTTTGTAGTTTATAAAATTATCCAATGGATGCATTTACAGTTAGGCTAAGATAAGGAAACACTTCAGTGTTCTATTACTGGTGATCAGAAAATGAAACCTCTGCCAGTTCAAATTGGTTAAATGTATCTCACGTGTGTGGAGCTTTAACGCGTTCTGTGAGATCATTCAGTTCTGTAATGATTTCATGATTCATTAAAGTAATTTTAGAACAACAATAAAAATATTACTTCTAAAAGGCACAAATATACTTGTACTCTTTGGCTGTATGTAATACATTCCTCACATTTGAAAGTTTAACTACACGGAAATGTTCAAGGAAATTAATCCAAATTAACAACGTGAGAATGCAACATGGATTTGTCATTTTGCATTAAACTCTTTTGTCCAGACAACCTTATTCAGAACTAATATTGCTTTCATACATTTCTGCCTAATTTAAAAGCAAAAGAAAGAAAAATTATTAAAGACTATTTTAATTCTCATCAAGGATACTTCCATGTGAATGACTCCCTTTAGATTAAAGTGAGCATAAACTTTAGTTACTCTGATGGCTGACATGCACATGCTTGCAGAAAAGCCATGGAATGATTTTTCTTTAAATGAAAGATTGTCTTAACTGCATGATGGTCCCCAGGGCATAAGCACGCACTCGTGAAGCATCTGATCATCACCAAAACAGTTAGATTAATAATATGCACAGTTCTCAGAGCAAAGAATGGAGCTGTGGATTCCTTCTGTCTGAGCACTGAAATGATCAGAGGACAATATCCTGAGTATATTTTCCCTTCAAATGTAGGCTAGAGGAAGTAGAGAAGCCATATTTTTCTATCATGGGAAAGACAACTTTCAGTCTCCCTAATGAAGACAGGTAAACATCACTAGCAGCTAAAGAGGCTCAGGGAGAGATGGCATATGCCTCTCCAAATTCTTTGGGAAAAAAAAAAGAAAAAAACAAAAACAAAAAAAACCCACATACCTCACTCCAGTTTTGAAAGCAATTTCTCTTGAGAGAAAGTAGCGGGCTGTGCAGAAGAGGTTGCTTGGCCATACAGTGCTCACTGCTGTTCTCAGACCTTCCTTAAGTACTAGCACCACACAGTGAGCGTAGACAATTCTTAGAGCTCATGCCTCACCCTGGGGAAGACTAGATCACAGTGACTGCCAAGGTCACTGGCTGCACCTGTGCAGTTGGCTGCTGAGGTGCACACTGAGGCAACTTCTGAGCTCACACACTTCATAGCCTGGTATTTTGAAGTAGATGGTCAAACATATTAGCCTCCAAGCATCAGGCTGTAAACTGCAGCTTTATGCAGGATATGATCAGCTAGCTGTGTGTGCAGGAAACACACAGCAAACAGAGGAAAACAGACAGCTGGCTGAGTAATCTGTTAAAACCCTCCTCTCTAAGTAGACTTCCGTCGTAGAAATTTTCTCCTGCTATCTAAGGAGCATGGGCATCCTCTCTGGGCTCATGCAGCAGAAGCTGGAAATCTTCAGGTGAGTTAGCATTACTCTTGAACATGTAACGTTAGCCACAGAACCGCATCCTACACCCTTTCCTCCAGATACATCTAATCTCCTGGAAAAAAATGCCATCAACATGAGCCTTGGGATTATCACTCTTGTTCAGGCAAATCCAGCTAAGTCATGTAATGAATGTGTTAACACAGAAAGAGAGGTAGCTTACATACAATAGGTAGGTTAATAAAGCTCTTCCTATTACATTTCTGTCTCTAAGTCTGTCTAACAAGTATGATGGGAAGGCTGAATAGAATGAACAATTGCCACTGCGGAGTTTGAGAAAAAGTAGCCTTCAGCTTAATATATGGCCTGAAGATTAGGGTAGAAGTACATGAAGATTAGGGTAGAAGTACATAGACTAGAGAACCATCTAGCTAACATTATCACATGTTCATTTTCATTCAAAATATGCAATTTCTTTTTTATTAATTCAATTTCCTGCAAGCATATGCAGAAGTTACAACGTACAGGTACTGATTTTAGACACTAAAATTAAAAAAAGGAAAAAAAAATCACAAAATATTAAATCTGTTTTCAATGAGATCAGCTGTTCAAAAGGAATGCAAGATATGTCAGAATATAATAAAATCATTAGAGTACACAGTAATGTTTTGGAGAGAATAGTAAATCCTAATTATTACTTCAGAATTACAGTCTGTGAACTCAAAACCTTCATTAAACTGAATTGTTTGGTTCTTAAAATGCTTAAGTGCCCCTCTTTGGTGCTTAAACATGTGTTTACCTTTAGGTATTCACTTCAGCTTACTTTGTTTAAAAGAGCATAAGATGCTGTACATGCAAAATGTTCTGCTAAAAATGAGCAGATTAAGCACTCAATGCTTTTCCAAATCGGGATCCCAGTGCATCTGCAGATAGGGCAGTGGGAACAGGTGATACGAAAAATGCAAGCTGAGCAGTTCTGCTGACACAACCACGACAGAAGGTGTTAGACTTGTACAGATTCCCTCTACAGTCACCTCTCTTGACAAATCTTTTGAAAACTTAACTTTATACCCTTAGATTTTATTTAGGAATGTTCTGTCTTCCTCCAGGCAGCATAAAGTTTGTATACAAGGATAAAGTTGGCATTAACCCTCCGAACAGCCTTTGACTAATCCGACAAAAGTATGACTGTGCATCTATACATAAATGGATTCAAATCCTATGATGCTCTTCTAATATGAAGTAGCAGTATTTGTAGAACCACAACCTAAATATACTTTCTCTTTTGCAAAAAATAAATAAATGATGTCAGACCACTGCACCCTTTTTCCTACAAAAATTTCAGTTTCATTTTCTGTTTTTCCACTTTCATTTGGCCAGAAACAGAACTGCATGCAAAATTAAAGGAAAGAACATGAGCCTGGCAACAAGTACCACTTTTATTTGTTGAAGTGGGAAGCATTCCGTAATTTTTTTTCACCTTCCTGTGCCTCAGTTTCCACATCTTTAAAAACGATAATTTCCTTGCCAGCTTTGCAGAGTTGTTATAGATGATTTATGATTTAAACTCAGTTAATATCTTATATATGATAAAGGATAGTTCTCGATCGCAGAAGACTGAAAATTGTTTTATGTTTCTAGTCCGTGTTAGAACAAAACTGGTAAATCTTTTAAAATTCATTAATCTTTAGAATGTTACTAATTTTTGTTGTTTTGTTTTTGTCACAGATTCTCTGACCTACTGCGCTCGCTATTCTTGCAATCTCAGGAGCAAGGAATTAATTCAAGAAGCTCAAACAAGTAGGACTACAAAATATACATGTCTTGTAAGCCACCTGGGAAAAAAACAAAACAAAACAAAAAAAAAAACACCCCAAAAACCCACGTGCACAAAGCCCCAAAACCAAAACAGACAATCCTCTGTTACACCCTAATCGATAAAAAGTCCACATTGGTATGCAATTATTTATGCACTAGGTCCACATTCAACAGTGCTGGCTCATGAATATAGAACTAACTCATTGCTCATATAGTTTACTATGGAATAGGTTCAAATTAGAAAGCAGGCTCTGGAGACCCTGCTGAGACCAACAACTAAATGCTGCTGACCATGAATGCCAGATAAGCACCTGTGCAGTGCTAAAGCACACAACCCAATACAGAAAGCAAGGGCAGATTAGTATGAAATTATGAATCATTTTCTCCTCTTCCTTCTCTAATGATTTCTACAGTTGCTATAAATAGTGCTATTACACAGAACACATTCCTGCATTCTTGCAGTGCATTTTTGCTTTTGTTTTTAATTTTTGATTCAGGAGTTTCATAGATCGCTACAAAACTAGTTGTGCATAATTAAAATATCTCACACATGAATCAGCTAAGGTACAAAGAGGTCTAAGGCTGTCACGGAGTTGACCAGATCAATCTATGTCCGTGACAGGGGCGACAGGCCTCTGCCCTCCCCCCCCACCCCAGTCCCACAAAAAATGGGAAGGAAGGAAGGGAGGAAAAGAGCAGCGGCAACAATCTATGGAGGAAAACTTATTTTACTATAATATTGGAATACAAGATAACACAATATATACAATTTAATTGAAATTGAGATGAATAAATCAGACAAGATGAGAGAGAGAGTTCCCGGGACCGAGTCAAACCTGAAAAGCTTGGAATGGCTAGGAAAGCACCCTCCAGCACCCACTGCAAGGCAGCAAGAGAGCACCCCCCCCACCCGGAAGGGCCAGATCCCGTGACTGCTGTAATGTACAGGGATAGGTACCTGGGATTGGGGCAGTGACACTCTAATGCCCCGTACACTACATGATGTTTTGATGTGGAATACTGAAACCCGGAAACAAACAAAAAAAAAAAAAACAAAAACAAAAACATAGAACCATAACAAAGGCTAATTATGAAAGATAACAAGTTCCTGAAGTTTCCCATGTCTGGGGTTACACAAAGTCTTTCAAAAATGCAATAGCAGTGCCAAGATCGGAGCACTTCAGTTCCTAACTCTTATGCTCTGTCAACATTCCCAATCTATGTTACTCAGTGTCTAATGTGGTAACTCTACAGGTAAAAACAGTCATTTATGTCCAAGACCTCTCCTAAGCATTTAAATAAAATAATAATGTTATGTTGAATTTAATCTGTAGAGAAAAAAATTAAAAAAAAAAAAACGGCTCAGCTCTTGTAATCGGTACTAAATTTAAGTATTGGCAAATTAGTGATGATTTTAGTGATGAATTGGAATGATTTGCTTAACAGTGAAGAAGGAAAGAAAAAGAAAACATGTTTGTTTCTTAATTAAGTACATATGGACAAATTGGACTGCTTACTTCAGAATATTAATGACTCACTAAGTAATTGATATTATATTAAGAAATGTGAGCATGAAGGCATAATGTGGAAAAAGCTTATGTACTGGTAATGATGACACAGGTACCAAGTAGTAGAATAATTTGAAATGAAGCTTTTAACTTCGAGAGATTGGTATCTGTCCTGACTGTGCACTCAGTAACAAAACAACCATAGCCAGTTTTTTAATTTAATTCAAAATAAGTGTCTGGTTTCATTTTTTTCTCTCTCATTACTCATGTAATTCATAGAACTTTTTAGCATAAAAAAAAAGGGAACTGTCTAACCTATCCAACAAAAGACAGAGAGTAGCAAGTGATTTAGGTCACTAAACTGCTTAAAACTTCTTTATCTGTTGTCTTTCCATCTGATTTATTCTCAGTTGCTTCAATGAAGATGAAACTAGTCATGCCAGTTTTAGTAAATATATATTAATTAGAACTGACACATTATAGTCATTTTTATAAAACACTTATAGCAGTTTATGTTTCTGAAGTTTTTAAAATTCTTCTGCCTCTTCAGATAAGAAGAGTTCTCCAAAATTGTTTGAAACAACCATTCAAATTCAACATGGCATCCACAAAAGTGATCCAAAGTGTCGTAAACTAGAACCCATGAAAAGAAAACAGGAAAAAAAAAAAAAATGTAATTAATATATTCAGTAATAAACAAAACAATTAAATCTGATACTATTTTTACATTTCCTTTTTTATAGACAATAATTGAGCCTTTTGTTTCCTGTCAGGAAGATGAGACTGAACCTGAAAGCAAGCTTATTTCCACCTCTCTGAATTTATCAGCTGTCGCAAATGTAAAGAAACACAGACTATTACAATGGCCTTTTCAAGTTATATAAGGGAAACTGCAAAATATTTTAGTGACTCTTTCACTTTTTTTTTTTTTTTTTTTTTTACACTTGTGTTGTTGCGTGATTTAAGCTTGAATTAATGCAGATTGCCTGGGGGCTTGTACACTATTCATTTTGTATGCATCTCTAAATCCCCTGTGAACTTCATGAGTTTTTGCCACACTTATGATGACAATTACTTCTTTTGAAAGCCAAAAATTTCTCCTCAATCTGTTTTTTTTTTCTTTCTTTTTTTTTCTTTTTTTTTTTTTTATTAGGGTGGTTGGAACAGCTAAGTGGCAAGAAAGATGAATGGAAAGAGGTAAGTTATGCAGTGTAGCATTTTGTCGCTGAGGAAAGATTTCCTTCAGAAGTGATAGAATGCATGCTGTTATAGATGGTGCCCAACTCAACATGCTATCTTGGCATCTAAGTCCTAATGGAACACTATGACCAACTAGTGAGCAGGCACAATGCCATCCCAGCATATGGGCATGACTATATGCAGCCAAGTGACCATGTAGGAGAATCAAATATGTTTGCTGAGGGCAGGAGTCCCAGTCTGAAACATCCAAACAGCTGTCTATCCTGAGGTTTACATGCCTGTGGTTAAGGGGATGTGGCATACATGATCCAGAATCTGGCTAAATTAATTTTAAAATACAAAAATTAGCTTTCTTGGCACACAAGGCATTTAGTAGCTTTAATACCAGCATCTTTAAAATAATATTCCAGGTGAATTCCCTTGGACTTTTTGGAATTAAGCTATATTGTGAAATATCCACTGCTCTCCCAGTGCTTTATCTGCATGCACTGTCAAAGGAATGCAGGATGTCATTTGTCAGGGTTCATGTAGTACAGAAATCACACTTATAGCTATGTATTTACACCAGAATTTGAAGTATTAACTATTTAAACTGAAGAAGCAATTCATTCTATGCATAAAATGAACCTCATCCCAGTTTACATACTGTTTTGCAATCAATAAAACTATTTAACAAATGCTACTGAAATATACACTCTTACTGAACTGACCTCATGAAATTCTGTATGGTGGATATTTCTTCACATTTTAGTAACGCTTTACTAGTGATTATAAATGTACAAAGAGATTACTCCAGAAGTGCATTGTTTGGTTTTGATATCAAGCAGTAAAAAAAGTGATTAAATAATTCAGTAGCCTGAATATAATTTTCAAAGTAAATCAACTATTAAGTGCAGATTCTCAAAATGTACCTTCTGTCATTGAAACCAGTAGGTTATAGGCATCTAAACATAATATTTGAAAATCTAGAAGAGAAACCAACAATTCGCTGAAAGCATGGGGAACAGACAAAACTGATGCTAAAGGGAAAAGTTTGCTTTACAGATGTAAACGTTTTCAAGCATCTGCTTACCTGAAATTGAAGGAGTTACAAATAGAGCAGACAGATTTCATGTTCCACTAGGAAGCAGAGACAAATACAAAATAGTATCTGCTAGACTGCTCTTAGAACATTAAAGGATGAGAATTATCAGTACGATTTACAGCAGTTCATTAAACATCTGATTAAAAGTGAGATATCAATATGATTATTAAACAGGACTGAATCTGAACTATTATGATTCATTACAAAAAAAAAAAAAAAAAAAAAAATCAACAAAAGACAACAGAAAGCAAACCCCAGACCACATATGCTCAGCACAAAGTCAGCTTACTTTACCATCACATCATTTAGAGGAACTGGTATTATTTTAGTTTCTTAATGTGGTCTGTTAAATCATTTACATGTAAATGGAATTTCTGTTTTTTGTTGTTTTTTGTTTTTGTTTTTTTTAAACCACATGCACTTTAAAACCTTATATTCAGCAAAATTTTCTTACTCTCTGCAGCAAATACAACTAATTTCACTTCATTAAGTGTGCAAAATCTATCTTCATCATTTTGTAGATACACAATTAAAATAACAAAGCACATTCAAAGTCAGATTTTCTTCCAACTTCAAGTTTGCAGCAAAAATTCACAGTATCTCATTCTGGAAGTGTTTCTTCTAAATCAAAACATAGCAGCATATACTGAAGTAGTCAAGCGGGCGGCGGGGGTCTGAAGTTTGAATTAATAAACAAAATTCCCCAAGACTGAATCAGGTAGCATGCAGATGTTCTGATCCCTCTTTAAGGGGATAAACAGAGTGTGCTGCAGAGCAGGAAGAATCCCCATCCAATTTAGATTAATACCATTTTTAGAAAATTTAACTGCTTGCACATCTTGGAAGAACTGGGATCATATTTTAGTGTAGGCTAAAACTGTAAATTTTAGATTACTTTCAAAAATTGACATGAAAGGTTCTTCAGATATGTGGCTCCAGTAAGGATTTATCCCTTCTAAATGTGTCACCATTTCAAGAGTAAATAAAAAATCATCAGAATTTATGTACAAAGCTATGTGAATAATTTTTTTGCTTCAGTCTACAATTTTCTAAACCTCTTGTTATACAAATATAAAAAATTACTTCAGATTAAGAATTTTTTCTCACTACAGCCCTGAGAGAATCTTAACCTAGGTATTGAACTATTCTATATTCAGGTATCATCTACTTCTGTTAACACTGTTGATCCACATACAAATAACTGAGCAGAAGTAGCAAGCATTCTCATATCCCGAGTAGGTTGTCTTCTAGTTAAAAAATAACATACAACATTCTTATCCTTACTCTGCGTCTCAGTGACTATGGAACTATTTCATGTAAAATAGAATCTCTTCAAAACAAGGGATTTTAAGTAGGAGGTCTTTTAAGCTTACGCTCAGACCGGTCACTTGAGAGAAGGAGAAAGTTGCGTGCAATTTACTGCCTATTTGATGCAAATTATTTTGAATTTACAAATAAATTTATAGAATGTTTTAGAGGTACTAAACCAGACCCTTTCCTAAGACTTATTAAAAAAAATATTCTTACAGAGACCTTCTCAGCTCTTAGAGATCTGCACTGGTTATCACATACATAATTCTGCAAGAAAAGTGGGCATAAAATAACAATTGGTGTTATAAATTCTCTTATAAGCTCTGCAAATGCATTGTGGAAAATTTCACTAGACACTGAGTATCAATAACAGTTATGTGCTAGGACTGAAGAGCAGTTAGATTTTTTTAATTGCTCTTTAGATAGCAAGGCTATAAGTTTCTCTCATTAACTGATATAAAAATGAAAATGAGTACAGAAGAACAGCAAGTCCAAAGCAGAAATACTGAATATTTTCACTAAAGATAACAGTCATTAGACTGTTCATAAAAATCAGATACTTAACCACATGTATTTAAATCTGTTCAGAACTTCTGCAAAATCCTCTGTCTTGCAAGCACCTTCACCAATTATTCTTACACAATAAATAATGTATATATGGAGTGCTTCATGTTTTACACCACACTTCATAGGGAAAGAGCCAAAAATAAGTCTACATAGCTCAAATTGTGAATCTAGCTTCCCCAGGGAGTCTCTAGCCGCTTCCAAAGGAGGCATAAACAAGCACACTAAAAATGGGGTAGGGGGAGATTTTTTGCATTTATCATTTTCAGTTAGATCTAGGCAAATAGGAAACTACCTGTCCAAGTATTAATTTATTCTATACCAAGTATTCAAAATAATTGTTTCATGTTTTGTCGAAACCTGAGTGAAGACAAACCATAAAGGAAAATAAATTAACAGGCTGATCCTGATGTTTGAGAAATTGTATAAGAGTAAAGAGAACAAGCTCTGAGAAATTGGAAAGCAAGTTTTATAAAAATATGAAGACAACACAAAGAGTATCTGCTTTCCACCAAACAGAGAAGACAAGAGGAAGGGACATAGCACAGAAAAACAAATATATGCACAAGCAGCATAGTAACCCAGCTATTCTGGGAATATAGCTAAAGGTATTACAAAGTTCACGCTATATTTCTGGAACAGTGTATATTACAGTAGGGTGCTCTTCTCTCTGCCCCGCTCCCCCACCCATTAAAAAAGATGTTTGTGTTAGACACTTAATGATTCAGATTTTAATCTTCCAACAGCAACACAGTAATTTTCAAAAGTACTGACAAATAAATCAGTTCTGTCTAGGGTAACTGCATTACATTCTCTGCAGGAGTTCCACATCTCATGACCAGCCCTAGAAGTTGACATTACTTCTAAATATCTAACTTAAAAACATTCAATCGTGTGAGGTATAAAAAGGACTAATTTGTATTGCAAACTTTTTAGTTTGGGTCATGATATATATATGAAACTGACACAGAGAACTTTTCAGAACAGATGGCAAAGCCTTCAAGTACAGTGCCTCAGACCAAACCATAAGATCATTTTTCCTTCCCCCAAGACACTACTATATTTACCATGTGATAAATAATTTGAAAAAAAAATGGCAGGCCCATTATTTCCTTACCACATGAACTATAATTTTGTGAAATCTAAAATTGTTGGAAGTAGTTTCCCACAAATACAGTTGACCTGCAGGTGTGCAAGCCCTTGAAAGTCATGTAACAATCCAGTCACAGTTAATCTCTTCCTCCCTTGTGTCAAGGTGGAAGAAGAATGATCAGCTAAAGCTTTTCTTCATAAGACGACCAGAAGTCTACTCTCTACATACAATCCTCATCCACTGTCTCCATCCGACTTCAACTATGCTTTCAACTAAAGGAAAGTTCAGTTCTCTTTTCCACCTTCAACGGCACACAGAATAGTGTGCCTTAACTCCTGTTCCCCATTATTTCATTGTCTCTTCTCTGTCAAACCTCTTCTTTATAGAGTGTGCTGTGCACGGTACAGGTTTGCTTGTGGGGCTAGAAGTGGTAGCTTTTCCTCTTTTGATTAGCACTGGCTAGGGTAGATGGCAGCACCCCTCAGCATTCCCTCTCAAACCTTTCAGAGCAGGACTGGTACACCTTCCCCTTCATCTGGAAACCCCCAAACTTTTTAATACAAGCTTGACTCTTGTTGATTTCCTTCTCCAGAATAGAATTCTCTAAGATCATTGATTGCTTTTCACCAGTTACAGAAGAAAAATGTCACCTACCACACAAATGATTAAACTGTAATCATGAGTCCTTTTGCTCCTTTACACCACATTGCCCACCTCTCCTTTCCTTTGCCTCCTTTCATGCTTCCGTCTTCTATTATTCCCTATGCACTTCTATAACCCTGTAGTTCCTATAGCCTCCATGACATTATAGCGTAATATTAAAACACGTACTACTTGTAGCTAGCGTCAGCATACTGGCCATGATCATTCCATATATACTTCAGTATTTGTCTTTACACGGGAGTACTCAGTCCTAAGATCACAGTAATCCGATGAAAAAAGATTTTTCAAGCATGTAAATCATTAAGCCGGTACCGTGTTAAACAATTTATTACACAGGAAATGGATTGAGCTCTTCTACACTCCATCTAGCATTGGTGGAATCCTATGTGAGTACATATGTTTTCTTGTAATGAGAACAACTCATCACAGAAGAGTAGTTCTACCTGCGATTAAGTAGATCATGAAGTCTGCATGATAGAATGCACAACCAGGCTTGTATAGTTTGAATGTGCACAGCCTGTTTAAGTCTTGGGACAATAATAAAAGCTTGAAGTCTGCATACCGAACTTGGTCTTCTGTCATTCAGCCAACTATTAAATATATGTGTTATTTTTTATCATTATTTTTAAATCTTTAATACTTTGGCCACTGGTCACTAATTCTTACGTAGGTTTTGCTTACTGTGCTGTTTGGGCATCAAATCATAAGTGTTCCGAGAAATTATCACAGCATAAGAAATCTGAGGAAAATAAAAAAGTTTGCTGATAAATTATCATTTCAGATGATGGCATTAAGTATATCACAGAAATATAAGGAAAGCCAGTGAAGCTATCAGTGGCAACTGCAAGTATAGAGAAGAACTTCATAATTAACAATATTCATCTGTGGCTAACATTTTGTTTCTGCTGTCACTCAATTACTGATGACCACACAAATCAGAACCCCTAATATTTCATTAAGTTCTTTATCTGTAGAAAATATTATAACTCAATTTCTACATGGCAAGAACAAATTAAAAAAAAACAGAACAGTCTCACACTAATAAAACAGGGTAGCTTTGAAAACATAGCCTATTCAGGCCATCAGATGATACTATTTAGGGTATATAACACAAAAAGGGCAATCTGATAATCACAGTAGAAGCAATTTCAAACCATACTACTGCTGAAAAGTCAATTTAACTTTCCAGCTTTATAAGACTTTGTTATTGCTATTGTTAATTATTTCCTGTTTAATGGGAAATTGGCAACAAGGTCCCCAACTGTCATTTTAAATCTGCAATAATATCATGTGAAGCTTTTCGTCCTTATTCCCAAGTCCTGGATTATCAGAGCTAAATGGCAGCTCCAGCAATACAAAAGCTCAGGGGCAGGTACTGTTACACAAATTGCCAATTCAATTAACAGTGTGTAAATGCTCCACTGGCAGGCTGAGGGAAGGACAGCCATTTTGGCAAGTGTCATTCCTAATTTATCAAACTGTCAAACCTTCTACTCAGGTGCCTGCGGTCACTGTCTGCCTCTTAATGCTAAGTTGTAAAGCTGCAGGAACCATTCTTGTAGCTTGACAAGGCACAATACTCAAAACTGATTTTAAAATCAAATGTACAGTTGTCTTAATTATTCTCAGTATAGATGATGTTTTAATTACAAAATCAGAGTGGGAATATTCTATCAAGATCCAAGATTCATGTATGTGTAAAGGAGGCAGATCAAAACCTGAGGTCCAGCCTCTTTTCAGAAGTAACAGTTTTTCTTAACACAATATATGCTTACCAGCCTCCCTCAACTAGTGTCCTTTACAGTCATTGATTAGATTCTGGATTCTGTCCTTGGCTGTTTCCAAACCACTACGCCAGTTTTAATGCCTCCCAGAGTAAAGGCTGAACAACAGGACTTTGCATCAACACATTGGTTTAATCTCCACAGCCCTTGCACTACCTCCTCCATCACATGTGCTGAGTCATTAAATTTATGATTTTGTTTTCAGATCCTATCAGGAACCTAAAAACAAAACAGCCATTTTGTAGAAGAGAAAAACTAAACTTCCTATTTGAACTTTCTCCCTCATTCCTTGTTTCTTGAGTTTTTTCCTGTGTCAATAGAAACAGCATAGAGAAACTATTACATATGCAGATCAGAGTCCTTGCAGTGAATACACGTACTGTGCAGCACAGTGCTGCTTTCAGGACAGCTCTCGAACAGTGCATCCATTGTGTACTCTGTAGGGGGGATGTTACATGAGTGCATCAGTAAATGTTTGCTTTTGGGTTGAATACTTGCTAAGAGCGAGCTGGGGAGTGTTTCACTCAAGTTTAAGTTGATTTGACAATTCTAAAGCACAGAAAATTGAAGCAGAAAATAAAATACAGACGTGTTGTCATTTCAGAGTCTTCTGTGACTCCTGTAATTAAAAACGAACAAAATTCATTGCAGAGAAGCAGCAAAGGAAGCTTATATTGGATAAAATGAATATGGTCCGGATAAAATTGGATAAAATGTTTGGTGCGGTGTCTTCAACAACTCAACAATTCAATAACAAACTCAATTTAGTATTCACAATATTGTTTTTTTCATCCATAGGATGAAAGTGGATGATGATAGGTGTGAATGAAGAACATATTCTGGAGCACAGTGCTTCTGGCAGTGAAACATTGTTCTCTTGAAACAAAAGAAGGAATTCTAAACTTCAGTACAATTAAACTCTTTGAAGTGAGCTTGACATAGTAACTTTTAAGGATTAGCCTTAAAACAAGCCAAAAATTGTTCATAAAGCTCTGCTGAATATCAAAGTACGCCTATTTCATCCAACGTCCCATGAAATCATTGCAACCATCTTAAATCTTTCTCTTGTCCTGCTGTAGCTGTATCTATGTAAAGATATATCATTAACTGGATCAACTGCACATATAGAAAGAAGAGCAACAAACATTTGAGAGTTGAGGTAGATTCCGTTATTTAAATGACTGCACAAGTTCACAAGTGTACAAAGTCAAAGCAGATTTTAGAATTAGAGGACCAAAACCAGAAAACTTTATTGGAATCCTCTTTTAAAAGCACATAGGAACTTTGAAACTACTAACAGAAAGAAGTTTTGACACTAACATGTGGAATTATCCACACAGATATGACCTTTCACCATACCAAGTTGTCTCTAGCTAATATTGTTAACACTACCTTTCTGCTTGTCCTCTTCTATAAATCTAACTCTTTCATCATTAACACTTTCTTGAATCTGGTAAGCATGCATACTTATTTTTTAACTTGAAATTGCGAGAAAGAAGAGGCAGGAAAAATTCAACATCCTAAATTAGCAATATGAAACAGCTGCTATTATGGCTATACAGCTGTATTATGGCTATTCACTGGACACTATTAACTCTATAGACTTGAATAAAACTACATAAAACTACATGCGATAGGAGTAAACAGATGCAACACTATACAAGAAATGTGATCCAAATAAATACCCAAATAAATACAATAATTAATGAAATTAGATCACTTATTATATAGATATTGCATTTGAGAATGAAATCTAGAATAGCTACTTCAGTTCACACAAACTGAAAAATATTAAAATGCAAAATCTTATTTGGAAGAAAATAAAAATTACACAGTTTTAGAAAACACCAAACATTGTTCTTGTCCTCTCTAAACTTTGCAGGACCAAATAAACAGACAATGAAACAGGTAATATGAAGTAGACAATTGTAAATAAAACAAAGGGAAAACACTGCTAATAGATTTGTATCTATGGGATTATTCTAAAAGATTTTTTCTTTTTTCAAAGAATATTAGTTTAGCTAGAATTGTAATTCTATAAACCAGTGTGCTAGGGCATTAGATTGAACTCTGTAAGAAGTCAAATATCAACCCACATTATAATCCGGAGTACAAATGATAGAACGCTTCTGAATCTGAAGTTTTTCAGTTAAAAATACTTTACAGAAGATGAGAATGAGTACTTTGACTTTAGACAAATCCAGAAGAGATAATGATTCATACATATTAAATGTGATCTTTGTGCATTACAAGACGTTACTGCTCCATCAAGACTACTCTTTGTAACCAAACAACCCACTGTACTGAAAAACATCTCAACTGCTGTGGAATTATATGAACTTCCACACTGAGAAATGTCAGTTAAGCTGGCAGTGAAATGCCTTCAGTGAAAGCTGAAGGCATTGGGAGACTTCAAATGAAGTATAATGACCAGTGGAACTAGGGATTGGACTTTATGATCTCGAGGTCCCTTCTAACCCCTGAAATTCTGTGATTGGTCCCCAAAGCCTGCACAGGCGCACAAAGAGCTGGTGAAAGATTTTGGTGGGAGTTTTCTTTACACACCAATGGAAGTTTAAACACAATAGCTGTTCAAACTGTAAAACTCTGGCTTCATAGTAGCTTCACGGTGGTAGACAAACAAGTATAAAGAAAGAGCATGCTCACAGCCCCTGTTTGTGAGCAATTAATTTAACTAGATATTTAAATGCAAACTTTCTTTAAAGACTGCTATTCCCCTGGTACACCTGTGCTCAAATTAACATGAATAGCTATAGATCTAAAGATCTGTGCAGTTTCTCTGAGAATACTTCTTGCATTTGTGGGAGCTTTGTGATCAGAGTGCCAGAACAGAAGATCTACCGGGATCATATACTTGCACAGGAAATTCAGATATAAAATTTCCAGAGCAGAGAATTGTAAGTAATCCTGCACAGATAGCACTCCCCATTATCCTAGATTCTAAGTTAGATATTGACTTAGGTTTTAAATCATCTGTGTTAAAATTCCTGCCCTTCAATTTTGGAAATAACTAACAGTACCTATACTGGCACAGCTAGTGAAAAAGATATATGTAACCAGAAATGAAGAAAATAAGATCCCCTTTTCTAAGAGCAGTGGCACTTAGGTCTTCAGCTAACAGCTTGAAGTGTTGCTATCAGCTGCTCAGAAATCCTTTTGTCAAGAATGAAAAAGCAGTAAATACTCCAGAATTTTCCACTGGCAGGCAAAAATAGATGGCCTTGAAAAGGCTTTCATTATGTTTAGCTGCACACTTCAGAGATGTGTGAAGAGTCTACTGAATCCCATCCAGAATCAACGTCTCAAGTTACATATTTTTTTTAGTAAAATAATATTTTGTATACCTGCTGTTTAAACTTTAAAACCAAATGCAGTGATTTGTCAAATGAGGATGAGTGGAAGACATTTCTAGTCTCACCCAATCGTCTCTGGTTTTCAGGCCCAATATATCTACATTCATGTACTATACAATATTGATATCTGGGCTCTTCTGAAAGTATATTTGAAAAAGCTACAACATCCTTCCATGAATTCTAAAACACACAGAACTGTTTGAAATTTGTGAAATGAGGTTCCACTATGCATTTCTGCAGATTTCTGTGGTTAGAATAGTCTGCAGAATTTACTCCCTTGGTGACAAGTCCCTGATACTTATTTCTTGTACCTCGTATATTTGTGAAACTGAAGTCTGGACAAAGGACTAGATTAACCTGGCCCCAGATTTTGATTCATATATATCCACATTTTCAAATAGAGCTGCTGTTAATTCTCTGCCAAACAAGAACATCAACAGTAAGATGATGAGTAAAATCATCTGTTGCCCTGCTGGAAAGGTATCTATAGTTCTAACCTCCTTTTGGCTTTCACAGTTAGCAAAATTAATAATCATGATGCAAGATTTGGCTGGGCCCTGTCTCCAATTTTTAATACAGCAGTGTGGCAACATTTGCCCATATGGAACATAAAAGAAGCCAATAGGAAAACATTGTTAACACCTCTTGCTCTTTTTGCACCATCCCTGCTTATAATCCAAAAGACATCAGTTCCTAAATCAAACAAAAGCTTAAGTAGGAAGAGAAGATAAATGCACTAAAAAGTATTGCCAGTTGTCAACTCAACTAAAGGGTTAGCACGTTTCTCCTATCTTTTTATGCAAACCATTGTCTGTTTCTCATGGAATTGCAGCCCATGATTCCTTGAAGTTGGTATGAAAGGATACCTCAGTATCTTCAATGTCTCAAATTTAAGCGCAGTTAAAAAAAGGAAATATTCAAAATACATTTTAAATGTGTCCAGGTAACTTGTAGAAAAGTAAAAATGAGAGTTGTGGCTTGTCCAAACATCTGCTCAAATACATACTGTGCAACACAAATGAGACAAACAGCATGCACACTGTGAAAGAACCGAGTGAATTAACCAGGTAAAATCTAGTCTAAAACAAGTTTCAAGCCATGTCAGTGTCCTCCTGGTGGTCTCACTGACTTATTCCCTTCACTGGCTCAGTTTTCTTAGATCAGTGATGTCATACTGTTATGCATGCAATTAAAATTGGCCTCAAATTCATTACTTACACAATATCTAACACACAGCCTTCAGTGCCTCAGTCACCTTAGAAAAGCGTGAGCTGCTCTCCTCCCTTTTCCCACTTTCCCCACTGGTAGGAGATGACTGCAATAATTTCTAGCAGGTGCTGTAAAATCTTCATAGTCAAACTTGCTTGGCTTGCCAGCACAGAGGAAAAAGACTATTCCTTAAACCTCTTGGCCAATTCTTGCTTCTTGGATATCTCTAAACGAGTCCTTGCAAAAACTCTGTTAACTACATTTTGCAGCGATGAAGAAAGGAATGATTGCTTTTTTAGTACTGGCCTAAATATACTAATGCTAGTCACAACCTAGCCATGAAAGAACAATAACAGATGCCCATATATCACTAAGGTGACATCCCTTCCAATTTTTTTCTTTTAAAAAAAATTGGTGAGTCTGAAAAGTCAAAACAAAATTTAAAAACAACAACAAAAAAAACCCACAAAAATAACAACAACCCCACAACATCTGTCTCACAGAGTTCAAGCAGGCTGACAGTTTCTCACATTGAGAAGCAGAGAATGATAATGTAATTAAAGTTTTCATGAACAAGACAAATCTATTTTGTTTGGGAAAACCGTTATGAAAGTATACAGAGAATAAATGAATATGGCAATTTCAGTTTAATTCCTGGACTTAAATTTAAGGATTACACCTAAGGATTCTGAATAAAATTGTTAGCAACACCTCATAACTTAATTATACGTGTCATCGCTGTTCGTCACAGAAGCAGGTCTCAACCATTCCAAATGAATGCATGGCTGTTGGCACAACACCACTCCAAGTTCTCATTTGTTTAATGACCGAGGATTAATTATTCCCATCCTTATTAGAGAATTTAAACTTGACCCAATTAATTTTCAGCCTAGAAGGAAACAAGGAGGAAAAAGTGAATAACCCTTCTCAAAATAAAATTTAAAAAAAAGTAACGTCAGAGTCATCTTACTGGCTTTACTTTTGGTTTTGTTTTGTTTTTTTTTTTAAAAAAAAAAAACATGCACTGCTTTTTTTTACTGCATTTCAGTCAGGTCCATGGGAGACAACACCATCCGTCTTATTTCATCTTTTAACAAGGACTTGATGAGGTGACACAGGACTGATTCTTAAAAACACATTACCTGCTATGTGAGGCATTGTGTGACAGGGAGAACTATCTCCATGACAGGCACCTGACAGCAGATTTGTTGATTTCATGGTCACTTCATTTAAAGTAACAACAGGGTGAAATATGCCATCTGATAATCTGTTTGAATGTTGACTGTGAAAAGCACTTAACATTTCTGCCAGCTACTACTACTACTACAGAATCTGTTCTTCAATATGTGCAGTTTTCCCAGCTTCTTTCTTCAATAATTATGACAAATTTTTATTTTAAAGAGAGGAAGAACCAACTTTTAGAAAGTCTTTTAAAAACTTTATTTAAAAGGAACAAGTTTAGGACATGTCACACTGACTGTATTGTTCACTGTTTGAGAGCAACTGCTGTGCCTGCATTGCATTGGCAAGTTTAGCATACATACGCAGCCCTTCGTCAGTTTTCTTTCTTGAAGTTGTTTAATCCAGATATTTAAAACCAAACAAGTCTCTACTTGGTTTTCACTAATAGGTAGCAAACTGATAACAAAGGGATGAGTCATGTCAGGAGGGGATTATACTGCATGCTGTCATTACAACTCAGGGTGAAATTTTATACACACGCACAAATATATGTGTCAGCATGACAGGAATTTTGAAAAATTAAACTAATTCATTAGTTACAGAGCTTGCAATACAAGTAACCAGAATGGTACAAAAACTGTTATTCACTTTCTGATGGCTGAAAGGGTGAAACTTTTGTTTTTAAACAAATTTGGGTTAGGCACAGAGATCTCTAGATTAACCTGGAAACACCAAAGATTACATCAACTTAACATCCTTAAATAGTGTCATCATCATACAGAAAACATATCAAGCATAAATTATAAATCCTTTATTCAAGCTGGGCTAAATGAGAAATTCTAACAAATCAGCGCCGTACCCCTACTGTAATTAACGCATACTCACACACTGAACTATCTTGCTGATTTATGCCAACCTTTGTGAAACCTGGTGAAGAAATACCTGGAATTGATATGATTTAAGCATTTTAAAATCACATTAAACACAAACCAGAAGCAGGCTGGTTAAAATTTACACTTTCTCTGAAAGATTTTTGACACATTCAGTGCCCGTGAAAGCTGAGGGGATGACGGCCCTAGTCAAATACAGTTGAGTGAGCAGACTGCAAGCATCCCACATTCCACCTCCAGTGCAGTTCAACCGTGACATGGAGGGACCTGCCTTCTCTTTTACTTCCCTCCCCACACACTTTTATTTACTGTCTTGCAAATATTTTATTAATTCTTGTTGCTTGTTTTGTTTTCATTTTTCAAGCATTCTTAATATTTTGCTACACTGTTTAACTTAAACTCACCTAGTCTTTCTATTCAGAAATAAAAATTCTGACAAGTTGACAGATCGTGTAAGACTATCACAAGCATCTTATTTCTAATCTATGAAGATGTTATCAGAATCATTTTGTGTGTATTTGTTTATCTTTAGAAAATAACCTCAGGGGTCCAGATTCCCATCTCCCAGGATCACATCAATGGCAGAAGAAGCATGTATCTGAAAAAACCTCAGAGTGGATTATTAATATTGTTTTTATAATTGGAACATTCAGCTGCACTATTTCCTGCTAAATTTCAGCTACATTAGAAATAAGAATCTACAGTAATTGTGTTAAAATAGCTACTGTCAACTTGAAACCCTGTCAATTGAAAACAAAGCAAAAAGCAAAAGAAAGACAAACAAAAAAGCACTGTCAGGTGCTAAATCAATCCTGAGCCTCAATTGCCAATTTCTGTGGTTCTAAAACCATATGCTTCTTTTTTAAGAATGGCTTTTCCCTTGTCTATGCCTGTGCAAAAGCCTCAGATAAACAAATAAAAAGTGAGGCACAATGAAAGCTATCTGAGCAGGAATAGCTTTCTAAAGTGCCTAGGAGAGCAGCAAAGAAACCAGGGAAAAACAATAAAGGAAAAAGAAATGCTTATTTTTTAATCTATTTCACTTTGCAGTACACTGCCCTCTGAGGACACATGGACAGGTCTGCCCTAAGGCTCCAAGACCTACACTTGGTGCAATGCTTAAGGCAATCTAAGAGCCACCGCAGTATCATTATGCACGTGCAAAACATGTCCCGTGCCAAGAAGCAGGCTATTCCTCAGCTGCTCTGGAAAGTCTAGACTAAATTAACTTGACTGACTCAATAGGAGTAATAGTCCTTGCTGAACTCAGTAGGAAAACATCCAAACAACGTTTACAATCCTGTTAAGCATAAAGTCATTAAAAGTCATATACTCAATAAGCTTCACAACTAGAAGGAAAAAGGAGCTACCTCTACAAACATCACTAGCTATCTGTGCCACATTCCCTGGTATTGAACTCCTAGTACAAAGTCTCTTTTCTACCAGGAGGAACATCATTTGCCTTTATAGTATGGAGCTGTTGAATTCATCGCTTTCATCTTTCTGCCATCTGCAGGATATTGAAAATGAAATGAAAACAGAAGATTTTTAACATGAGGCAAACACCTGATGTATTAAGTTATTCAAGCACCAGGAATGTGTGGTATTCCACATTCTCACTGTCACAGCCTTTGTTGAAAAGGATTTCCCTGACCTTTTCCTCAAACCAGCAAACAAATAAGCCCTATCTCTCAGCAGGGGAGAGCCACCGCTCCATTAGATCATTAAGCATCTCTATTCAGACTATCTCAGTCTCCCGTCCTTGGCCCTAAAGAAAGAGCTGGCATCGCTCCAGACAGTCAGCAAGAAGGAAGGCAAATGTGCTCTTGTATGGTACAGCTTGAAATGTCACAGCAGGATGAAAGTCGTGGAACAGACAGCAGTGAGGAAAAGATGTGGTGCTACACGAGGGGTAGTGTTCCAACAAGGAAAGGCTGGTGTTTCAGTCTGCCAAACAACGTAATGACTCATCCAGGCAGAAAAATATTACCACCATGGGAATATTTGGAATGTCTCAGTCTGAGAGTAATTAGGGACTAAACTATACCGGCATGCTTCAGTGATGAAATGAAAAAATAAGCAATACCTCTGTCAAGTTCTGATTGGCGAGTATTAAATGAATATGAGCTTCTATCATATTTGACCACAAACTAGTAACTTGCAGCAGATTGTCAGAACAGAGAAATATTTCCACATTCTCATAATATACAACAGCACAAAAAAAAAAATACACCTGGTAAAATGAAAAGTGTTACAGTTGGCAGTAAGAGTTTTAGGAAAATCATTACCATGATTATAATTTAGTCCTTGTAACAGCCATTTGCACATAGTGTTTTCAACCTCTAATTACTCTGTCTGCAACGGAATAAAGAAAGAGTAAGAAGAGGATGGGCAAAAGCAGTAAATGCTGACAGTTTCATTTTATTAATAATACTGTATACGAATCACAAAATGAAAAGCACAAATGTTTAATGGATATAGGTAATAGAATTACTGTGCTATATTGGTTGTAAAAATGTAAATACTTTGGCAAGTAGGACAGATGTTAATTTTTATTCTTTTGTATTTCCAACTTGTTCAAAATTTGTATGCATTAAGCAATGCAAAAGGTCTTTTTTTCTTTATAATTGTAAAGTGACATTCTAATTAAATTGTATAACCTCAGCAGCATCTGCAATTTAAAGGATCGCTTACAAGCTGGCTGGACAAAGTGCACCGCATTAAACCACAAATCTGAGTTACACATCAATAACCCTTCATTCCAGTGGCTGGGTCAGAACCTCAGTAACATGAAAAAAAAAAAAAAGATTATTCCGAGTAAAAAGGTTTAGAAGGTCAGAAGCAAAACCGCTTACAAGATCAAAATTTCCAGGATTCTTTAAGACTACATACACTGAAACCTGCAGTGACACCTGTTTGACTTCTTCCAGCAGGACAGACACTTGTTTGGCAGAACTAAACACAGCTTCTCAGATTAAAAGGAAGGGCAAACACAAATTACATCTCTGCACAATATGAACAGCCCCTATTAGACTGGCTTAATAAACTCTAATAGATGTATAGCTTAATACAATATTCAGGTATTGACATAAACATAAATATAAATTTCAAAGAAAATAACCTACTTTAGTAAAACTACCTGTGCAATAAAAATTAATGAACTCCAAATGATTCTGCACATCTCCACCAAATTGCATTTTCAGGCTCACATCTTCAGGACATGCTGGGTGGTTTGATGCATTCCCACAATTCATCTTCCTGCTAAGCCAATTTTAATTTAAATGCAATTAAAGGCTCAAAATGAACATTATGTATTAGATAAAGCCCTGAATCTGCAGACTATCATAAATATGATTTTCAGAAAAATTAATTACAAGCTATTAGGGTACAAGTCATCTTACTGCAAATGTTGAGTTAAACTGCAGAATCAGTTTGTTCCTTCCATTAAATGTTAAATACTGATTTTAAGCTTTGCTCGAAATTAATAGCAGTAGGTCAGCATAAAGGAAAAAATGTTTCCGAAATAATCCTAGGAGATTTTGAAGACCTATCAATCCACATTAATTGAAAAAAAATTTTATTTCTAAATGCTTTGGAACAATGAGCTTCTCATCCACTTCTGGTCAACTGAGATATTAAAATCTCAGCACATTCTCCTTGTGCTGAGTATACACATAGATTTGTACAGAAGTTATAGATGGCTGCTGTAAATGAAAGCAATTGTATATTGTATGATATTTCTAACAAGTAGTTGGAAGACAGCCACGAACTACACTAGAGAACTGCATGATGCACATTGTACACCTGATACAGGAAACTGAGGAATTTAAAGCATCTTCTTGTTGGTGGAGTCTGAAGATTCACTACAACCCCAGCATTCAAACAACAGTGTGGAAAACACTGTGATTTCTTACTCAGAGCACTAGTGAAGTTAAAACATCAATCTTTTAGGTATTCCTGAAAAAGACTTAGAAATGTGGCTGTAATTCTTAGCAACAATGATGATGAATTTATGCAGCCTATGTTGTTCTATATGTCTCTAGATTTATAGAACACATGAGAAATTTCAAAATTATGAAAATATGAAAGCACAATTCTGTTCTGTGTAACATCTATTGCAAACAATTACCTTTAGATATAAACATATTCCTCAGAACAAAAAGCCATTTTTTCCAAATTCACAACCCCTGCATCTCATTGCAAGCTGTGTTAACTCTATCCCACTGCTACTAAATTCTTCCTGCCAGTATTGCCCACAATAGATTCAAAGGAAAACCGTGCTTAATTCCTATCTCCTAAACTGACATACTTTATACACAATATGTCAAAACTATGCATTTTTCATTAACTTCTGTTCAATCATTAAACAGAAAAGCAACGACACGGTTGGTGAAATTCAGCCATTAATCTCATAATAATTGCTTATAAATGTTCATGCTACACCAAAGAGCTGAATGCAATGCATACACTTGAGGGGGTCAAAGTAACTTTAAAAAAATAAATAAATATTAAATCAAAAATTTCTGACACTATTCAGTTTAAGTATGAACACTGAAACTCACTGTATAATCAATGAATATACAGATGTTATAATTAAGAAATATCCAGGAAAGTTAGGCTAAGTAAAATTATTGCAATAGGAAGATAATGAATGGAAAATACTTACCAATGTAAGCTTGCAATATCCTCCCTGAGGAGTGATCTCCAGGAAGACATCCTTCCTCAGTGGCAGTCAGCTCTTAAATGGGATCTAGGAGAGGTGGAGCCAGGCTCCACTCCTTCTGATAGCACAGGTGAATTACCTTCACCTGTGCTTCTGTGGCTGACTCATTGCTTGCCTCAGGTGGTCAATCATAGGTTCAGGCCATGATTCAGCAGTTCCCATACACTCATACATTTATCTTCTGCACATTTGAATCAACTTAATTTTACTGCATGAATATAAAATATTTCAATATATACCCCTCTATGTAGGATCTCCTTCAGCTGCTAACTACTCCAACCCTCTCAGGGACTTCATGTAGTTGCATTCAATCCATATGCATGTAGCACCTCAGACCCTAGAATTCTTTGAGATAAAACTCTCAAAATTTAATTTCTGAAGGGGGTCTCTTGTAATTTTCATTTTTTTTTTTTTATGCACGTCATCCTGACTCCCTAACTAGTATTTAGAGATCTATTCTCAATCTTTTATTATACAACTTATAAATCAAGAGATACACTAAACCCTGAACAGGGGTTTATTAATCTCATTGAGGTTTTTCCCACTCACTCAAGTGCATTGATGCTCAATATATTATTAAAGCCTCTCTGGGAATAAATATTTTGAATCTAGAATATGGAGCTGATCAACACCACACACTCCTATTCAATATTTCAACTGCTCAGTATATTCCTGCATGCTAGAAATCAGTAGGTAAAAATAAAAAGTTTAGCATATTAGAAGTAAAACTGCTTACAAGATCCAAATTCTCAGGGACCTTTAAAACTGTATGTCGAAACCTGCAGTGACACCTGTTTGAATTCCCTAAGCAGAATATACAGAGGAAGGAGGCAAACACAAATTACCCTTCCACAGAAGATAAACAACATCCACTAGGGTAGGTTAATAAACTCTAATGTCATTCTGTGTGGGGACAGGGGCTAGGTCTTTTTCACCCCAACAACAGAAACTCAGAATTCTAGCAGTGTGGTATCCATCATTGATAACAGAATACTCTGTGAGGCAAGTACAAGGGGAAAAGAGAAGGAAGAGATTACTGCATTCACCAGTGAGATGCCTCTAACTCTGAAAGATGAATGCATAGCAACGCTATGGAGGAAGTAAGAAAACACTCCAAGCTTAGTACAGTGAATAAAATAGAGATACAATGAGCTGTTGTCCAGATTTTCAAACACAATCCTCTTTCACTCTCTCAAGCTTACTGCTGTTTGCCATTAGATTTTTGATTTCCAAATAACTCAGCAACCAAACAGGTGGAAAAAGTCAAACTCTGCCAAGCTTGGCTGCCCAGGAAGCTGTTGAAACCATGAGGTTCCCATTCAGTACAAGGTCTTTGTGACAGCATGAGCTTTCTCTGAATAGCTGTGTTCAGTGATGTGCATATTAATGAATACATTGTTCATTGTTATCATAGAATGTTATTCAGTGTTTCATGCAAACATTAATAAAAGATTTTTTTTTTTTTTTACTCTTTTTCTTTCCACTGCAAATTTAAAACACAAGCTACTTTTATATTTGCCTTTTACTTGTCACTGCTTCTTACTAGTTCTTAGGAAATTGGTCCAAGGCCAATTCTCTGCCTATTCCCTAATCCCAATTTCATTTATTGTTTTCAGTATATTAATCAATTTCCAATTCTGTTTTACTTTGAATCTAAACTTCAATCCTTTTGATCCACAGGCCTCTCAGATTCCAGCTCACACTGCAGTTTAATTGGGCTATAAACCCACCACACTTTACAGCAGTTCTCTTCTACACAAAAAAAGTTATTTTCTTTCCCCCCTGAAATTCACAATTTTTAACTTTCTTTGAAATAGTAAGAAATATCATAATTGTTGTTATTCATCATAATGATACTTGAAAAGTCATGGCAGTCAGCTGAAGTCCCTGGTGACCAGAAAAAGGTAACATCACACCCATTTTTAAGAAGGGTAAAAAGGGTGATATTGAGGACTATCAACCTGTCAGTCTCATCTCCATGCCAGGAAAGATCATGTCGCAGATCCTCCTGGAAGCTATGCTAAAGCACATGGAAGACTGGAAAGCAATATAGGAGAATCAGTGTGGCTTCACCAGACCCTGCTTGACCAACATAGTGGCTTTTTATGATGGTGTAACTGCATCGGTGGGTAAGGGATGAACTATTGATGTTATCTTCCCGAACTTCAGGAAGGCCTTTGACATAGTACACTACAACATCCTTCTCTCCAAATTGGAAATATATGGATTTGATGGGTGGCCTGTTCAACATACTAAGAACTGCCTGCAGAATTGAATCTAGAGAGTGGTGGTCGATGGCTCAGTGTATGGATGGAGATCAGCGATGAATGCTGTCCTCCAGGAATCAGTGCTACAACTGATATTCTTTAATAACTTCATCAATTACATCAACAGTAGGGTCAAGCAGACCCTCAGTAAGTTTGTGGATAACATGAAGCTGTGGGGTGAAGTTGAGATGCTTAAGGGACAGGATCCCATTCAGAGATCCAGACAGGCTTGAACAGTGGGACAATCTCACTAGGTCAAGGCAATGTCCACTACCAGTACAAGCTGGGGAACGGAAGAACTGAATGCGTCCCTGCCAAAAAGGATCTGTGGTACTGTTGGATAGCAAGCTGGACATGAGCCAGCAATGTGCCCTCACAGCCCAGAGAGCCAACCGTATCCTGGGCTGCATCAAAAGAAACATGGCGATCATGCCCATCTGCTCTGCACTGGTGAGGACTTACCTGGAGTACTGAGCCCAGATGTGGAGTGCTCAGTACAGGGAGACATAGACCTGTTGGAATGCATCCAAAGGGGGGGGCCACAAACATGGTCCAGGGGATGAAACATCTCTCTTAGGAAGATAGGCTGAGAGCTGAGATTTCAGCCTGGACAACAGAAGGCTGTGAGGTGTGACATGAGAGTGGCCTTTTACCATGTGAAGGGAAGCTACAGGAAAGAAGGGGACAGACTCCTCAGTAGGATCTGCGATGACAGAAAAAGGGGAAATGGTTTCAAACTTAAAGAGCATTCAACATAGGTTGAATTTAAGGAACAACTTTTACAGTGCGGATGGTGAGGCACTGGAACAGGTGCCCGAAGATGCAGCTGATGCCCAGTCCCTGGACACTTCCAGTGTCAGACTCAACCAGCAACCTGATCTAGCAGTGGGTGTTCCTGTTCATTGCAGGGGAGTGAGACTAAATGACCTATAAAGATCCCTTGCAACTCTGAGAATTCTGTGATTCTATGATTCTATAATTGTGTTTATATATAGACACTACATGCACACACTCTACATCATTTTAGGTTTCTAAATTGCCAAATCATTTCTCCAAAAATGACCTGCTTTTCATGAAATTCTGTTGTTCTGAGATTAGATATGGAACTGAATTTGCCTACATTACTAAACAAAGGATCAACCTCTAACTCAGTGAGTAATTTCTCTCCAAAAAGATTTTTTTAAGCTCTGTTTAACATTTGAGTAAACTATACATACATAGAATACTTAAACTAAACATCTGCCAAAATAATGAATGGGTTTGAAATAGTTGTATCTTGACTGGTTATTGAGGCCTGACAGTAGCTATAATGTTTTTACTGTACAAGAGTAAAAATTTCAGGCTCAAAAGAACAATTCTGAAAAATGCTAAAAGATGCATAGTATTAATTTTTGTGGGTTTTTTTGTACACCAACATACATATTTTTCTGTGGGGGTCGTGTTCTTTTTTGTAAGTGTTTATATAAATATTTGATTCTTCCCTTTTGTCTCTTGTAAGCAGCTATACAAAATTACTTCAGTAGGTTCATAAAACTACATGAAAGTATAAAAATATTATTCCAGAGTTTGGAATGTTGTCATGGTTTTGTGATTTTTGGTTCTCAGTATTCCATATCATAACATCACTGGGAGTTTAACTATTAATGCTCAAGTTCTGGGTACCTGCCAGAAGAGAAGAAGAACTACATTCCCCACGGGACTTGGCAGTCACAGAGAAGAGAAATAACTCCTGGCAAGGTCACCTGATGCGCTCTTTTTTTCATCCGCTCTTCTTCATCAGCTCTTCTCCTGCCACCCTGCTGCTCAACTGGACTGCGCATCTCACCTCAGTGTTGTGGTGAGGACAATCCACCTTTTGGACATTCTCTCATTATAATTAGAATTGAAGCTAATAAATCAAATATATCATGGTGCGTTATCTTGCATTCCAATACTATATTTAGCAAATTAGTTTGTTTCTTCTCAGATCCTTGCTGCTGTTTTTAATTATTTTAGGGTCCTCTGTTCCCTTTTCTGAAGGCATGGATTTTGCAAAATCCCTCCGCTCCGCTAGTCACAGAACTGGGCCAAACCAGTCTGTAAACTGTTGACAAATGTAAATATAAAAAGTCACAAAACACGGAAATAATGAGCAAAGAACAGGTCCTGTTAACCATCCTGTAAGTGTAAGCTGAGGTCCACAAGGGTTACTTGCTGCTTAGCTCATGCATCTGCTTAAAAACATTTCAGGCTGAGATCCTTCTGAGCAATGGCCGGAAGCCATTCAGCTGTTTCAGGGCTATTCTGGGAACTTTTCACAGGAATATTTTCCCTTTTAGCAGAGGACTGTTAGTATTATTCCCCTACACTTATGTATGTTAGTCTATTCAAAGATATAAACAGTTTTTCACAGTGGGACAAACTAAGTAACAAACTTCTGTTTTGTTCTAGTTAGGTTGTGGGGTTTTCTTTGTTTTGTTTGCAGATGGCTTCTGTTTAGCAAGCTGGTTAAATAGATTAGTTTTATCTGGCTATTGTTATTATTTTTTAATATTTCTAAACCAGAAAGGCTCCATAAAATAATAAAAAAAATCTGGTTTTAGAGTGCCTGCAGTATGGTTTCACCTCCTATAGCTATATAAGTCTTGGTGTTACTGAGTTATCATACTTCCTTTTAAGCACAGTTTACTTCAGTAACTGTTTTGAATTATTAATTTCCTTTTCAAAGATACTCATGCTCCAACAGAAGCATTTCCCTACTCCAATACTATAAATATCACATGGACTTTTCAGAGAAATAGCCAACAACAATATAAAAGACAACAGTGTCCAGTAAATACAATCCATAAATAGTGACAATTTTATAGGGGAATAGAAACAACGCATTGCTGATGTTAGTCGTATCTACTGAAAAGAGTAATTAAGGAAATAAAATATCGGAAAAGTAAAATTATCAAAATCATATAACCTCTAGCACTATACATTTAAGATGTTCTCTTTCCACAGAGACTAATGTGGCTGAGGTGATCTATTTAATCTTTATCCAACAAGATAATTTCCTCCTAGAACTACCACAGGCACTAGGAATACTACTAAGATCTTCAGGATGAGAATTCTCATGAAATGTAGTTATAAAAGGCACACCTAATATATATATATATATATATATATATATATATATATATCCATCATGAAGAATTAAAAGCACAATGTAGCAATAGAAGTAGATGTACTGGAACATTACTGCATGCAATATGATACTACCCTAACATACAGTGATGAAAATTCAGAATCTTACCAGGAAAACCAAGATTGTTACAAAAAATCATTAGTACATAAGTGCAAATTAGTTGTGAATCAGGGTAGCTGCAGATGAAACCTGTACTTTAACAAGAGGCACTCTTTGTTCACAGACTGAATCACAAGCGTAATTCATAGCATCACAGAATGGCTTGAATTGGAAGAGACCTTAAAGATAATCTGGCTCCGCCCCTCTCTCTGTGGGCTGAGTTGTCAACCACTATACCAGAAATGGACCACTGGAGATCACTTAGTCCAATTTCTGGCTCCAAGCTGTGTAAAAATTCAATTCAGGCCAAATGAACTGGTCACAAATTAAACCCTCCATGCCACTCAGTAGTTTGATATAATACCTTGAGCTAAGCAAGGAAACAAAGCTTTCTGTGTCAAAGAAAATTACCTAAATTTTTAGGTTACCTTTGATGTGTGCAGATAACTAAAAGATTTCTTCTGTATTGTGGGGAATTTCCATGCTGAATAGAAGAGTAAAGAACAGTTGTTCTGTTGTTTCAAAACAAAATAACCTCATTATTAGTTTCTCCTCTTAGTCTTTTATCTCTTCATTGCTAGTCAGCAGGTCTAATTTCTGTCTCTGTGGTTTGTTAACCTATTCACCTCAGCATTTACCTGACCCAACAGTAATAGTAGCTGAGTACCTCAACTGCAGATGAATTTATTCTCATAATTTTTTGGGGGGATACAGAAATATTACTATCCACATTTAGAAACAGAATAAAACAAGGAAAGATTAACAGATTGGTCCAACATCATGAAAAAGCTAGGAACAAAGTTATGTCTCTTCAGTGGCCAGTCTAACACTTACACCTATAAGCTACTTTCTTAAAAAAAAAAAAAAAACACACCCAAAACCTGTTATCTCTTTCTTCTTTATTTTCATCTAAGTAGCATATTTATCTTTCTTTCCATCTGTTGAGGGTAATACGCTCTTACTTGAGCTTCCTGACATATTTCCTTGTTCATTTGTACAAGGCCATCATCCTTTCTTGTTTCACTTTCAGCCAATAAGAGCCACTCATCTTCTTTTCCCTACCATAATCTTTCTTGATCCACAAAGTTCCATTCTGTCTCCACACAAAACACATCCCACACAAAACACTGAATTACCTTCTGATTATCACATTTGTGGGATATAGTCTCAAAGACCACATCACATCACCTGCCACATTAATCTGCAATTCACAGTAGCACCCACAGTGGTTCACGCTGCAGTCTTAGTTTGAAAAGGCAGCCAATCCCCTGGCAACCAGAAAACAGTGAGAGATACACTCCTACCCCCTTCAAAACTCCTTCTGCATGATGTCACATAGTATGGAATATCCCTTTGGCCAGTTTAAGTCAGCTGTCCTAATTCTGTTTTCTCCCAGCTCCTTGGGCCCTTTGCTGTAAATGGCCTTGGCTCTATACATAACACTGCTCAGAAGCAACTATAAACATTGGTGTGTTATCAACATTGTTTTTCTCCTAGAACCAAAACATAGCATCATACCAGACAGTCTGAAGAAAGTAATTCCATCCCAGTTGAAACTAAGACAGTCCCTAATGGAATTACTGTGCAAATCACAGTCAAATGAAGGTTTGCAGAAGGCCTTTATAATATTTCTTGTGTCCTACATTGCTATGAAAGCTAATGTTCATTTCAGTTTGGTTGCTGATAACTCCTCATATGAATGCAAGAATATTACTACTTCTACACCACCAGTGAGCAGTCTAAGTACTACTGTCTGTTACATCTAAGCTGTATCAATACAACTGAACAAGACAAGTACTTACTCCTTAACAGTACAGCTCTTCCTTGAAGTCTCTTTCTTGAAACTCTTACAGCACGTAATCAAGTGAAATCAATGAGATTTGATTTTAAGTGATACAAATTTTGCCGACTGTCATGTATTCTACTTAAAATAGAATTAAGCACAGCTAGAATAGTTCAAATACTACAGCCATTATTCTTTCATGTATCGTAAGGGCATCAATGTAGATTTATTAAAAAGAATTATTCAGACATTTATGATTAAGTTATTTTTATAGTTAAAGTCCAGCGTACATTAAAAAAAATAAATTGCTGAGGCTGAAAAAAATCAATGCAAGTCTTCACAATGCAGAAGCTAAAGCCAATCCAGCGGATAACTTCGAGGGTAATAGTAGAAACAAGTAAGAAGCAGAAGCTTTTATGACAAGACAAATTCATTGCTTTTCAAGATCTCACAGCGACAAACAGTTTTAATACGCAGGTTATTTGGTACTTGCAATAGAATTACTGACTTGATTAGTCATTTGCACTTATCTTGGAAGACTTGGATCGAAAAATAATAGCAATACTCCATAAACTTTATTTCCTACTTGGACTTTAATCTGACTGAAAAAAAAAGAAAACCAACCAACTATGAATTCCCCTTTAAGTTGCTGAATATGGGATTTAGTTCTCATTTCAGAAAAATTATGAATACTAAGTTCCTTTACAGTAGGAAAAAAAAAGTTACTATTCCTTGTAGTCTACTAAGGAAATATAACCTGCTTATTATAAGTTTCTAGGCTAAACTGCTTTTTGAAAATCTGTCTCACCTGTCAAAACACTATGCAGCGTGGGCAACAAGCAGCAGAGCATCTCCAAGGAGTTACAATAGACTTTTAATAACTTAAATTATCGACACCAATTTTGGAGGTGTTTTCATTTTGACAGAAGCACTGGATGAATTTGCGTAGGAGAGCCATTGCATTGGCTCACTACTCAGGTTAAGTAGGTTTCATGTTTTTCTCCAATACTTATTTTTTCATTCAATACACATTTATAAAAATAACTTCCTCTTATATTGTTTCCTGATAGCAACTAATGCCTGGTCTACCATTGTACAATCAATGAATATAAAGATGCTATAATTAAGAAATAAACAAAAGAGTATGACTAAGCAGGTTACAATAACAAAAAGACAACAGATAGAAAGCTTACCTGCATCCTGGGCTTGCTGCAAAACTCCAGAAGAGAGATCTCCAGAAGAGACCCTTTCCCACTTGTAGTCAGCTCTTAAATGGGTCTAGGAGAGGTGGAGCCACGCTCCACCCCTTCTGGCTGCACAGGTGAATTGCCTTCACCCATGCTCCCATGGCTGACTCATTGCTCACCTCAGGTGATCAATCAGAGGCCATGGTTCAGCAGTTCCCATACAACTGTTATCAATATTCTTCATAATTCTGGTAGGTCTTCAAAGAAGTCTACTAGAAGCTTCCTAACTTAAAATGTCTTGATATTCTGGACACTCAGCAATCATGACATTTATCCTTGCTAGAGCGTTATGAATACACATTTTTACAATTTCCTCTAGCTTAAAAAAAAAAAAAACAAAAAAAAAAAACCAAATAAAAAACCTATACAATAATGAACAAAGGTGAGGAAAAGCCAGAATATGATAGGACATATGCAGTACATGCATTACTTCACACACCAAATAAAAGGTTGTAATTTGTGTAATGGCTGCATAGAAATGAGATATACTCCAGCTTCAGCCTTGGGTTTGTGTTTCCATTATTTAAACAGTTTGTTTACTAAAATTTGGCCAAACATTCTTCACTCTCAGAGATATTTAATAGAGCACTAATAACAGGAGTATCTAGAGGCTGCAGAAAAGCTCAATAGAATCAAGGGAGCTTTTCTTGCCAAGTACATTGAAAAGTCATTAGATTCACTAAACCAGTTCTGTTGTCTTACCTGCACTTGAGTTCCCCTACTTCCTGTTATTGTTGATTTTTTTTGTTGTTTGTTTTGAGAAAAAAGCCTGATCATACAGAGCACACAGCACTGATCAAAAATCATTAAAATCAGATCTTTTGTCTTCATAAATGTCCTTTTGTGAAATCTATGTCTGCTAACATTCTGCTTCATGATGATCAGACAGACACTAAACTTCAGGATATTATCTCTTACATTGGTGTGGCTTCCTTTTAAAGCAACTCACACATGTAGTGACCTTGTCCAACTCCCATTCAGAATGTGAATATTAAAACTGAAGCAGGTAAGGCTGTGATCCTGATAATACCTCAGTGTTTTGGTAGAGAACTGCAAATATACTTCTTTTTTTCCAGTTTAACAGCAAATAATAAAATTTTTCAGTTGCTAAAAGACATCTTCAGTCCTGTAGCACCATGCAGATGGGTACTACTTTCTGCAAGCAGGCTCTCAGTGTCTGACCATGTTAGATTGTTTCTGTGCACAGAGAGCAGGCTCAGACCTCAGGAATTGTAGAATCATAGAATAATTAAAACTGGAAGGAATCCATAAGGAACATTGAGTCCAACACCTGGCTCTACACAGAACCACCCCAAAATCAGACCACATGTCTGAATACATTATCCAGACACTTCTTGAACTTTGTCAGCTTGGTGCCATGATCACTGTCCTGGGAAGCCTCTCCCAGCGCATGGCAACCCACTGGTAAAGAGCCTTTTCCAACCTGACCGTACCCTGACGCTGCTCCATGCCACTCTCTCAGGCCCTATCGTGTCGCCAGAAAGCAGAGCTCAGCACTGCCCTTCTCTCCCCTTGGGAAGAGCTGAAGCTGATATGAGGCCTCCCCTCAGCCTCCTATGTTCTGGGATGAACAAACCAAGGGACCTCAGCTGCTCGTCATACATCTTCCCCTGTAGACCCTTCACCATTTCTGTATCCCTTCTTTGGACACTGTTTTATGTCCTCTTTGTACTGTGGCACCCAAAAGTGCACACAGTATGCGAGGTAAGGCCGCACCAGTGTGGTGAAGAACAGGATACTCGCTTCCCTTGCACAGCTAGCAATACTGGCATTGTGCTTGATGCACTCCAGAGTACAGCTGGCCTTCCTGGCTACCTGAAATCTCACCAACTTACAATCTAAAATCTGCACATGCTCCCATGACTTTTTGCATTGTTTTTTACCATGTTTATTTTTTAATGGAAGATAATATTAACAAAATTCTGTAGCAAACTCAAGGGAGGCTGCTTTACCCGTTCCTAGGCATGTAAAGACCAATGCTTATCTAAAATTCCACAATTATGATAGCTGCTAGACTCCCAATTAAATTGTTATGATCTGCCCACAAATGTTCCTTTTGTTGAGCTACTGCATAAAGAGTACAGTGGAAAAGTCACCACTGAGTTCAAAAGACAATACTTAAAAAAAGAAAATGCTGTGGATGTAGCATGTTTTGGAACAAAAGAAAGACATTTCCTTGTTTTAGGAAATGCCTATAAAGGATCAGCTACCAGGATTCTCTCAAAGAAAGCAACAGCTACTCTTCAATCGGCTCTTCTATCTCTCAGGTTCACCTTTGGCCAAACTTTTTTTTAAGCTGACATGTTGTATTACGAAATGTAGATTTTTCATATAAAAAGCACTCTCCAGTGGTGATTATTGAAAAGGATATTCTGAAAATATAAACTTATTATAAGCCATGAGGTGGCAATTTGCAAATTGCCCGTATTCAATCAGCAGCATCTAGCTGTTGAGGGTAAAACACTAGGTTTCATATATACTGTAGTTTATATCCTCTGTACAATTGGCTACTGTAACTGAGACAATTTTGAAACTCTTGAGAGAAACATGCTATGAGCTACTTACATTGAAATGCTAAGTGCTTGATATATCAGGAAATACCAGAATATTGTAATACTTCAAGCATTTCCCAAAATATTCATATACAACCCCTATGGAAATTATTTTTGCACTTCAAAGTCTACTTGCAATAATACTAAGGTTTTGTTTGTTTGTTTTCCAATTACTGGTCATTCTGTTCTCCCAGTTTCTAACAGAAAAGGTCAGAACTGCTTACAATAAGGATTTGGTAATTGAGATAGTTTTACTTTTTTATAATGCACATACTTCACAACTCATTTCAAATAAATAAATTACTATTCATTTCATTTGGTGAGAGAGACTTATGAGAATAATGGTGTAAGTCTGCAGATGTGGTATGTGATAGTATAAATTCTGGCATGTAAGGTATTATTGGCAGAAGCTTGCATAGATACACACAAATGGGAAAGCAGGCCATCTCACAAGTGAGAGCTAATAAAACTCATATATCATTTTTTCACATATTATTTATATGACACTTTTAAAAGAAATGCTGCTTTAAAAATGTATTAGTTTCTTAGAGAGCTTTGAAAGATTTTATAGAGTCTGCATAGCATACCCTTTAAACTGTAAAATCTTAATATAAGTTCAACACAAACCTCAGAGGAAAGAAAGGAAAAAAAAACAAAACAAAACAAAAAAAAAAACAGGAAAGCACTTAAACTTATCTGAAAATTACCAGATTAACTTTTAATTCATAAAACCAGAATATCTGTGAAGGACAACATTTCAGAACTTTCCAGAGCTATTCTGCATTTTTCCAGAAAACTGAGATTTTCCTTCTCTGTTGTAACATAGTTCATGACAACTTTGAGCTTTAAGGTACAGTGCCTTTATACTGGCGGATAGCATGCGTTTCTGGCCCTCTCCTAAATAACTGATGGCAAGAATGGACTGGTTTCCTATTAGTCATATCTTGGAATGCTTGAAAAAAAGAATAAATTCTGGATGTATGTTATGGGCTGTATGGATGTATGTATAAATGGAAAGACACAGGTTCCTCTGCTGCAATTAAGAACATTATCACTAACACTTCATTCATTAGAATTATAGAATCCTTAGAGTTGGAAGGGACCTCTGAAGACCATCTAGTCTAACTCCCCTGCAATGAACAGGTACACCACAGCTAGATCAGGTTGCCCAGGGCCTGAGACAGCCTTACCTTGAAAGTCTACAGAGGTAGGGCATCAGTCACATCACTAGGTAACGTGTTCCAGTGCCTCACTATCCTCACTGTAAAAGACTTGTTCCTTATATCTAACCTAAGTCTACCCTCTTCAAGCTTGAAAACATTTCCCCTTTTTTTGTCACCACAGACCCTACTAAAGAGTCCCCTTCTTTCCTGTAGCTCCTCTTCAGATAGTGAAAGGCCACTATCATGTCACACCTCACAGCCTTCTCTTGTCCAGGCTGAAGAGGCTCAGCTCTATCAGCCTGTCCTCATAGGAGAGATGTTTCATCCCATGGACCATGTCTGTGGCCCTCCTCTGTATGCACTCCAACAGATCTATGTCTTTCCTGTACTGAGGACTCCACATCAGTACTCCAGGTAAGTCCTCACCAGCGTAGAGGGGCAGGATCACCTCCCTCAACCTGCTAGCCACACATCTGTTGATGCAGCCCAGGATACGGATGGCTTTCTGGGCTGTGAGGGCACACTGCTGGCTCATGTCCAGCTTGCCATCAACCAGTACCCCCATGTCTTTCTTGGTATGGCTGTACTCCTTTTATCTCCCAGTTTGCATTGGCTGTATTGGTTGCCTCAACCCAGATGCAAGACCTTGCACTTGGAGTTGCTGAACCTCAGGAGATTCACCCGTGCCTACTGCTCATGCCTATCTAGATCTCTCTGGATGGCATCCCATCCCTCTGGTGTGTTGACTGCACACCAGACCCATTGTCAGTGTAATTGCCAAAGATAATAAAGACTACCAGCCCCAGCACCAAACCTCTGGGAGACACAATTTGTCACCAATCTTGATCAGACATTGAGCCACTGAGCACCAATTACAATTAGCAATTGTAATGTTTGATATATTGGCATCAGAGTGAACTGAGGGTAGAACTTGAGTGTTCTGAAGAGAAAATTTGATCTGTTCATCCTGATTTACAGAACTGTCTTAGGTTTTGATTTTATATTAGGTAAGTAACCAACATTTTTTATTTATGATTTAAGACTGACAATGTTTAGGTTGCTATTTCTTATTTCTATATGTCTCAGATGGTTTTATTTCTCTTAGGGAAAAAATGTTCCAGTACAGAATCTGCTAGTTTAGAAGTCCACAAACTTACACTGAGTTTTAAATATATTCCCATCCAGTAGCAAAGGTCAGTTACTATATTTGGTCATGAAATGGCTACCTTTTCCCTACTTGCCTTTTAACTTTTCTCTGGAAAGTCAGATACAAATATTTTCATTCCTAATTTAGCCACCCAGCTGTTTTCCACTTCATTCAAGAATGCTCAGACAACTATAAGAGTAAATGCAGTGAACATTTGAAAATCTGGTACAGCTATCTAAATATCTAAATACACAACTATTCCTGCATCACGGCCAATGAAACATGTATGACTATTTAGGTTTCTTGTGAGGAGAGAAACAGAGGAACACTGCCAACAAACTTAGACCATGAAGGGAACAAGAGGGATCTGTCTGCTTCTGTTGTATTTTGGAGGCTACTTGAGAAAACCACAGTAATGCTATGGTTGGTTTTGCTGTGTTTTATTGATTATGCAGTTTCCATACAGGTACACTACCTGTACAATGGCTCTTGTACCTATGCACAAGGCATCTGAATAATGATGGAACTTATTTCAATCACAGAGACCCAGCAGCATGAAGAAGCTAACAGAATCAGAGCTGCAATTATTAAAATTAATACTATAACCACAACAACTAATTAATTAATTAAAATATAAATTCTCCCTTAATGAGAGATAGGAGTTGGAATTCATTATGGTCATAACACTAACATTAAGCATTTTTAATGCATAATTCCTTGAAACAGATTTGATTCTGCTCTAAAATAGACACTCAATATTTCATGTTGATCTAATGTCTAAAAACATTCCAGTCATGCTTGAGAAATGTGTCATCTTTCTACTCCTTTGTATCTTCTTATTCCACTCAGTGACAAAATAATTGAAGCTGTTTGTGATTGATGCTCCATTCTTATTACAGTTATTTCTGGCTGTGAAAATTCTTCTGCCTTCTCATTCATCCCTAGAGGTGTTTATGGCTTCTTTCTTCCTTTAATCCAAACACACCCACCATTTGGTTCCCACCAAAACTTAACAATTTCGACACATGTTCAAAACTCTCAAATAGGTAAATTCCTGTTGTTCTGTGCTCACTTATACATTCTTGGTGTGGTTTTTTCTCAAAGTTTGGGTCCTGGTGATTGTCATTTCTCCTGCAGGAACAGATTGGAAGCTGGAGAGAGATTGCACTAAGCATCTTCTACTCTCTGAATGACTTCTACATGACTCTCTACCAGTTAGCACTATCACATCAGCAGTAACTTAGAATGTACACTTTACTTAAAGCCATTATTTATAGCTGCAAGTAAACAATTTTTCTTTTCTAATCACCTGGTATCCTAATGATATAGTTTTTTGCTTTACAGAAAGACTCCTTATCTAAGTACACCATGATTTGTCTTGTTTTCTGAATGCTTTGAGAACATGGTTTGGTTTGAGAACATTCTTCTTTTCAATACGTTCATGTTTGCACGCAAATTCTCTTCCCACATTTTAAGAGTGATTTTACTGTTATTCCTATATCCTTTCTGAGAAAGCAAATGATTTATAAATATTTTCTACTTTGAGACACATTGCATAAATCACTGAACTGACCTTTACTAGCATTTTGTCTGCTCAGCCTTGATGTGCTTTGGGATCTGGCAAAGGGCTTTATTCTACCAGGTCAGTTTTTGAGCTTATCAGATGGAAATGCTTGATTGAGGCAGGTTAACTCCAAATTTTTTTCCAACTTTTTTGCCATATTGAAAGAATTCAGCTCCCAAAACTGTCATGAGAGCAGTAAAGACTCATAGAAAACAGCTCTCTTTTAACTTTGAGTCAGACAATTTATTGGAACAGGCAAAGCTATGCTATTGTTTTATTCACTCTGTGCCTGCACAAACAGTCTTTTCTGTATGGCTGTTAGCTACCCATTTAAAGCAATGCCTATATGTTTTGGTTGAGGGAGAATGTAATGTGTGCAGAGCAAACCCTCCTACAAGACAGTCCATACAACAGTGGAATCTCAAATTGGGAATAGCTTGGGCACTTGTGCAACAGCATTCCCTTCTTGACTCATTTTACCACATTCTATATTGGGAAGAGAATGTGATTCTTTCCCGTCTGGCTGTTAGGCTTATGGGAACAGGGAGTGACAATCATATGCAGCTAGTACATACGAGCCTAGTACATCTTCTACTCCACTAGGCACTACATCAAGCAGAGTATATGGGGCTGGACAGCACTCCCTCACTGCTTTCATGCCTGCATCAATGGCATATTCACTTCTAAGCTCTTATTCAGTATTCAGAGGCAACCCCTTCTTGCAATACCACTCTGTTAAATTTCCTGGTTAAACACTGAACTTAGCTATTATTTTCCCAAGCATTCTGTTCCCTGGATAATGCTATCTAACAAATCCATTTATACTTTCAACTAAAGTAAGCCTGAAATTCTACTGCCTTCTTTTTCCAGATATAATTTGTAATCTTCACCTTCATAGTGCTGTATCAGTCTGCATCCTTTGTCTGATTTATTTAAATTAGTTCTATCTGCCATGAGAAGTTATTGTCTTAGTTTCTCTGTGCTGCTTTGCTACAGAATGATGGATTTTTACATACTAACCTGAAGTGAATGCAACGTCCATGATTCTCTTTTGCTACTGCAATCACTATTTATTCTTCTGTAATCCCATGGATGGCGCACCCAGGCATGATAATTGGTGCTTATACAATCTCTTGCTTCTGCTTTTACCTTCTTTTTTTTTTTTTTTTAATTGTCATTTGATTGTTAATACTGCCTTTTCCGAAGACCATATTCTCAGTTTATTTTCCCAACCTCCATTGTCTTTATTACTTTCAGCATCAAGAACTAACCATGTTTCATTTATAGATCTCTCAGGTTCATTTATCATCCTTCCTTTTCTAGCTTCTGCACCCGTGACCTAAGATTCCTGATTGTTAAACATCCATCTTATATAAACTTCCCTTTAAACTTTCCCTGCTTTACAAACGTACATGCCATCACCTGACAAACACCACCTAACCTATGTGATTAATTATACAAATGCTATATATTGTATAATGAGAGACAAATCTGCCTGGTACTTCCAAAGATGTTCCTTTCTCAGCACATGAAACATCCTGTGATCAATTACTTCAGACAGATAATCACAGAAGGATACAGCATAAACATTCTTCAACAAACTTTGCCCTCACAGACTTCTTTACCACCTATTTGGACGAATTAATGTTTTACTTCATGAGAAATCTTCTTCATTTTAATAGATAACTTGGACTTTATGTTATCCCAAGCTGGATAACTTTGATACATTTTAGTAACAGTAAATGGGTATATCTTGCAGACAACTGAGTTGTACTCAATTATTTCTAAGGTCTTTGTCAAAGACAGCTATGAAAACTGTTATCAATAGACTTAACCTTGTCAGGTGAGGGCTTGCATGCCTACAAAATGATTGGAAAGGTCTACAAATCATAATCTCTTAAGTGGAAATATATTGGATTTTGAAGCCTTTTTCTGCCTATGTTTGTGCCAAGACATATGAATAATTATACTGCAATTTTCTGTTCCACATCTGTATACTGGAATACTGCTATATCCTGGGCTGCATTAAAAAAAGGAGTAGTCAGCAGGGTGAGGGAGGTGATTGTTCCCCTCTGCTTAGCTCTTGTGAAGCCCCATCTGGAGTACTGTGTCCAGTCCTGGGGGCCCCAGCGCAAGAAAGATGCAGAGCTCTTGGAAAGTATCAAGAGGAGAGCTACTAAGATGATCAGAGGGCTGGAGCACCTCTCCTGTGAAGAAAGGTTGAGGGAACTACGCTTGCTTAGCTTGGAGAAGAGAAGGCTCCAAGAAGACCTCATTGTGGCCTTCCAGTACTTGAAAGGAGCATATAAACAGAAGGGGGTATGACTCTTTACATATGTTGATAATGATAGGGTTAAGAGAAATGGTTTTAAACTAAGACAGAGAAGATTTAAGTTAGATATTAGGAGGAAGTTTTTCACAAAGAGGGTGGTGACACACTGGAGCAGGTTACTTAGACAGGTTGTGGATGCCCCCATCCTGGAGGGATTCACATCAAGGCTGTATGTAGCTCTGGACAGCCTGGTCTAGTGGTTGGCAACCCTGCCCATGGCAAGGGGGTTGAAACTAGATGCTCTTTAAGGTCCTTTTCAACGCAGACCATTCTGTGATTCTATGATTCTATATTTGTTTTCATTTGGTTTGTTTCTTTCTCTATAGTTAAGCAGGCAAGTGATGTAGGCGCAGCTTATAGTAAAGCTGGGAGCCCTCTTTCCCAGGGGGCCAGCCAGCCCTGGCCAGTGCCACCATAAAAAACTTAGTTGCTGTGGCACAAGGAGGACAGAAAAAACTCATGCCTCCACTTCTACTTTCCTCCTGGACACCTCCAGTGCCACAGTACAAGGATAACTGCAATACCTCATTCTTTCTGAAGATACAAAGGAAATCCCTGATAGTTGGAAAAATGAAAAATTACTATTAAAAACTCAGAGCATTTGACCAATCCTAAAGGGAATCACTGCTGCTCTAGAAACACATACATAATATATTTATAGGACAGAGCAAAAATATTATTCAAAAACTCCATTTCCCTATGTTATTACAAAATGACAATACTGTTTTTATCTCGTTTCCTTTAACCAGATTGACAGAATTAAAAGTTGACATAACTGTGAAATTTTATGATGTATTATGTTAACTGTGCCAGTTTGATTAGCCTTGATTGACAGCCAGTACCTGCACAGAAAGTTAAATATCTCAGGAATATAAAAGCAATGAACAGTGTGTAGTCTCCTTCATTAATATAAATATACAGGTAGCTAAAAGTAAAAGAAATATGCAACAACAGAGGAAGTAGCAATAAAATTACAGGTACCATTAAAATAATCAGGGTGTTGCTGTTGTCGTATTGATCACTTATATATTCTCTCGCTTAAAACATTCCATGTTTGCCACACTTTTAAAACACAGACTGACAAACAGAAGTTTAAAAAAAATTTGAATCTTTCTTTCTGTATATATTGTGTTTCTAGATATTTTACTACCCTGGCTGAGGGATGCTGTGGCTATATCTGAGCTACCATATCATAATGCTTCTCTCCTACACCATCTGCGTCTGTTATTTAAACTGGAGTTGAGGTTCTTTTACACTATATAACTGGAAGCTAGTATGTCTCATGAATTAAGCATCAAAGACAAGTTTTCTTTCTCTAGCTTTGGGGTGTGAGTCCAGCCTTGAGCTCAGCACAGTATGTGACTGGTGACTCTCTACAGGCTCTGCCTATAGATTACATTAATTCATGCCACACAGCTGCCATATACTAAAAGGCACAGAGAAACACCATTTCTAGAAACTGTCATGTGCTTCACTTGTACAGAAAGAGGGGAATTTATGATGAGTGCAATGGGGAATTGATCTGTCTTATGCACAAAAAATTATTTAAAATAGTCTCATAAAGGGCAAACAATTTCTTTCCACTTTCTTAAACATCTTAGAAATCAAGGGACAAAAAGTAAGAAGGACCTTGTTTACTGTGTTAATATATTTGCTCATATCATCATTTATCTTGTCATAAGCATATTGATTAACCTCAGGAAAGTACTTAATGCTTTGCCCCCTTTGCAGTGGATGGAAAGTAGGTGGATGTCTTCTAAATTTCCAGACTGAATTTATTTGTGGCCAGTTAAAATCAAACTCTGAAGTTGGAGTAAGTAATCATGTACTTTTAATTTTTCCTTGATCCCCTAGCATTTTAAGCTCCTCATGGACCATATAATCAACCAAATAATCTTCTAGCCTTCTTTTTGCTAGTTACATCTCTTAACTTTCATCCGTATTTCTCTAAATTTTCAGATTCTACTACCCCACGCAAATAAGCCATTCTTCACATGATTCTCAGGGCCTTTCTCCATATCTTTCACACTGAATTCCCATTTTGTCAGCACAGGTAACTTCAACTGAACAGGGGCAGATCCACTTTGGGAACAGGGGAAACATCCAGACCAGAACGATGTAATGCACAGCAAAATCTTTCTGTATCTTACTTCCCACCTGTGCTGAGCACAAAGAACATGTATGCTGCCACTAAACTTGCCATCAATGCTCTGGAGGCAGAAGAAAGCCCTGGAGTAAGAAGTACACTGCTTCAGCACAACTACCCTCGGCTGGAGTATGCCACCACTATGAAGCACTGGTATCCTGTATTTCACATAGCTTCATAGAAATCATTCCCTTCTATATCTGTAAGGCTATCATGCAGTCTCTACTGGAAATAGCACTCCAGACTTAGGATTACATTTGACTTTTTCACATTACATCATAGTGATGCTTTTTAGGCTCTCTAAGATAAATTTCTCTTTTGCAGTCATTTCTATCTGGTGAAATTCCTTGCTTTGAGAGAATTTAGCACTACTAGTCCCCAGGTGCATCATTTTTCACTTTCTTCTATGTAATTTCATTCCATTTCTCTTACTCCAGTCCTCAAAATTATTTGGCCCTGACTGCTCCTTTCTCTTAATTTTGTGTCACTAGTACTCTTTTTTTTTTTTTTTTTTTCCAGATCTTGAGAGGTTTCTCAAAATCTCTCTTGTTAAGTAGTTCCTTTTTGCTTTCTCACAGTTTGGTTTCTTAAAAACTCCACAAACTAGCAATTGCTATGCTGATACCTATACTTTTTGTTTGAATACATAATTTCTGATATGGCACTATGCCAAATTAAGCTTCAGAGACAGTACTAGGAATTTATATTTTTTTCCTAAGGAGTTACAAATTTGATTAGAAAGATAGGTTAATTTTATTCAATCTGCCCTTTCTATGGCTACAAGGATTTCTGTCCTATTTTTTATGTATCATTTTTACTTTTGAAAATCCGAAATCTAACATTCACTGAAGCTGGAATTTTTAAGAAAATCCAAATTGCAACCTCCATATTGAAAAACAGGTAATAATATAATTTTCTTCAGTTTTATGGTGCCATTCCTGGTTTGGCAGATTTAATATAATTTTTTTTGCTGCTTAATTTACAGAAGATTTATGAACATTTAATTTCATAATCCTTCAGCCTGAAGAAAAAAAGTAAAACACTACTGTTTTTATATTTTTATTTCTTATGATAAATGACTGTATGGTCTTTATTTTCAATTAATTAGATCAATACAGTCAAAATCATTTGGCCTTTGTGATGATACCTTGAGCTCAGGCGTGTTGGAAGGGCAAATCATTTCATATCAAAATAAACGCCTTTTGTTTTACTGGAATTGCTTCAGCATGTTGGGGAAAGAAGAGAGAATACATAAAGGATGCAAAGGCTTACGCTCTTACAAAAATATTTAGTAGTTAAACTATGAGAGGCTGATATGTGCAATTGGTAGCAGAAAGTATTACTTGATTGAAAGTCCTTCTTTGAGATGTTGAGGTGTACTGTTAGCAAATGGATTAATTAATTCATTTATAAGAATTTTTTTCCCATTTAAAAAATTCTGAAATATTTTAATGAAATGTGGCAATGGTAAATTGTTTCATGTTCAGACTTTGGATTGCACTTTTTTTTTTTTTTTTAAGCGTAAATTGCTAAAATGGCATAATAATTTGAACTATTCATCATAGCTACCTGTTAATTGAAAAGCTACATATTTTGCTTCAGTTACTTTTAAGGCAATATTCTGTAATTAATTTGTTATTTTTAGACAATCAACCTGCAATATTTACAGGCTTATCTCCAGTCATTTGTTCAATATACAACCAATGCTGAAATATTTTTTTGGCATCGACTGAAATTACTTCATTACTGAAGTTTTGGCAACAATAGAAAGTGTATTTTCATTGCAACCTTTTTTCTGTATTCATTTCTCAATGGATAAATAATGATTCTAAGATGACAGTGGCTGATGTCTTAGTAAAAGCCTCTTATTTTCTTAGTCCTACAACCAGTCAGAATATTACAAAAAACAGAGCTTAAAAGGCACTGCACAGAAAATTAAGATGAAAGAAAATTATAATTCTAAGGAACATCTAAGTACCATAATTAGCTTCTTCTGGAGACCCTCACATTCATGCTATAATGGCACACAACAACATGAATTGATTCCAGGGGGAAGTCTGGTACAGTCAATCACTCTATCCAGTTATGAGAAGACAAACACCCTGGTTGAATACACCTGTAGACTACTGGGAGCTGATATTCCTTCAGCTATAAAACCCATTTGGACACAAGTCCTTATCTTGCAATGACATCTTTAAAAGCTTTCTTTCCTGGTGAGACCTACATAGAATCTGGATTTCCTCTTGCTCTACAAACTCTGCCTCATGCGAAAAGAAAGTGCATAAAGCTCTTACTCGGGTACTTTTTGGGTGGAAAATAAAAGAGGAAATGGACAGCACTGATAGGAAAACACAACTAGAAATGTGTGTCCTGCCTTAAAACCAATCAACTTTTATGTGTTTGATAGACTTAATGAACGTGACAGATGATATACACTAACATGAATGTAACTAACAATAGCAACATATGTACATGCCAGGAAATAAATTCAGGGAATGCTTAATGAAAGTAAATTTCTATTCGGGGGAAATGATAAGAGGAATGATTTGTGTAATACTGCTTTAAAAAGTTCTATAAAGGTTTCATTTACATGGTATGGCTTTTTGCTGATCGTGTTTTCTTGCTTATCGCTGTTGGTAGTGTGCTATGTTTTTCTTTTAAATTTACTTACTTATTATTTGATCTGTGCTCTATCAAAGAGCTAAACTCAGAATGAAGAAATTTTATATCATTGTTCCAACATTTCATTACCACAAGTTTGAGTCAATTTACGTTAAGCCTTTGATGAATTTTTCAACTGCAGTTCTGACTCTTCTAGTTTTAGAATTATTTTTTTTCAAGTTTTGTTGTTTAAAATATACTGTCTGGTTTTGATCAGCCTTCTACTGACTTCCATCAGACAATCATTTTTCCAAGTATTACAAAATTGTTTTACATTTGAAAATAATTATTAAGTAATAACCAGTTAAAATAAGAGGATAGTCACTACTTTTAAAAAGAAACAACGACAAAATAACACCCCACAACTGTGGCATTTCCCAATCCCTGCCATTTTCAGATGATATTGAAATGTTTTCTCCTTAATTGCTATGTCTACAAGAGCTGAAAACGTAGACAGTCATCTGTCAGAAGTCAGATTTTGCTTCTGGCAGGATCATAAATAAAGATCTAATCTGAAACAGTTTCCCATTGAACAGCTTTACCTGCTTAATTGTTAATGCAGAAATATTTCATCTGTTCTTCTAGGAATATCTTTTTAAAATGTTCCCAGTGTTCTTTCAATGGGAAAAGAAGGTAAAGAACAGAACCTTCAAGCCATGTAGCTTTGATCATTGAAAAAAAAAGAAGTATGAATAAACAATAAATAAAGAGATAAAACAGATAAAATTACAAACATTATGAAATCTAAAAAAAAAAAAAGTCTGAAAGAGCCTGAAAGCATAGAAATCCAGTGATCTCTACAAGTATTAGTTCTGAAGTTATTGTTAAAATGTCATTAAAATGTTATTATTAAAAAAGCATGTGCTGATCAGCAGTTTCTAGTCACATAGTTTTCTAAAATACTTATCTCTGCCTTTTGTATTAAGACACACTTTAGATATCAAACATTTCAAAACATATCTAGAATTAATTCATATCTAGGCATAATAAGAACAACTGGAAATGCTATTTCAAGTTGTTAGTTTTGTTTTAAACTAACTTACATGCTACTCCTGTTTTTCAGGTGAACTTTCAAGTGAAGAATATCCTTGCAGATGGTAGATTCGCAGAAATAATCCAATGGCTTTCATTGTTGGTTTATTTTGTAGCTAAACTTAGTAGGTAAGAATTTGATTAAAACTTTTCTTCCTGTGCTAATTTAAGGATAGAAAAGAAGAAATTATCCCAATAGTTGCCTAATGGGGTGGGAAACTGAATCAATGAGCTACTGGTAGGTATGCCTGCCACCTACTACTGGCAGATACTAGTGGACAATAATGACAAGAGAGTTAGGGGACTGAAAATCAGCTACTATAGTGTTTTAAAGCTCAGCTGTGAGGAAGTTTTTTAATATTTGTTTTTTTTTAATTGCCTTCTGTACAATTTTGCACCAGTAAAATTCATGAAGGTAGTATTAAAAGGCTGTTCTAGAGAACGATAATCATACAATGCAGGAAGAATTGGAGGATCAGAGAAGTAGAAGTGACCTAACTTAGAAAAACTGACACCATATTCTTAGGGGCTAATATTAACTTTAAAGTCATCAACTAGACACAAATAAGCAAGAGAGAGACCTTGTGTTGCTGCACTAAGAAGATATAATAGCTGAAAATTAATTACAGACATTAATAACATATATGTTTTATTTCCTGGCTGTCTCAGGATATAGAGCTACATTTGACATTGGGAGCAAATTAGTGCCAGGGAATGCTCACAAGGTAGTGGTAAGACATCATCTCTAATACTTTGTTTAGCTTTGGTCCCAGTGTTCAAGAAAAAAGCTTCATCAAATCAGATGTAGAATGAGGATACAAGGATAATAGAGAGCATCTCTAGCTGATTACAAGCTTACTTGGCCAATTTAAACAAAAGCTGAGAAGAAATATTATTATAGGATAGGGAACACAATTTTATTTAACAGACAGTGTTGTCTCAAAGAAGAGGTAGGTTTAAATGATTTAAATTGGTTGTGAATAAATTTACTTTAAAGACTGGAAGACATTTCCAAGACATTAGAAACCATTATATCTAGAGCCTTTCATTTAGAGAAATTGGAATGCCGGGGTGGGGGATGATTCTCACTGCATTGCAGATAGAGCTTAATAAAACCATAAGACATACTCTGTTTGCTAATAATGAATTTCCACTTCCAGTGTGAAACTACTATTCCAGCTATATGTAATTCTCATCATAGAAGGCAAAGGTATACTCAGGGAACAGGGAGGTGTCCCATATGTATATGTGTACAACAGAATCTTTTTAGATTTTAAGATTTTAGATTTAAAGAGCACTGTATATTTCCACTGCTACCAAAAACTCTCTTAAATGTGCTGTAGCTTTGTCTTTTAAAATAAGTGTAGTTGAAATGACTGTAAAATTAAATAAAATACATCTTTAGAGCCTAAGCAATTTAAGACATTTCTCTGCTTACTTTTTAACGGAGGAAATTTTTAGTAGCTACAAAAAAAGTAAATAAATAAAACAACAACAACAACAACAACAAAAACCACCTCACACACAACCAAACCAAACCAAACAAAAACCTGAACAATCTCAGACCAAAATCAAAATGACAAAAAGCTGAAGTTCCAATGAAGTAGGGCTGCACATATTGGTTATTTACTTGCTACTAAGTAGTTACAGTTCTTTCCAAAACAAACATAACAAAGTCAGACTGCCTGAATTAAAATGGAAAATAATATAGAACATTTTATGTGTGTCAACTCAAAGGTAAGACATCAAGAGAAGGAACTCAAATTTGTTTTAAAACAAAGTTATGACAATAGTCTCTAAAAAGCCACTGTGTCTTGTCAGCCTGTGGTAGCAGTTAAGTATGCAATTAATTAGAAGAGAAAACTGCATTCAGCAGCGATTTAAGCTGACTGGTTAGGTTAAATACATGACAAGTACAGGGCAAAAACTACGGTCACTAACTCCCAGATTCAGAATGATAGCAAAGACATTTCCCAGATCCCAAATCCAGCATTTGGCCTCCAGTACAGTGCCAGTCTCATTAGTACTCATTCAAAGGACAGGCCCTGCACAACAAGCATCTATTGGTTAAGGGATCCTGCTGTTCAGGTTTTATTTCATTCAAGAAATACATTCACACTGAATTAAGCCACTGGTGAATTCTATTGTTTCTGTCTTTGTAAACTGTATAGATCTGGCTGTCAAACAATCTCTCTTCTACTGATTTAATGGTGGTTATTCCTTTATAGTAACACATTAGTCTTGCATTCATCAAAGTTCAACTCCAGCGTGATCAGTTTCCCTTCTATTAATGCCTGCAAAATGCAGCAACTGGCTTCTACCAGACTGAGTACCAAGCAGGTGGATGGAAATCGCTACCTCTGTGCCTGGCTACTTCTGCTCCAGGAGAGGAGAGCTGGGAGAACATTGATGCTGCAAGCTGGGAGGACAGGGCATTGCCCTCAAAGGAGAGCACACCACTCCCCTCCAGACCTCTAGAAGGTGTCACTCCTTACATCTAATGGCTCTTCAGACATCTTGCTTTGGAGAGAAATACGCAGCAGTAATTGATTGCATTACAGATGGGCATTCCACAGCCAACCCCTCTGCTGAACTGTTTAGACAAACAGTATTTCCAAATCTAAATGATGTAAAATTGCAATTGAAAGCAGACTGTTTTATGTCCAGCACTTCTTAGAAAAATTCTCAGAATAATGTGAAACAAAGTGGAAATTTGACTCATTTAACTAGAAGTTAACCATGATTTTGCTGGAAATTAATTTTATAGGAGTTCTTTAACATTTGTACAGAACAAGTTCCAAGTGAAAAGGAACTTGTCTAGTTAGATTAGAAGTAGGACTGCCTGATCAAAGCAGATGCATTAGGAAGTCTTACAAACTAGTACATCCAAACTGCCTTTACAGACTGATCCAATTTGTATTGGTACTTGCATCAATAAATATCCTACCATAAACTGTAATTTAGGCTGCAAACATAGCAGAATTTCTTAGGCTCCAGCTAAGATCCAGTAGATCGAAATGCATACCGTATTCATACTCCTTACTTGCCACAGACCAGCACAGTAGCAGACAAGTTAGAAGACAATTAGTCCAATTTCACATTTCCTAGTAGCCGAAAAATTTCATGTTATTTCAGTCACAGTGGATGGATGCCAAGTTCACTGGAAACAACTCTGCTGATTTACCCAGTCCATTTTAATACTTTAGAAATACTGTTAAAACATGGCTGTCCTAATTACGCAGGGATCAGTGCACAGTGTTCCTCTCACCCAGGATTCTCCCAGAAGAGCTGCAATCACCTGCATTCCCCCTAATTTCACCATGCAATTCCAACTAATTTCATCCTAGTACTGTGCTGTCAGACAACTCCCATGTCTCTGCGGTTTTAATCGATTAGCTCAATGTCTCTATAATGCATCACCAGCTGCCAGGCACAGAACTGGACGCTTCGCAAGCATTGCAACTAAAAGACAGTTTAATTACTATAGGAGCATCTCAAAGGCATAGGCACAAGGACTTGGAAAGAAATTATTAAAATATTTGATGTCAACAAACCACTGTATAACTGAGTAAACAATGACAATCAAAAGGCAGGAAATAAAGAGAGTCACATTTTAAATAGTCCTTTTTTCATGAACTCTAATGTATTCAGGCAAATGGACTACTGTAAGTATTGCTGTTTACACAATGCAGTTGTGCTCTACAGTAATTCTTTTGCTGAAATATAGAAATGCTAAGAACTGACATTGCTGTAGCAGCTATTTACAGTAGAAGAAAGATACCTTGAATTAGAAAATAGTTGAAGTAAGCAAATTAGATTAAAAATAAACTGCCTTAAATTCATGAATTACCAAACTGGACTGTAAACTCAGGTTCATTCATTGCATTTCTGTGCATCACTGCTCACGAGTGCAGTAAAAGGCTCTAGCAGCTGTCTGATGTGAGCATGTATAAAGGAAAATCCTTACATTTAAAATAATAGCACTTCTAACAGAAACAACTGTGAGGGTGTAGATCAGTCTAAGAGACAAATGACCAGAGGAATTTAGGGCATCCTGCACTGTGCAAGTCTACAGCAGGGTCAGAATACAGTAGGAAGACATTGGTTTTTATGCACAGGCGGAGGACAAGGAAGCCAAACTGCGCAAGATCCAACCAGTCAGATTTAGCACCTCACTCATAAAAAAGCATGCAGGACCAAGCTTCACCAATACTCAAAGGCTATGACTAAAAACCAAAGAACCGTAATTGGATTTAAAGCATTTTCCAGCTGGCATAAATGCTCACCAATTTCCTCAAGCTCCCATGTAAGGTTAAGGCTTGCAGGAACTGCAGCCTGGCTGTATCTTAAAGCTGGCTATTGAGAGGTAGGCAGGTGTTGGAAAGGGGTTCAAGGTCACACGCGCTGCCCTAGTGGGAGATGTCTATATTTGATCTTTGCGACCTCTTCTAGCAGTGTGAAAGGATGGCATTGACAGAAGCAGCATAAAGACTTGCCATTTTTCTTTGCTAGAAGGAGGGTCATTTCGATTTATCACCTTTGTGATGGGAAGAAAAGAAAGAGATGGAGAAAAGAAAACGTACTGCAGTTAAAGACCATAGGATCTTGGGCCAACATTGCTGTGAAATGAGAAATTCTAAATATTTCAAAGTGCTTGTTCATTTACATCATTTTAAATGTGCTATTTCATTTAATTAATGCGATGGGTTGTTTTCTTTCTTTTTTTTCTTCCAGTGAAATTTCATCCATCTAATTTTCCTTGGTGCTATAAAATAAATCTGAGTTATGGGAACACAAAACCTAGGGTCCTCTGTTTTAAAAGCAGAAAAAAATCTCTCAAACATACCACTTTGCCCAGCTCACATCCTCACTTCACTTGTAACTGGCTATTGCACCCCAAGTTTACTCAGAATGACAGCCATCCCTCTTCTATCTCTTCTCAGTTTGCCATTCCAAGGAGCAGTGCTCTCAAGTGAAAGGCACAGAAACCTTGGGACTCACTTCTCTTCTGGAAATGAGTAGACAAGTCTCTATGGCTTGATCATGAATGTAGTCATTTTAGTAACCAGTACAGTGCTAGGTACAGTGCAGGTATGAAGTGAATAGTAAGTTATATAAGATAATCTTTGAATTCATACAACTATAATAGCAGTTTTGATTTACCAAATTAGCCATTTCTATGATTTTGGTGGTGATCTTTTTAAGTCTGGGTAAGACACAAGCCTTTCTTCATGTTTAGAATAAGTGCATTCCAGAATTTTCCTTACCATGAAAATGTTAGCAGTCAACACACACTGTACAATACCAGCATTATGGCATTTAAAGACACGTATGCTGCCAAGTCCAAAATTGCAATTTATATTTCAAAAATCTACTCCAAGGAATTATTTCTTCTATGAAGAATTTCTTTACACGTTGAATAAAGTTAAGGTGCACAAGAGGTACTGCTATTCAGCCACAAAGTGATCAGCAACACAGAGAAACTAGGGCAAACTGCTTCCAAGGTAAGCACGGTAATACTGCACAGAAATTCTATCTTAAACTCAGAGTTGTTTTGATTCCTGCTCTTCATCAGCCCTGTTACTGGTCAGGTCTCTAATGAATGAGTAATTTACATTTTTCAGTATTTACATATCATCTGTAAGTGCGGTCAACACAGGGGCATGGGTTCGTTCATTTATTCGTTTATTTAAAAGCTTTTATTAAGGAACAAAAGCAATCACACATATCGCAAACTTGGTGATACAGCAGGAGTCATCAAAATATTATCCTGCCAGTAGACCTCTAGAACTACTATTAATGTGCAACTATTATATAATCTATGGTTAGGTGAAGGGTTAATGTGACTCTTGCTACAGTGATTTGTTTGCCTAAGAAGAGATTTTAATTTCCTTGTCTAATTATAGGAAGTACCAAAAAGAGGTTCATGAGTGTTTTGGTGGTTTTCTGTTTTATTTTTCAGAGTAATATCATACATAGAGAACAGTATGTCCTGGTTATGTTTTTTATGCTGCTTTGTAATGAGTTGAGAAACCACTTCTTATTCAAAATGTCTGCAAACAAACTTAGCCACATCATCCCAGAGGATTATTCATTGGGTTTTCCAATGTCTGATTAACAAGTGTCCCCAGGACTATAAATCTTCTGCTCTACCTTCCTTAATTTTTGTCCAAGAAAAATTTAATGACAGCAGTTCTCTTCCCAGGAAGTTCTTAGATTTTGGAATCATAGCACACTGCAAAGTGATTTAACTTTTTAGAAATTGTTCCTACACATTCAGATAATTTTCAAGAATCAAATGGAAAACAGACAAAAAAAGTCAAAAAATAAAAACAAAACAAACAAAAACCAAACCAAACCAAAACAAACAACAACAACAAAAAAAAACAAAACTCAACAACAAATGAACCATAAAACTGAGCTGGAACACTTACTGTTCACTTGAAAATCTTTCTCCAGAATCTGTAACTGCACATAAGCACACTCTTTGAATATGAATTCTTGCTCAGATTCATTTAATACTGATCTGACATCAGAAGAAGAAAAAAGTATTTAATTCATTATCACCTATCCCTGAATTAGATACATGAATGTGAAAATCTCTGTTACTAATTTTAATTGCACTATTCCCTCACCACAGGAGACTGTTAAATTGGTTTGGTGAAATAGTAGTGAATCACATCAAAGTAGTAGGATACATTTTATAATATATCTAAATAACTATCCCATTTTCACAGCATGTTGCTGTGTATTTTAAGTATTAATATTATGAATCCAGTTTAGAAGAATGTAACTTTACTCAAATAAATTTTCCTCATACAGTATGTTAGCAGTGTTAAAAATCAGGCTAAATTCTAAGTGGCTATCAAGCAATAAAGGAGAAACATTTACTGCAGAAGCCAGCGTGAAAATGTGTTTGCCTAGTCATAAAACACTCACGAAAGTAGGATGTAGATGCATCGTTTTTATGCAATAATGGTCCTTCCCATCTAATCCTACTTTTTTTCCGGCCTTCAGCTGCAATGTTTATTATTTGCACCTAGAATATATTTACTTGTTTGCTTGTTATGTTTTGTTGCAATTCTGTCAGGTTAGATACTAACATTTTTCCACAGATTTGCAGTGTTATTATTTCCGCTTATCACTAACTCCAACCCAAAAGGGCAACACATTGTCAGACATCAGTACTACCTTTGGCACTGGTTTCATAAGAATGCAGATGCCTAGATGACTGAAGAGCTTGACAAATGCTCAACGAGCATTTAAAGAAATATCCAACAAGCTCTAAAAAAAGTGTTTAGGCTGCTAAAACATCAAAATATTTCAATGTTTAATGGCAAATCTGTATAAAGAAATAAGTTCCCAGTGTAAATACTCTCAGAAGTGACTCACCGTAATTTTGGGTAGCATGCAAGAGGATGAAAATTAGAGTTCTGCAGAGTGGATTATGCATCAGACTGATAATCCAAAGAGAAATTTTTCATCTAGCTTTGCATCAAGATCCATTATTTTGGTCTAGATTTTCAATGCTGAAGCAAAATTTTTTCATTAAATTTAGATGATTTTTTGTACCTGAAGTATTCAGTTTAAGAGGAGCAGCTGTATTGGATTTTGATATCTACACAAATAGGAAGGCATGTATTTCATATACAGAGGCATACTGTAGTGCAAAGTTAAATTCTGAAGAAAGAGATTGTCAGAGAACTTCCTACTATAAGATGTATACTGATATTACTCCATCATGACTTGCTCATAAGTTACTTCTCATGTTTTCTCCAGCTAAGCTGACAAGTATCGTTTCTTTTGCTGTCAACGTCTCAAACATTAGATAAAAAAATCTATTGTGATCAAATTACATTTACACAAAACATACCACAGATTACCACTGTAAATATGAAGGGATATGATGTCAAAATTCTTCCTTAACACAAGTTTTTCAAACAATCCTATAGAGTACTGAATTTTTGTTCACTGCCATATCTAGCTATGAATATATATACTGCAGCAGTTGCTAAGAGTTGAATAATGGAGAGAGACCTCAACTCTATTAAACTCCATAGCATCAAGAAAAATTCTTCCAGAAAATCTGTTTTTTTATTGAAGCAAAAATAAAACAAAAAAAAACCTGTGCAAAAGAACAGCAAGCTATGCAATGGAGCATGCAGCAAGATGATGCCAGAACAGGAAAAGCTATGAATATATCAAGTAATTGGCAAGCTAATATTCATATCTGGTTTTCTGCCAGGTTTCATAAACCCCAGATAATCTTTGGTACCACCTGGGTTTCCTCTCCTGGCTCCTATTATCCAGCCTGTAAGTAGTAGGGTCTCTCTGCTTGCTCTGGCAGTCCGGGGAATAAAGCAGCTCCTTTTCTCAGGTACTCAGGCAACAAGGGTAGGAACTGCAGATTAACAGAGCAGGAGACGGCAAAGAAGGGGAATTAAGAGCAGGTTCATATTGCATGGTATAGTGATGAGTGCCTGTGGGCAAATTACCATGTCTCACAGCAGGGCAGAATACTTCTAGTACTTATTCTTACTCAGCACATGAACTCAGGCACCACTGCTCTCTTCAGTGTAGACATGCTCTGAAAAGCATGAATGTGCTGAACAGGGAACAGATGAAAATGAAAAAAAAGAGATCATGATGTGAAATTGGAGCTTTGGAATCCAAAGCACAGCAGAAGATGAAATTATTTGAATTATTTGAATTAATTAATTAAATGATTTTTTACATATCATGGAGATATGTGAGGTTTGGCAGCCAGTGTCTACTAAAATTCAGTGGTACAATAATCATACAACTAATTGTAAATAGGGTGGCCTGTGAAAAATACAGTTCACATACGTATATACCCACCACACAAAGCATTCTAAATTTAAGAAGACTTCACAAGCTTTAAAATAGGCAAACTTATTATTTCACATCAACTACAGCAGATGCTATATATTATATTTGTCACAAAATGCTATTCCAGGCATTGGACAGCCAAAGATTCACGTAAAATTATTGTTTCCTTAATTTCTCCATTTTCTTCATTACCTGCAGAACAGAGGACTACATATCAGGCAAAATCACAAGAAGTGACAGGCACAAGAAGACAATGTGCATCTCTTCTTAATTACTTGTTTACTAGTTAGATCTCTTCTAGATCATCATCAGTGTTTTTAGCTTGAAGAAGAATGGATTTGCATGATTCAAAATAAAGTGGTATTGTTTCTCCAAGGCCACTTTGAACCTGAAGACGTTTTAAGACAGAATTTTAACAAGAGATATCATTAACACAGTTCTGTGATTCAACTATGAACTATCCTTATTTAAAATTTTATAAATACATGAAAGTACATGGCAACATAAGAAAGACTGGGATAAAAAAATTGCTAATTTAATTATGTGGATGGTAGACTTGTTAGTGCAAAAATAGATGGCACAAAGAATCACAATGGATTATTTTTTAATTGAGAATTTTTGATTTGTTCTTGCTTAAATTAGTAGTGATGGCATTAGTATATATTATGTATTAAATACAATTCTGTTGGCTTTTAACTGAAGTAACGTTGTCAGTTTATCCAGCAAACTCGAAAGGGGACCAGGTGAAAATAAAACATTTCTATGATTTCAGATTATATTAAAAAACTCCATCAGTAAGCTTTATCAGGTTCTGAACACCAAACCATCTACAATGAATTTGAATAAAATAAGAAAATGAATGCAGATAACTGGTTTTTTAGTTAAGTCTTTTACTTACAATGAACTCAAGATCAGATTTGTGAAGAAATCCTGTACATGTAACTGATTCAAAAGCGAAGCAGGAAAATTTCTTCTCTGTAAATGTTTTGGGTTGTTTTTCTTTCTAAATGAAAGCCAAGGAACTACTTCACAAGTAAAATATGTATGGTTAGCTTTGCAATGTCTCAACCTAAAAGAAAGTTGGAAGCAAGTAAGGAGGCCATGGGCATATCAATAGAATCTTCTTTTGCAATGTATTCCTATTAATTTGGAGTCTGTAGTAACCTGAGTAATTATTATTAGTGTCAGATGTACTGAAATGTGGTTATGAATCACTACAAAATCCAGGTATTAAAATTTCTTAGCATCAAGCACCTCTTTGACAAATGAGTTAAGGAAAAAAAAAAAAAGAAATTTAAAAACTAATCCATTGTGTTTTTGTATAGCACATAGATAATAACTACTTGTCTGGTGAGAAAACTGGAATACTGAAAGACTAAATATTCCTCAGTGTAAGTTTGTTGTCAGGTGCTTATCTATTCTGTCATTCTTTAAATACTTTTGAAATTGAACTGTTTCCACCATGCACTTCAACATTCTTCTGAACTGTACAACAATCTACGTAGGAAAGAAACAGTAAAAAAAAAAACAAAAAAAAAAAAACAAAAAAACATTCAAAGCAGAATACATCTCCTTCATCAGATTTTTCAGCAATTTCATGAATTGCTTTAGGCCACAAATCTTACTGGATATAAACACCCATTTTCACCTTCAGAACCATACCACAGATCTGTCCTCACGTTCAAAGTGAAATGTATTCCACAGTCTCAATTCTGTCATCTGGGAATTATTAAACCACATTCCAAAACCACTGTAAGTAACACTTCAGTTTAGCATGACCAGCAGGTCACTAAGGAGAGGTCCTGTATTGCTCTTTAAAACTATATTACTTTAGAGGCTCAGAAAGGACAGATTTTCCAGGTCAAGCTTCAGTTCACATGTAGCAAGCCTAAAAGCCACTGTCAAAGATATGTGCACCATATGTAATCATAAGTAAATAAAAAAGAGTTCAGTTTCTAATGCCATAGTGAACAAAGGGAAAAACAATATTAAAAGTTCATAGTAGCTTTTGATTTAAATCAATATTTGCTTGGCCTGTTTTCCCAACTAACTTTTATACAAGTATCAACTTACATCTGAAGACTGACTCAAAAAAATGTAACCCCTCCTTTCTCCCACACTTCTGCAATTCTCCATCATTCCTTCCTTATTCTTAACAATTTTGTGACTTTTTTTTTTTAACTTTCCTTTTCCAAACCCTCCACTTGCCACAGTGACACTATCTCCACCTGTCTTATTACTGTCTTTACTCAATAGGGTTCCCATACTTATCATGTCCCTTCCTATTATTTTTAAACCAGAATATAATTTTCCCATTCTACATCCAAACTAGCATCTTCCAACTGTGCTTTGTTTTCAGAACGCTACCCCATTTCACAAGGTGTTACAGAAGTTTCTTTACCTCAGATCTTTAATCCTTTGGGAGCAAACTTCTCTATCAGAACACCTGTAACTGTGCTTGCTGATGACCTCCTCATCATACCACGAAAGCACATCTCAAGTATTCTCATGGGCCTCCACATACATGCACATCATAAAAGATGATGTGCCAGCACCTTCTTATGCTGCCACATGTCTGCTTTAGGCGTACTGTGACTTTATCAATGCCTGGTGGATACTTAGGTTTAGGCCAGCAATCCTTCCTCTCTCTGAAGAAATCATTAATGTGCAACATGACCACGGAGACCTTATAAAACCACATCACAAAATCTAGCAGGATTTGATTTTTTAGAGAAGAAAAAGGGAAAAAGACAAAAGGAAAAGAGACGAAGGAAAAAGAAAAAAAGGAACAAGTTCATGAAGATAGGACACAAGACAGAAGGGATGATGATTTAGATGCTGTTATTCATTTTTCTTTAGATATACTTTTCATTTAATTGTGACCAAAGGGCAAAGTTAATCAGTTCTTTAGCCAGTCAAGGGTTACAGGCAGCAATTAGGCTCCTGATGACAATTTTAGAGCATACAATTGCCAGCAGTTCACAGTACAGACACCTCTGGAAGAACTGTTACATGAGGCCATATTTTCTGAAACATTTGGAGAATGAACTGGAAATGTCAAAATTAGCGTTCAACATATGAGTTCCAAGATGAGCTGCTGCTAATAGACTCAAATGAAGTGTTAATCAAGGGATAGAACACCCTAGTTTTTCTACAATTCATTTCTCAAGCTGATGACACTATCCTCATATCAAGCCCTATGCAGAATTTCATATTCTGTATATTTCATATACACAGTAAGGAGAAAAGATAGTTCAAGTGTATAAGAATGATCCAACATTTATCTGCTTTTTGAGATGCATTAATATAATGTATATTTTCATTGCTTGTGATCTAACAGAACAGAATCTATGTATATTATGTTATTCTACATCAATTAAATCATAATTCACATACAAGTCTTCTGTCTATCACCATACTTCTCACAACTTAAACATCTTTCCATCTTCGGCTGCAATTTTCTTTAGTTTATAGCTGTGCAGTAGAAAGGGATAGGGGAAATGACAACAGCATATTGCTTTTATTTTCTTCCCCTTTCCATATTTAAAGATTGCAGATCTGCACTGAAAAACACAACAGTAAAAAGGCAAATGCTCCATGTCTCTTAAATTCTGCTGAAGAATCTAGTCAAAATAGGAATTAAGGAGATCTTGCATTAAACATTTTGCACATAAAGTGATGGTTGGATGAGTTATTTATAGGTACAGTAAATGACACTTCTCATTCTTCCTGTTTTTTCGTGACACTTCATGAGCATTATGCATTAAGAGACTTCTGGTATAATATGGAGAAGATTCACTTCCCTCAACATCACCACTTCTACTAATGTCAAATTACTTCACTGAAAAATGATGAATAGCGATAGGTTAGCTAAAATAAGGACATAAGACATTAAGTTAAAAAAAAATGGGAGAGAGGGATGAAGTATTCTGACGTACATTTTGCCTAAATATTTTTCCAATCAAGCTGGCTACCATTTAAAAAAAAATCTTACCTCATGTCCATTATAAAAACTTACTTATTAGTTAAAGGAAAGGAAAAGCAAAGTATTTTTTTCACCAGAGGAAAAGAAGTGATGCATGTAAGAGACAGCTGTTAAGTTTCATAGGCAGAAGGTTTTTCTTCACTGTGCTACACACATGTGCATTTGGCCTTGGGAGTGGAATGAAATAGTAGATAATCGTAACAAACCATGCAGATTTTAGCTACAAGCATGTGATAGAGCTTCATTATCCAGGAAATTTCCCTATAGCCACATCTCTTTTTTTTTCCAGGATCTTAGTGCTTTCCAAAATATTTTCAGTTTGCTTAATATATGTAGTAGGTAATGCCATTATTTTGTTTTTGCACTACTGTCTAAAATATGTGCTCAGCTAGCAAACAATTCCAAACTTTTAAACTCTTCACATTTTTTATATTAGTTTAGCTTTACAGAGCCAAAGAATAAAATAAAAGAAAGGTAAACATACTGAATACTACTGATAAGCAAGATTGATTACTTCTGATTTCTCTTTGTGTTTACTGACAAAAGGCAGTGCGCAGTAACACTGGGTTTGTACTGAGAGAAAAATGAAGCCTAGTTGGTAGATTAACCATCTACTAAACAATTCCTTGCAGAGTAGAGTATGGCTTTTTGCACTCTAATATCTTATGCAGCAAATCTCACTAAATTACATCTTTAATAAATCATTTAGTACTTACCACATTTTGCTAATTATTTCAAAATACGGTAATCCTACATTATTTATATGTTAATTTTTTATCCTAGAAGAACAATGGTACCAATATAGTGGATTGGTACCTTCAGTAAACAGTAATATGAAATGTATAACTATCAAGAGAAGCCACTGTAATTATGCAAAGTGCTCATTTAGGATTTGGATAAGGCTAAAAATACAATTCATTCACGTGTGTGCCACTAAATATCCATATCTTGCATATAACTAAGGTGAAAAATTCAGAAGTTACAAAATAAAAGCTTCAAAAAAGAAAAAAAAAGAAAAAGAAAAGACATTTGTAACCACAATCATGCATGAATAATTACAAATTTCAAATGTAAAGATCATTCAAATAAATGTAACTGATGGATAATCCTCACAGGGTGCAAGTTAAAGTAAACAGACAGTCCACTTTAGAAAGTGTCTAGTGAATTGATTTAACAAGTTTAATGCGAGCATCAGTGTGGGGCTATTACTGATCGTAAGCTTTACTGATGTTATTTGTTCGCTTGGAAAAATACCGCTCTTTGGAATGAGCACATTAAGGCTAAAATTGCAGAGAAAACCCTATTACAACTTTATTGCTGGCAAATTGGAACCAAACCTTGTCTGTATATCAATTACTTGGAGTTACCACAGAGATAAATCCTTTTTTTTTGTATAGGCTCAATCTTCAAGACAGTGATGAGAAAACTCCTTATTATACCCCACCAACATCACTAGGTTTTCTTAGCAATTTCAAGAAATTGTCAATTAAGTTCTTTTTATTAGGTTCCAAAAGCTGTTAAGTCAAACACAAATCTATCATAAGGCTTGTAACAGCATGTTATTTAGGCACATTTCAATGTTTCACTCTTTCATTATCCACCTACCCAAACCCTAATCAAAAGTTCTCATAAAGTGAAGAGTTTTTGAGTTCTCCTATCAAAGGTACAGATAAATTTAGAGCAACTGAGCTCTCACTTCTCATATCTGGTCATATGCGGTATTTCCATTAAATGACTGGAAATATCACCCTTTAGATTACTTTCGATATTAATGCAGTTGTTTGTGAGATCATTAATCCTGAGTGACACAATCCTGTGTAATTGCATGGGACAGTTAAAGCAATAATATTCTACGATGTCTCTCAAAAATACACCTATTTTTATTTGCCTTGCTGCTTGATATGGTTTCATTTTAGAAAAAAAAAAAAACTATCTTTAAAAAGGACAGAGGATAAGGGAAATTGCTGAACAGATCCCTGAGTGGCAGTATTGAAATAAGCTGTACTGTTTGTATCTTTAGCCAAGAGAAACTAAGCTCTTTCTAGAAATGATAATCTGAAGTCTACAGAAAGAGTAAGTTATTGCATATAGGAACAGCACAATGGAGAGCCAAACATTTCAGCTAAATGAAATCCCAGTCCGAAATATAGTGCCTGAAAAAAAAAAGGAGAACCAAAAGCACACTAGCCTGATGAATAATTGTGACTAGTCAATAGTACTTCAGTACTTTTATAGTATTCACACTTCATACGAGCTTAAGAAATGTTAAAACAGAGGCCCATGTTCTGCACTGCTAATGTTTGACACAAGCATCTTAATAAGGGAATTTTATGTTCATCCTACTGACTGTTCCACCACCCAAAAGAAAGTGAAAAATTTTTGAACTCTTCTGCTTTATCTGTACAAACAGATGAACAATGATGCTCTTGTTTGAACAGAAAGAGAATGTGGTATAAACATAAACCTAAATGTTAAAAAGATTTGTTAAAAGTAAATGGATAGCTGTATTAGCTAAGAGATGAAGATAGCTTAAATTAACATGTTGCAAGACAGAAAATGCAAGTAAAGCAGTTGTGCAGGGGCAGCAATACAAAAAGGCTCAAAATTTATCACAGACTTTACTTAAGTACTATTAAAAAAAAAAAAAACACAACAAAACTTCAATGGATGGCTACATGCACAGTCATCCCAATTCATTCTACAACACCGTGATTGGTTGGTCACAGGCTAATGACATTTGAAGAGGAAGAAGGTCAAAGCTATCATTATAATGGTGACAACCAATCACACTTGGGAAAAAAAAGTTTTCTTTATTACACTTAATATAAGAAACCTTTACTGTAGAATATAATTGTACTGTCACTACACACCAGAGGTTTTTAATCCCCAATCATTTCAACATATTTTACAGTTCATTACCTTTTCAGTTAGCTATTGCAGGAAAGACTCTCCTGAGTCTATACAAAAGCTTTAAAAATTCTACTATTTTTACTCTCATATTTCACTTACATGAAAAACTGGATGATCAATTTCAGTGAAGAAAAGCAGACATTTTGCATGAGGATTCAGAGAGTTTTTGAAAGATCAACCATTTCGTTTGTGAAGCTATAAAAACTGTTAACATATCAATAAGTAAAATGCTTATAAGAACTTGAGTATGGTGCTATGGCACATACTACAGCATTGTCTCAGATAAATAAGATGGACTCTATATTTCTCCAGTAATACACAGTGCTCTAACAAACAAATAGAAAGTTATATTGCCTCTAGGAGGAGATTACTTCTTATGATTCTCATAAGTTCTAATAAGCGTCACTGTGAAAAGGTAAGCACTTGTATCACTGTGAATTTTATTCTGTAAAAATCTATCACATATGGTCATTCCTCACATAATATAGCTCCCATGGCTTATTCTGTATGGATGGAATATAATCTAGACTTCATAACAACAACAACAAAAAAAAAAAACAAACAAACAAACAAACAAAAAAAAAAGACAGTCTTCACATTACAGAGAATGTCTAGTTAACTAAATCACAATGTGAAAATATAGTAGTGTGTTCATGTTTGGTTTGGTTTTGTTTTCAAATGGGTAAGGTAGGCTCTGAAATACTAGCTGAGAAAAGAGAGAGGTATATTTTTTTCTCCAAGTTCTCTGATATTTGTGAATTTATTAAAATCTTCATCAAAAATGGACCATGCAGAAATACATCTCTTAAAGTGAGGAATATGTTTGGAACATAACAGAAAAACATGCGTGATGAAAGCAAATATGCAGCCAAAACAGAATCTGCCTTTTTCCCCTCCTGTTTTCTTTTTCTCATGAGTCATGAAATTTGTAAGCAATGTAGAATCAAAGCAAAGTAGTCTAAATCTTTAGTCCACCTGAACTGACGCTTATTCTAGTAACTAACTTCCTTGACAAAAAGACATAGAAACAAAGATATATTAATATTCTGCTAGACAGTAGAAAGTAAATAATTCTAGTAAATGAGAAAAATAAACCAAAAAATGAATAGCTTGCAATCTGAAATGGCAAATTAGAAATTCTGTAGAAAGAGGAAATCATGTAAGTCAGACAAGAAGCATAATCAGCAATCATGAAATTGAAGTCTTTGCTGTTTTTCACTATATTTTGCTCAAGGCCAGTTAAAGCAAAATCAGTGGAATTATGCTGACACAAATCAGATGCAGTGTAACAAAAAATATATCCTTCACTTTGAAGAATCAAAACAGAAATCTCATCCTTGGAAGAATCAGCTATTCCACAAAACGTTATTACAGAAAAAATGCATCAGAATTGAGCTTGCCCAATAACTTTATCACAACAATAAATATATAAAAAAATAAATCTGCAGTGGAATGCCGAGCTGATATAAATAATTTGGCATTTTCTATGGCAATGGAAGGGCTTGTACTATTTTGCCATTGAATTATGACATTGATTTCCCTGAATCTAAATTTTACTTAATTACTGAACATTGACATTGGGAATCAGTTCTTGAGAGGGAACTGTTTGAGCTGTTCAGAGGTGAAGATATAATGAATAGAATTTTGGGTATTGGAAGACTTGACATAGATATGAAGTCCACAATAGCAGTGATATCTAAGAGTCAAGGCCCATGAACATCTCAGTAGTTTTTAATTAAACAATTAAAAAATAATTTTCAGTAAAGGCATTGCATAGTTATTCTGATGCAAATAAGACATATCTAAGAAAATTGAAAATCTTCACACAAAATTTCACTAAAAATTATCAACTACAACAGTGAGGTTTATTCACTTGAATCTACATGGAATGATACAAACTATCAATGCCTAAAATCTCACTGCTGGTAAAATTTTGCTTAACTGGCAAAATGATGATTTAGAAATAGTCCAGGGTGAGGAATTTGAAAGATGTTTGAGAAGGTTTTGTAGTTAATTCTCAAAATCTTTAAAAGGCACTACTGTGAGAGAATAAAAGGTAACACAATGCTGAATAGACAAACACAGATTTGTCAAGTAGAAATTTAAGACAGACTTAATTTTATTGAATTCCTAAATCTCCTTTCAGGGAAAATGTGGCTTCTAGCTACTGAATGAGAGAGACCAGCTAGAGTCTTTATTCAGCTCTGTTCAACTGGACATCACTCATCTGAAACTCAGAATTTTTCACCCCCTCCCTTGTCTAGAAACAAACATTTGGACATCCAGTTACCTAGAACCACCAAAGATGAAGAAAATTGTTTTCCTGCAATATGTGAAGGCTAGATGAGGATGAAATATTTTTTCACTGTGGTTTTTTTTTCATGGTATAAGTAGCACAGGCTTTATGAGCTTTAACCCTTATATCTTGGAAGCCAGAGCATCTGTAACTGGATGTACCAGAGTTCAATGTATTCACATAATCAAGGATTAGATCTCAGGACTTGAGTAAAGACTACTAGGGTATGAGTTCTAGAAAATGGGGAAATATGCCTGAAGTTTTTCAGATCTGATTTCTTTCCTTTTAAGATAGAACTGACCCATAAATACTCCCATGGATATTTACTATCACAACAGGACGTAATTCATATCAAGAGTGCATGTCAGTATGAAATACATTACAATACAAGGTTATAAACAGAAGTTGAATTCTGCCATTCATTTCCAAGTCTGCTTTTCTCTTTTCCTCTTGTACCTTAAAGTTTAATCAATTCTACCATCTACCTATAATATGCACATTGGTATTTTTTTTGTAACTTAAATAATATTCTTAACATAGGAAGTAATCTGTCCATAATTTCAATAAGACAAAGGCAATTTAAAAAATTGTTTTTGTGAATGACATGACTGTGACAATTTACTTTAAGTGACAAGACAAGCTATATAATCTTTTGTTAGAAAAAGGGGTACCACTGAGATGTACAAATAACTGAGTATGGTAGGTAGGGTTGGTTCCAATCACTGAAAGAAATGATTGGAAACGTTCAAGTTTCTGAAGGTACAGCTTGAAACCAAGCAGTTATTTTCTCTTTATAATGCACACTCAATATACATTTTCTGAAATCAAACTCACAGGCATGAACATTTAATAATATTTGGCTAGTATTTGTGAATTTTAAAATTAACTAAGAAGCGTTTTAGTGTTAGCGTGTTTTAGTAAAATATTTCTTTATAGAAAAAAATAGTAAAATATATTTGTTAGTTTGTAACCTATTTTATCTTCTTTTTATACTTCTTCCTGTTCCCTTCTTTTACACTTTATTACCACTAATTTCAGACATCTCAAATTATAACAGGTAAAAAAATGCAGAGCTTGTAGCTGAATACAAATTGGTACAATAGGCAGACATATTTTAAAGTATGACAGGACTGTAAATTTTTCTAATCTTTTACAGAAAATCCTAGTATCACTAGATAAATGTGAAAATCAGACTTTAAAACTATTCTCATATTGAATCAATATGCATGTCTAAAACCTTGTTTAAGAAAACTATTCACCATGCAAAGTTTTAAATGCAAAGTATCAAAGAATAATTTTTGACATTTTGATTCATACATGCTTATAAAGCTCCAAGACAACATGGTTTAATTATAAAACATATTTCTACTGCCTTAGTCATGCCAATTAAATTTGATTGGATACTTTCTTTATTCAACAAGCCCCTTTCATGTCATTTTAATTTACTGTCAAAGCAGCCTGAATATTGGAAACTAAATTATTTACTACAGCCCATAAGCCAATAATGTTCCATTTGTCTCGTACAGAGGGAGACTAGACTAACAAGATTATTAAGGACATTACTTGTAATAGCGAATGTCCTTCACTTTATTTGAGCTTCATGCTGTGCTTTCAGAGATCATACTTCAAAAGAGCTCCATTTCATTCCATCACAGAACCTCTGATATAAATTATTCTTTGCTAGCTTTGTAATACTCTGATCACAGAAAAAGTGGACCCCGTCTTGTTGGGTAAAAACAGAGGCTTCGCTTCTAAGATAACTATATAGTTTATTTGTGCTAAACACCTTTGATGCATTCCCCTGTGAAAATAATGCAGAACAGGCAGAAATAAGCCCAAATTTATCATAAAATGATAACATCTCAGAGATTTAACTCACAAGGGCTTTGGTTGTCTTTGCAACAGTTTTAAACCAAATTCTGCAATATAAATGCGTATGGTTAAAATCAATCTTGTACATTCTTAAAAACACTGTGTAGGAAATGTAATAAATGTAATGAAGAACATGCTTCAGGAATGTAATAGGTCTAGCATATCACAGAAACAGATTTAAGAAATAGAAAATAAAATTTCGACAAATATAAGCATGTCAAGTAGACTGATAAACTGATAAAGAATTACAAACACAAAGATAGACCGGAAAGATAATAAACAAGCGAAGGTAAATCTTGTCCTAATATTAGATCCACTTTTTGCCTTTTTGTTATGAGACAGTTTCAGTAGGACTCCTAAGTAGTAAACTAACTCAAAGCAAATGAATAATCATGTTTAAATCAATGAAATTACTTATTTGCCTAAAATTAAGCATGTGTTAAAAACTTTCTTAATAGAGGATATTTGTTTCTTATGAAATCAGAAAGTACTTCCTGCATAAAAGAAAAGTTTTTGAAAAATTAAGAAAAAAATCTTCATCTTGACAAAAAGAGACCTGGCGAATGTGAAAATTCCTCCAGGATCACTGGAAGAAAAGTAGATTATATGGTAATTCCTCCAAATTCATATAAACATACAAGAATAATTCGCAACCGGGTACATTATCTGTGAATGTTGAATTTCAGATACAAATTAATTGGGTAAGGCTTACACTTACTAAATTCTAGCTTCTTCAGCAATGACCATCTTGAGTTAAGGAAGTAAATTTAGAATCATAGAATTGTTTCAGTTGGAAAAGAACCTTAAGATCATCAAGTCAAACCGTCCACTTAACAGTACTAGTTCCACAAGTAAATCATGTTTTCCAGGCACCGCATCCACATGTCTCTTGCCTTAAGGGATGGGAACTCCACAGTCTCTTTGGACACTCTGTTCTTCAACCTTTTGGTGAAGAAATTCTTCCTGATATTCAGTCTAACTTCCCCTGGCACAACTTGAGGCTGTTTCCTCACATCTTATCAGTTGTCACTTGAGAAAAGAAACCTATCTTGCTAAAATCTCATTTCGCACAGTTGTAGAGTGATGGTAGCGCCTTAGCCACCTCCTCACCAGATCCCTCAATTACTCCTTATATATTTTGTCTGGAGTTTGTTGTTTTCATCTGATGTAGCTACCTCTTAAAAACTTACATAATACAATAGGATATAACTGTGGAAAAAGTAAGGAAACAACAACAAAGATAAAAATCACTTCAGTATTTGTCAAGAAAATGGATGAATAGTCAGATAGATTAAGTTTTTTAAATCTTAAATATCTTGGAAATGTTCACAAAAACTACAGCTGAATATATATATATGATATATATTTATATTTATATATATTTTTATATATTTTTATATATATATGTTTAATTTCATCTACTAAGGAAGGACTTTCATGTGTATTTCTGTATGCTTGTTATTTTTCACCTGTTCAGGATCTTCATCAGTTAGAAGCATTAAAATGATGATAAAATAAAATAATAAATACATGCACAAACATAAGTTCATAAATAATATAAAAAATAAAAAGTAGAAAAAGGCAGCAACAATGTTTTCTTGGCAAAAGCACTTTCTTATGATGGAGAAGGGCATGAGGTGATAATTTAATGTCCCAGCGCAGATTTAGTGGATAATAGCCAAATATTTCAAAGCAAACACAGCTGTAATGTTTATGTTAAAAACAACAGGCTATGACAGCAGTCTGTCAGACATTCTGTATCCTTCAAGTACTGAAAATAAATTGTTTCTTTTCACACAATAGAGATTGCTAAAGTGCAACATGACAGAAATCTCTGAGAAAATGGAGTTCTCCTTATAAGGATTTGTTATTTGCATTTTTTGAGTGCTTTTAAAGACAATATCATTTACTAACGTCACTTAATCACTTAATGATTTTAATGTGACCTGGGGAATGGAAACATAGAAATAGCGCCGCTGATAAAGCTACTGCTGATATTAATGGGGGGAGAAAAAAAAAGAAAGAAAAAAAAAAAGAGGGAAAAAAAGAGAGGTGTGAGAAGTAGAGAGGTGTAGTTTTCTTCAATGTCCCTTTAAGCCTTTTTTTTTTTTTTTTTTTTTACAAACCTGGATGGGAATTTTATGTATCATATATAGAAACAGTACATGAGAACCACTACCAATCTGCTCCTGACAATTATACAGAAATTTGCCTCTAGACATGAGCATTTTGTCAAAATAAGGATTGCAGAATTTAGTTGTACAATATCAGATATGTCAAAAAAATATTCTCTTTCTATTCTTTATGTTAATATGTGACGCATCAATTTCAGATTATCTGTATTTGAAAAATAACCCAGTGGATCACATTAAAAATAAATAAATAAAAAAAATTCTTACTGTAAAGTTTATGTTTTGGAAACATACTTTATGACTCCACTGCAGTTAAATTATATTTTCCTATGAATGACAAAAATATTTCACTAGGACTTCCTGTGTAATTACCAGAAAAGAGAAAATTTAGTGAGGTACATAATTTTAAAAATCCCTTGGATCAAAGATTTCTCATTTTCAGATTTTATGATCAATGGCTGCTAAATCCAGATGCATTTGAAGTAATTTGAAATTAAAAATATATATTTATATTGTAGGCTTTTGTTTGACATATGTTAAACGCAAAGAGTGTTCCTTTCAAATCTTTGACAAAGTGCCCATCAGTTACCTACAAAAGATAGTAACAATAAACAAGAATAACAAGAATAAACCTTTCACACCTCTTCTAAAAAAGTAAAAGTAAGAAATGAAATTCAAAAAACACACACAGGCAAAGCTCTCCCTCCACTCCCCACAAATCACAAATTTGCAGATACCATAATGTCCATATAATTTTGTATGAATCAACAGCATAGATTCAAAATGTTAAGCTGAGTCTAAAAAAAGGTAATCTTTGTACGTTTATTGAATTGTCACTGCTTTGTCTTCACATCATTAATAGTTTTTTAGCTCATGAGCTGATCAATATTTCAACACTTTTGTACTTATATTTATTGTGTGCTATAAATGCATATGCAGCTCTCTTTTAGCAGGAAAAAGCATCAATGCAGTATACCACAAAATACACACTGAAATGTATATCACAGTGTTACACAAGGCATAAGGCAAATTGATGTACTAATATATGTATGTCCAATTTATTTATTTTACGCATGTATCTAAACATAGGTATGCATTAATATATATGTAATATATAAATACATATAAATATATATAATATATTCAAAGTAGTCATTAAGATTCGTTTCAGCAGATCTAGACTTGGAAAAATCTCATATAGCAGATCTAGAGCAGATGAATACAGTCTTCAGCTACTCAGGATACACGAGAGCTGAAACCTAGCTGAGGCAATTTTGAAATCCAGACTTCTGTTTTTATCCCAGATATTTACTTAATATAAGCCTACACGTGAAGATACACTTCCTTTTTATATTCATGTAAGTTCTTTGACAAAGCATAAAGCTGAAGTAATTCGATGTTAAATTGGACCTTGTAAAACTGTATAGAAAGATGTTCAACAAGTAGTTTCATGTCACTTTTCTTGATTTCTGTTACAGATATATTTGTATTAAAGGACAAAAAGGATGAATTCCTTAATATTTCCAAGTAAAAAAATTATGTGCATAAACTAATGTATTTTTTTCCTGATTGAACTTTATACACCATGTTCCATTTTGACTGAAACAGTGAAATAACTAGCATGTTGCCTCTCTGAAGCCGAAAGCAATTTCCTTTTCTAATTTTAGTTATGCAAAGCCTATGGGCATCATCAGCATTTAGTAATTAGTTTTATAATTACTGCTGTTTTGCTCACTGTCATTCAATTTTTCTTACAACATGGTCTGGGATTGAAACATCCCATACCCACAGCTGTGTAAATTACCATCCATTTATAAGACAAAAAAAGTAACATTCAACATACATCATTATTCAGTCAAGAATGTGTTATTTGTACTTAGGTGATGCTCTGAGTACATAAGCTGCCCAGTAAAATACAAAGGAAAATATAATTCAAATACTTAGTAAACGCTATATAAGATAGGAATGTCTGGAGCATTTAAACTGGAAATAAAAGAATTACCATTAAAAAACATTTCAGTCTACTCTTGCTGACTGTGTGTTTCAAACATGAAACCCACATCTTTTTTTTCGTAAAACAGGTACTGAGCTGAGGAACTGCCAAATTTAGATTTACTGATATTACAATTAGATCATTATTTTTACAAAAATTCATAGTCTGACAACTAACTACGAAGTCACTTAACCTAGAATTAGCTATCAGTATAGAATGTCAATACAGTTAGACATGGTATTACAACATATTCTCCAGTTAATTTTATGAATTCTAAAAATACAAATAAGTCTTGGTGTGACATTCATTTAAATCCCCAAGTTTGCCTTAACAACATTATACTACAAAATAGCAAAATTAAAGATTGGCTAGAATTCTTGGGTAAATAAATTATACTATTTTGCAAGCATTGTATGTCAAACTTGTTTAAAAAAAATTAAAATCTAATTTGAAGTACGATGTTAATTATGAGTTTTTATAGAATAGAAATGTAAAAGAATGAAAAATTGATACTGTCTTCTTAAAATAAGCATAATTTCTTCAGTGAGAGAGACACGCTGTATTTTCTAGAATATCTGTTTTAAAATAAAATTAAGGTAAGAATAAAATTCCCATATAAGGTGCTGACGGTTAGCTAGCTGGATGCTGATCTACAACGGTATAGCCTCCCTGTCAGAGGAAACCAACTTTCCCCAGCACTAGTTGGTCCAGAGAGAGCCAGTGCAAATGCTCAGAGAGCAGATATGGAATGGGACATCAGAAATGAGTCCAGTTCTCCACTTCCAAGGAAAAGAAGAGTCAGAATATAGTCATTCTAATCTTAAGCTTTTGTCAAGCTTAGCTAGGAAAAAAGCAGCTGCTAATAAACGTAAAGCTGTCATACACAAAGGGTAGGATTGTGCTCAGCCCAGGGAATGGGCAGGGGAAATATTCCACTGCAGAATCAAGAATTAAGTGGGTTGCTTTCAAACATTTTTGCTGTTCACTCTATTTCATTCCTGTGATAAAGTCAGCTGTCTTGCCTTTTTGGATTAGTAAATCAACGAAGAGGTGAAAATAATTCTAAACATTTTTTAATATTCTTTTTTATTGGACAAATCTTAGTTAATACTGAAAATACACAGAATTCAGTGTGACTTGGGTCACAAACTTCATTGCTGTCCCACAGCGTGAAATTTGAGAAACTTAAAGACAGGAAAATGAAAATAAAACTTAGCACATGAAGGAATATAAGACAAGAAGATTCTCAGAGTCAAGATATGGGCAGTCATAGCAGCTCTTTTTATTCCTCTTTAGTTATTTCTGCTTACAGATTAGCAGTTGCAATATTCTCCAGGCCCACCCTCCCTAATAGCTCTATAGCTTGCAAATTGCCTTGGCAATTACTGCTACGGGAAAACTGGAGGCTTCTCTTATGCATTCTCACCAGCAAGGCTGTGCTGTGACTACCATGCAAAGCTCATCATGATCTGCAATCCCACAGGCAGTCCTATCACCCCCTTTCTAGGCTTGACCCACTGTAAGTCCAGTAGAACAGCAGGCTATCTGAAGATCATAAAATCGCCAGGTATTCTTGTCTCTGGGGTCTCTGTAAGTTCCTGACAAAACCAGGAAAACCACTCCGAAAGACTGACACTACGCACCATGCGAAAAACTGACCTTTGTATACTCTGAATCTCTGTATCTTTTTAATTTTTCTTTTATGATGGCAGAACTCATCAAAGTGACAATTTCTTTTTTTGTTTATTTGGGTTTAGAGTTTAGTACCTGAGAACAAGTGAATGGAAAAATAGAATCTCTGTCTTCCTTAAATCCTTAACAAAGAAATGCAAAGGAATCACGTAGCACATCATTTGTGAGTGAAAGAAGTGATTTCACTTTTTATACCCTTGAAGACAGGTAGCCACCTGGGGATGATCTGGCTATACAGCTAGGTCAGAAAAAAAGAGATCTAAGCAAAATCAGTAAAATCTGGATGTATCTATTAGTGATTCTGAAGTTGTGGGTTTAGATGTTAAAAACAGCCCAATTCAAATACAAGGCTTTTTTCCTCTTTGAGATATGTAACTCGAGTTACTGAAATTTTACAGGAGAGATGCCTGAATAAACCCATATTATTTCTGCTAGATGTAGTGTTTTGTTCACAGATTCACCATTCAAACTAGGTAAAAATTATTTCATACACCATGGCTTCTAATCGTTTGGATGTCACAACTTTACACAGAATTTCAAAAACAACTGCAAAATGTTCTTCTCATGTGCTGTTCAGGACAGCACAGTCTTATACTAATCTGCACAAGCATCATGACACAAAAAAATTTTAAAAGGTGGAGTAACTGATAAATTGAAATTTTTAGTTACCTGTCAAGTCTCTCTGCAGAGAGGGACCTGGGTGTCCTGGTGGACGACAGGTTGGCCATGAGCCAGCAGTGTGCCCTCGTGGTCAAAAAGGCCAATGGCATTCTGGGGTGCATTAAAAAGAGCATGGCCAGCAGGTCGAGGGAGGTGATCCTCCCCCGCTACTCTGCCCTGGTAAGGCCTCATCTGGAGAACTGTGTCCAGTTCTGGGCTCCCCAGTACAAAAAAGACAGGGATCTCTTGGAAAGAGTCCAGCGGAGGGCCACAAAAATGGTGAAGGGCCTGGAGCATCTCTCCTATGACGAAAGGCTAACTGAACTGGGCCTGTTTAGCCTTGAGAAAAGATGACTAAGAGGGGACCTGATCCAGGTTTATAAATATCTGAGGTGTGGGGCCATAGTGGTGAGGCCAGTCTCTTTTCAGTGGTACGTGGAGTCAGGACAAGGTGAAATGGACATAAGCTGCAGCATAGGAAGTTTTGCACGAATGTGCGTAAGAACTTCTTTACGGTGAGGGTGATGGAGCACTGGAACAGGCTGCCCAGGGGGGTTGTGGAGTCTTCTTCTCTGGAGATATTCAAGTCTCGCCTGGACACCTACCTGTGCAACCTGGTTTAGGGAATCTGCTTTGGCATGATCTCTAGAGGTCCCTTCCAACCCCTACAATTCTGTGATTCTGTGATTCTGTGAAGTCACACAGACGCAATTTGGTGATAAATGAGGGAGAAGTGGTTGAATTGACCTTCCTGTGCTGCTGACAGTGAAAGCAGCTTTTGGAATTCTGAAAAGCATTCCAAAAATCCTCTCACCTCGTTGGATGGATCCTCTTAAACTTTGAGAAGGAAAACAGAATTTTCTTATGGAGGAAATCTTGTTTGATGGAAGGACCAAATAACAAGTTACTATCTGTAACATTGACTTTTTGTTAGCTTTTGAATAGACTATGTTGCAACATGTGAAAGTATTTTGAGATCAAATTACAAATCTCCGATAAATGTGAAAAAGTAATACTGTATATTCCAGAAAGCCTTTTCATTCATAAAATATTCGTGGCCATATGTCTGTAAACTAATAGCTATTACCAAAATGGTAAGAAACATGGCACAAAAAGGCGTGAAAAATAGCACAAAATAGATCTGATACATCTTCAGGGAAGTTTCATGGGAAAGCACTCCAACATTAACAACTTTCAACGGCTATCAGAAATGCATTTTTTTTTTCATTTTGTCAGTGCTTATTAATCCCAACTACACTGACAGTCAAAGGTTAAAAAATGGAATAAATTAACATTATAGTCAATCATTACATACAGAATAATAATTAATTCAGTATGTTTATTTATCTACATTTGCTACTTGATTAAATGAATGATTGATGACAGGTTCCTTGTTTTCTTTTTCTTTTTTGTCAGTATAAATGATTGGTATGAATATTGGAAGCATAAAATACACTACAAGTGGACGCTAGTGATTTCAACTTTCTTATTAACTCTACTGTAGCTTACTAAAATACATTTATATATACAAAGAAGAACTATATTAATAGCAGAAATAAGAACCTGCAGGAACACAACCAAACTTACCCTGCTCCTAATACAATGTATCATTAGTTATCCTTATATTATCCTTTTTAAAAGCATCTTTCTAAAGCTCTGTGGAGAAGTTGTGCAAACAAATGCATTTATCCAATTTATTCTTTGACAACACCTCATCAAGAAAGTGTGTAAAGAAGCCAAAGCACTCCTAAGTTTTGGCTGTTTGTTCCTTAGACCTAAGGAAGAACTTTAGACATAAGGAAGAACTATTTCTCTCAGAGAGTGGTCAGGCACTGGAATGGCTGCCCAGAGAGGTGGTGGAGTCGCCGTCCCTGGCAGTGTTCAAGAGGCATCTGGATGACGTGCTGCGTGATATGGTTTAGTGCTTGTGGTGGCAACGGTGAGAAGGAATGGTTGGACTAGATGATCTTATAGGTCGTTTCCAACCTTGTGATTCTATGATTCTATGTTATGAATAATCCAATACTAGCAAACCATTTTGAGGAAGAAGTCAGGACAAATGCAAGTAAGGTAAATTGAAAAATTGTCATTTGGTTAACATAAAATGAGGGAAGATAGTGATCAAGATAGAGTCAAATAACTATCTAGTCTACCTAATAGCATTCCAGGCAGGGCAGAAGTGAGCAATGCTGTCTCAGATTTTCCTTCTTGCACACACACTTCACAAGAGAAGACTTCAAGTTCTTATATCACTTTGTTTCTTGTAGGATAGAAATGAAGTAACCAGCCCAAATTGTTGAGAGTGGACAAAATCCGTATGCCTCTGAAGCATAATGGCAGTTTCTCCCAGGCTGACCAAAGATTGCTGTTTGGGATAGAAAAGTTGACCAAATATGACTGTATTTTTGGAAAGCTGAGGAATTGACCCAAGAGTTTCAGGAGACAGCTTTTGTAAGGGATTAAAAAGAAAGTAAAGTATCTTTCTCCTGAAGCAATTAACAGAAGAAAATGGCTGAGAATATGAAATCTTTGTCTGTTACAGAATTTACTTTTGAGAAAACTAAAGGAAGGCAGTGGCAAAATCTGGAATTTTGTTATACTCACGTAGAAACTACTTGGCTCTAAAGAAGCCATTTGTTTGTTGTTGTTGTTTGTTTGTTTGTTTTTTAAGATAAGGCTTGTATCTCTATTACCTGGAAAAGCTAGAGAAAGCTGTACTGAAACCACACAGATACTCTGAGTCCATTTAGCTCTAATTGTGAACCAAGGGAAGTAGGGGTTCAGAAGAGCTTTTCCTCTTATTTCCATACGATCCCTGGCTTCAGTTAACTTACAGTTTTAGAAGGTGCGTTCCTTTTCCTGCAAAGCAGCAATTTCTGTACACCACAGGACTGTGGTGGTATGTTTGTGGGCAGATGCTTGTTTCCAGAGATATTATGAATTCTGCAGGTAAGACAGCACTGGAATTGTATCTATTCTGGTGTATTTAAGATCTTAACCGTGAAAACCACTTGCCCTAGAAGATTACTAGATTGTTTCCCCAATTTCACCTTGTGATGCTTGCACTCAAGCAAGTTCAGTTCTCTCTACTACAGCCTATTCCCACTGAATCACAGAATTGTAGGGGTTGGAAGGGACCTCCAGAGACCATCGAGTCCAACCCCCCTGCCAAAGCAGGTTCCCTACAGTAGGTCACACAGGTAGGCATCCAGGCAGGTCTTGAACATCTCCAGAGAAGGAGACTCCACCACCTCCCTGGGCAGCCTGCTTTTTCTCAACTCTAATGTTGAGAAAAAATAAAACCAAGGACAACTTTCAGCAATCACAATTAGGCCTGAGAATTTGCTGTTGTCATTGTTCAGTCCTCAGCCAGAACCACCATAAAACACTGTGAGAAAGAAATCCCATGTTAATGCCCAAAGTAATGAAAAAAAGAAAGAAAGCCGTTCATATCACAACAAAATGCATATTAAGTATGCATCTGGAATAAACCAGAGAATATCACACTGAAATAGATACTGGAATTTTAACTTTAGGCTTTTATGACACTTATTGAAATATTGTGTTCAGCTGTGGTTTTCTCTGAAAATATGTTAGAAAATTGGATAGTGCTCAAATAAGAGCTACAAGAGTGATTAGACTTCAGAAAGTCATTCCCTATAGTGAAAGACTAAGAAAGCTCAATTTATTTAGTTACTGAAAAGAAGGTTAAGAGGATCACAATACCTACATGTGGAAGAGATTTCTGACAGTAGGCAGCTCATTAATCTAGTGAAAAAGGCATACGAAGATCCAGTGTTTGTAAGCTGAATCTGAAATAAGACTACAAATGAAGCGCACGTTTTTCATCGTGACAGTAATTAACCATTGCAACAATCTGCCCAGGGATGCAGTTGATTCCTTATCATTTAAATAATTTACATCAACACAGGATACCTTTGTAAGAGATAAACTTGCAACTCAGACAGATGCAGAAATTATTGGATGAGATTCTCTGTCTGGCGACTGCAAGAAGTGAGACTGGATGCTTATCACAACTGCTCAACATAGTACCTTAACAAAACAGTTCTGCAAGTGCTCTCCACTTCAAGAACCAATAATCTCATGATCATCACATCCTTTGTATGTTCCAGACTGCTGGATATACCAGTTACAAACACAAAATGCATAATGAGGCTAGGTGAGCTGTTACATTTCCTCTCAGTTCCCTAAAAGTAGTTGTGAAAAAAAAGTTTGTCCATTAAGACTTCAGGATAGCACACTGCAGCAAAAGAATAGGAGATGAAATAAAAGAGAATAGGACACAAACTAGAAGGAACAGAGAGCAAGATACTAAGAGTAAGTAACAGCTAGATCTTATGCACAAAATAAGGAGAAAACTTCATTATGAAGTTTTTAGAAAATACTGGATGCATTTTCTGTATGTTACACCTAGTTAAGGCAACATTACACAGAGACGGAACATAAAATGAACTGGCATTTGATATTTGGTTGTTTCATCCACCTTGGGCATATGTCCTACTTGTAATTCTGAAAATTATCACCTCATAGTAATAGGTCAAGTTTCCTAGCGAAATGATCACTAAATACAGTATTTTTACAAAGGACATGAAGATAACCTTCCTGCTAAAAAATTGGACAGAGCCCTAGGACATGGGAAGAGGGCTCTATTACCTGCTCAACCACACACTTCTCATGTGATATTGAGCTAGTAACTCTTGACTGACTGTGCAAATGTACTCAGCAGCTGCTTTTTATGATCAGATTACCAAAGTGCTGAAATCTTTTGAAAATCTGGCTATTTATTTGTTTCTGAATAGGATCAGAGATCTTTTGAAATCTGGCCCCAGTTGGGGCGCTATGCTCTTTTGAAAAGCTAGCTGTAAATTTGTATATGCCTCAATTTCTCTATTAGCATTATCAGCACTGTTATGCTTCATTGGGAAGATGAGAAACAGCTGGCATATGCAGCAATTCTACATTTATGTCCCCTTTCAAATTTGAATTGCTGTATTTGTTACATAAATTTCACATTTACCTAAAAAAAAAAAAAAAAAAAAAAAAAAAAAGGCAGCTCCTATGCATACATGGTTTTCTATAAGATCTGAAGTGATGTGAAGTTGGTAATATCATTTTTCTGGCTGTACATAATGGTTGGGAATTCTCTATGTGTAAAAATTGAAACAAAAATATTTCTCCATCTTTCTTTTATGATTATGAATATGCATTTAAAGACTTTCCAAATGATTAAATAAGACATGAAAATTTTTGCTTCCATGTGGCATCACTCCATGCAAAGTAAAGCAAAAACAATTTTTACATAGCACAAATAGAATGCACACATACGCAGATGCACACAGCTAACTGCAAGTAAAAAACTACGGAGACTGACATGCTCAAGCAATAAAATTGAGGTAAGCATTTCCTAACAGCTCTAATTATGAGGAGGGTCATGACACAACTGGAGTTAAGTAGTTTGTTAGGAATTTGCCTTTCTTTCTTTTCTTAGAAAAAGAAATCACAGAATTACTAATTTCAAAGAACCTTAAAAGATAAATATTCCTGTTTAGAAGTTAGTAAATAAACAAAACCTCAATATCTTAAAGTAGCTGATTATTTTAAAATATCACCTAAGTCCCCAGCAGTGGAGAGATTTTACTCTCATTCTCAGAGAGTTGTAGCGGCTTACATGTTCTCTAAATTGTAAGCTCTCTATGAAGGGTGTTCTTTAATTACAGACAGCTAATGAAAACAGTTTTTACTGACCTCTCTAATGTCCTGGGAAAGTCTTTACTATGGATTCATTGTATTCTACTTTATACCCCTGATTGAAATGGGAGACCACAAGAGCATAGGGATTTGGTGGAAACTCAATTTCCTTCCTCAGTCTTCAAAGAGAACAGTTGCAGAAATTAAGTTGCATTGATATTGTGGTCAAACTTTGGTCAGACTGTGGTTATACCTGCATGTTATATAGATATAACTTCACTGCACTTTGATTTTGAAAATTGCTTGGTCTACCTTGAATATCTAAATCTTATCTGTGGTCAACAAAGCATCTCATATGACCATTACAATAAAATAAGGATTATTATTAAATTCATGTACTTCAAATTTCATTTTCAGGCTCTGAAGATTATTTAACACTCAAGAATTTAGACAACCAGCTTGGAAAACACTAACAAATATGTAATTGCAAGTATACAAAATAGAAAAAATACACTTGCTCTCTCCATGAAACAAACAAACAAACAAACAAACACAACAACAACAACAAACCAATGTGGGTTGTGGTGTGGTTGCTTTCACTTCAGACAAAATATTTTCTGAGTCATTACTTTCCGCCTGTATTATGGAGTGATTAACTCTTGTTTTGAAAAAAAAAAAAAAAAAGCCTAGATGCTAAATAAGGACTTGGCTCCCTTTGTTTTTGCAGTGTTAATCTATTTCATTATCACTTCATACAATAGTATTTATTATCCCTTCAGTGGTCTCAATGAGGTCTTAAGGAAAATACAAGGCAGAAGTTCACGTGACTCAGAAATACAGTAAATTACATTAATAGAAAGAAAAAGTATTGCTAAACAATATTAAAGTTATCAGTTATCAGGATTTCAAGCATGATCTTACATTCTCTGCTCAGCCAAGGAGATTCAGGAATGATGTTTATACTGAAACTGTTAAATCCAACCACAAAATGCAATTCTTATACCACTTATTTACAATATGGAGCACTATAACATTAAGCTTTGCAGAGGCTCCCTTCCAAAACATTCTTCATAGCAAAGTCACTTTTCTTCTGTTCAGAATAGGATAAATGAAAAGACAAACAAAAGTTCTATTACATATTTTAAATATAGCAATCCACAGATAGCAACAGCCTTTTTCTCATTTTACAGATCAAAGCTACATCAATTATGACTTCTTGCCTGTTTCCCATTACTATAAGTAAAGTGTAGAACAAACATTTTTGGCACACAGGATTTATTCACATCTGCCATTGGCTAACCCCATCACTTGCACAATTTGAAAAAGTTACGTAGGCTGCACAAATAATTTAAGATGTTCATGCCTCTAAAAAAAGACCACCAGGAGTTAACCTGCACAACATAAAACATTAATGTAAAATCATATGGAAACATTTTGGAAAAGTGAACTGTTGTAACATCAAGTTTTACATAGGAACTCCTACTGGATGAGTAATTAACTCTTCTTGACAATATGTGTCATTATATGATGAGAAATTAATTTGTTTTTAAGTTGAAAGTTTTCCCTGACTCATCATCATCACCAAGTTTGCAGCCAATGCAACCATCAGTACAATTCTCTTGACAAATTTACGATTGCAAGATTGAAGCCCATGCCATTGCCACAACATACACAGCCCATATTCTCAATATTCTCAGCTATGTATAGAATTACAATATCCACAATATTTCACAATTACAATATCCATTTTATCTGGAAAGGATGTTAATTTTGAATGGCACAGTGGATTATTATCAGTGGACATACAAACTGAAGGAAACTGAAGGACATACAAACATACAAACTGAAGAAAAAATCTGGGGGGGAGGCAGATGACTCGACTGAAGTGCATCTATACCAATGCATGCAGCATGAGCAACAAGCAGGAAGAGTTGAAAGCAATTGTGAGTCAGACTAATTAGAACCTTGTTGCTATTACCGAAACATGGTGGGACCACTACTATGACTGGAGTGCTGTGATAGATGGCTACAAGCCCCTCAGAAGGGATGGACAAAGAAAGAAGGGTGGTGGTGTGGCCCTTTATATTAAAGACCGTTTTGATGTTGAAGAGCTTGGAGTTGGGAATGACAGAGTTGAGTGTCTGGGGACAAGGATTAGGGGGAAGGCCTGTAGGGGCGACATCTTGGTGGGGGTCTGTTATAGACTGCCTTATCAGTATGGAGAGTTGACGAAACATTCTATGAACAGCTCACAGAAGTCACGTGATTGCCATCACTTGTTCTCATGGGAGACTTCAACTTCCCTGATACATGTTGGAAATATAATACAGCACAGAGGAAACAGTACAGGAGGTTTCTAGACTGCGTCGAAGATAGCTTCCTTATGCAACTGGTAGGAGAGCCTACCAAGGGTGGTGCCCTGCTAGACCTGGTTTTCGCTAACAGAGAAGGGCTGGTGGGAGAAGTGAAGGTTGGGGACTGTGTTGGGCAGAGCGACCATGGAATTGTAGAATTCTCTGTTCTTGGAGGTGTTGGAAGAGTGACCAGCAAAACTACTTTCTTGAACTTCCAGAGGGTGGACTTTGATCTGTTCAGGGCATGGGTCCTTTGGGAGTCGCTTCTTAAGGGTAAAGAGGTCCAGGAAGCCTGGACACTCCTCACAACGGAAATCTTAAAGGTGCAAGAACAAGCTGTCCCTGAATGCCTTAAGGCAAGCCATAGGGGAAGACAACCGGTGTAGATGAGCCGGGAACTACTGTTGAGACTCAGGGAGAAAAAGAGAGTCTACGTCCTCTGGAAGAAGGGACAGGTTACTTGGGGAGATTACAAAGGAGTAGCTAAGGTATGCAGGGAGGAAGTTAGGAAGGCAAAAGCCCAACTTGAACTCAGGTTGGCCACTGCAGTAAAAGACAATAAAAAATCCTTTTATAAATATATCAATGGCAAAAGAAGAATCAAGGATAATTTTCATCCTATATTTGATGCTGCAGGGAATGTGGCCACTGAGGACAAGGAGAAGGCTGTGATCCTCAATGCCTTCTTTACATCTGCCTGTAATAGCCAGACCAGTTATCCTCTGGGCATTTCACACCCTGATCTGGAAGTCTGGGATGCTACTCAGAATAGTAGTGATTCAGGTGGAGACAGTCAGAAAGCTCCTCCTCCATCTGGACTGTCACAAGTCCAAGGGACTGGATAGGCTACACCCCTGGGTGCTGAGGGAGCTAGCGGGGGTGACTGCTGCTCTCGGCCATCTATCAGCGCTCCTGGTTAACTGGAGAGGTCCCCGAGGATTGGAGGCTTGCTGATGTGACTCCCATCTTCAAGAAGGGCCGTAAGGAGGATCTGGGGAACTATAGGCCTGTTAGCCTGACCTTGGTACCAGGGAAAGTAATGGAGCAAATCATCTTGGGTGAGATCGCACAGCACTTGTGTAGTGTCCAGGGAATCAGGCCCAGCCAACACGGGTTCATGAAAGGTAGGTTGTGCTTAACTAACTTCATCTCCTTCTATGACTGGATGACCAGACTGGTAGATGAAGGAAAAGCTGTTGATGTAGTCTACCTAGACTTCAGCAAAGCCTTTGACACAATCTCTCACAGGCTTCTTCTGGGGAAACTGGCTGCCCGTGGCCTGGACAGGTATACACTCCTTTAGGTAAGAAACTAGCTAGAGGGCTGTGCCCAACGGGTAGTGGTGAATGGAGTGAAGTCCAGCTGGCGGCCCGTTTCAAGTGTTGTCCCCCAGGGGTCGGTACTGGAGCCCATCTTGTTTAATATCTTTATTGATGACCTAGATGAGGGGATAGAGTGTACCCTCAGTAAGTTTGCAGATGACACCAAGTTGAGAGGTGGTGTGGATCTGCCTGAAGGTAGGGAGGCCCTTCAGAGGGATTTTGATAAGCTGGATCGCTGGGCTGAGGTGAATGGAATGAGGTTCAAGAAGTCCAAGTGCCGGGTTCTGAACTTTGGCCACAACAACCCCATGCAGCCTTATAGGCTTGGGGATGAGTAGTTGGATGACCGTGAAGAGAAAAGGGACCTGGGGGTGTTGGTTGATGCTTGACTGAACATGAGCAGACAGTGTGCCCAGGTGGCCAAGAGGGCAAACGGCATCCTGGCCTGCATTAGAAATAGTGTGACCAGCAGGAGCAGGGATGTGATCATCCCCGTGCACTCAGCACTGGTGAGGCCACACCTCGAGTATTTGTTCAGTTTTGGGCCCCTCACTGCAGGAAAGACATTGAGGCCCTGGAGCGTGTCCAGAGAAGGGCAGTGAAACTTTCTTTAAATAGCAAGTTTTTATGAATTTCCTCAATGCTAAGATTTCACCAAGAATTCAAGAACTGTAGTTGCAAACATGGAGAAAAATGAAGGTATACAGAAATCAACACTAAAGCTGTGTGAAAGAGGAAGTCTTCAACCCTATTCGGCACGCCAAGTAAGCACTTAAAAAGAAAAAAAGATCGCTCAAGAAAAATAAATTAAAGAAAATGTATCAGCTGTCTTAAAAGAACATAATGAATATGCAAAAATTGACCAAGTTGGTCTAACAACACAATAGAAGGGGAAAGAACTGGAGTTCAATCGAATGAAAATACAGTTACTAGTAGCAGCTTGGAGTACGAGAAAAGACATTAAAATCACCTGTTCTTTTCAATAATAAAATTTAAATACTTACTGTTTGGTTCTTTCGCTATTTAATGGTTAAATTGTAAGGTGGAGTTCTAGCAATAAACAACTTTTGCAGGCACTGATATCTGACTGACAATATTTTAGAATAAGTATTAATTTGCTAACATCAGTAAATGCTTTGTGTCTCCACACAAGTGATGGATAGAACTTTTCATGATACGAATAAAACACCATTGGAAATGAAATCATTCTATCATTTCTTCTGGCACTGAAAGTATAGGGCAAGTTTTTTTCATGCCTTTGCTCATACAAAAGAAACAAGAGCTGAACTTCTAGTGCTTTTCCCATTGTTCCTAATCTGCATCACAAGAAAACCAAAGCATTTCAAACCTTCATAAACAAAATTAACTACAAAGCAACAGCCTGTAATTCAGGATAGTCAGGATAAAAATGACTAATATTATAATAAAAATAAAATATAAAAATACTAGGAATATACATATAATTTTCTATTTGATCTTTCCAACTGAAATAAATTTTATGATATTTGATTTAAAAAGTTACACAGAGCACTGTCAGTGACCCAAACACCACTGTAATTTGCAAATTTTAAATCAGCAGTGATGCTGTATTTACTGCCAGTTTACTGATAATCATGCTCACTGTGATTTCTGCAGAAACCCAGAGAAGCTCCTTTGTACTTTTCTCTTAGATATGCTTTCCGAGATCAGTTATATAGTAAATTCTTATAGACTATGATTTGCTAATATTTCTCTAGTTTTTTAAAACCATGATCTTATGAAGTAGTAAGTGGAAAGCCTTAAAAATATTCCACTATACATTTTAGATATGTTGCTCTCAAAGTAATGCCTCCTATTTATTTCTGTGGAAAATACTACAGATACCAAGAGCACAATAACACTATTTGATAGACCAAATTCTCAGCTACAAAACACAATCTGCCTCTGACACTGTGGTCCAACATAATAAAATAGGATGCATTACATCCAGAGAAGTTTTTGTATATTGTTAATTTCAGAGAAATAGTTTTGTTTTACAAATCTACTTTTGCTTTATGCATGTTTATTGAAAAACTATAATTTAACCTTTTTCTTATAGTTACAAGAATTTTCCAGGTAATTTGCTTACAACTGATGATAGACTAACTAATCGATGGTTACCCACATTACTCCACTATCTTTTGAACTCACAACATTCCACTATTTTTTTGTTCCAAACTTGCCTCCTAGTTATCTTTTCTACCTAGAACTTCCATGATATCAAAGGATTTATTTAAAATTAAGGGGACAAATATCTTCTCACAGTTTTTAGAGCCCTTTTTACAAGTTATCCATGCCAACTGATTTATTCAGGCTTCATCCTGCTGTATGCCACCACACTGTTGTCCAGTTAGTTAACAGTTCTCTAGTACATCATCCAGTTTTCTTGCAAATCTGACAGGATGTTTACCTTGGAAATGTTGTATTTGAAGATGAGCTGTCCACTGCGATTCTTTGTAATAACTTGCACGTGGAACAAATCAAGCTCAGAAGTGTGTATCAGTGTTACATGGACTGAGGAATAAACAATGGCACATCTTCCATTGTCACTCAGACTGGAATCCACATTGGTGAAAACAAAAAGATTCAGGCTGTTAAAGCTGTATTACTACCATCTCAAAAAATAAAAAACTATCAGTAGTTCATTATCACAGACACTACAGGCTGCCTGATCAAGCGGAACCTGCTCATAAAGCCACCTTCTTCCAGCTACAGGACTATCATGGCAGTCCCTGGTGACTAGAAAAAAGAGAATGCTACACTCATTATTTAGAAGGGAAAGAAGGATGGCATAGGGAACTATTGACCTGTTAGCCTCACCTCTATGTCAGGAAAGATCATGGTGCAGATCCTCCTGGAAGCTATGCTAAGGCATATGGAAGAGGAAGATAATATAAGGCAACCAGCATGGCTTCACCTAGGGCAAGTCCTGACTGATCAATCTAGTGGCCTTCTATGATGGTGTGACTGCATCAGTGGACATTAGTTAGAAGAGTCTACTGCGACAGAACAAGGGGAAATGATTTCAAAGTAAAAGAAGAGAGATTTAGATTGGATATAAGGAAGAAGGTTTTTTTACAATAAGGACAGTAAAGCACTGGAATAAGTTGCCCAGAGAGGTGGTGAGTGCCCCATCCCTGGAGACTTTCAAGGTCAGGTTTGACAGGGCTCTGAGCAACCTGATTGAGCTGTAAGTGTCCTTGTTCAATGCAGGGCAGTTGGACTTGGCGATCTTTAAGGGTCCCTTCCAACTCAAATTATTCTGTGATGATTCTGTGATACATACCAGCCTAATGAGGTCTCAATACATTTAGTTCTATTGACATGCTAGGCAATAGATCTCCCTTTCATATTTTTTACCTCTTCTAGATTTTTCCTTAACGTATCTACTTTCTTTGTAAACTTTTGGCAGATTAGACATTCCAGTTTATCTTAATTGTTAGATATTCCCCTTTTATTTGCTATTTTTTTCATAAATGGACTTTTTTTTTTTTTCAAACTACTTGCATTCATTCTGAAAAAGTATGTAATTTTATATTTTCAGGTTTATAAGAAATCATCATTTCATATAGTCTTTTCTGTAAGACTTCTAGCCAACTTTCATTCTAATTCTTCCACCTAAATTTTTTGTCACAATTGATTTCACGTATAAGTTTCTCCATTAGACAATTAGTCCCTAAAAAGGACCAAGTATATTGGTTGACACCCTATTCCATTTGTGGAGAATGAAAGCAATCAGCTCACTAGGCAACCACCAACTCTGAGTCCAGTATTCAATTCACCTTACCTACCACAACAAGATTCAAACATTCTGAGTTCCATATCTTTCATATTAGAAAACCATAAATAATTCTCACAAAGAATGAATATTTTTACCACTGACTGCCTGAAATTTCCAGCTCTTGTTTCTTACATTCAAACCCCACATAACAATCTTTTTCTTTTAACCTACGTAAAAGACAGATAATTAAACAACTTACCACAACCATAACACTACTCCTATTACCAAACAAACAGGTTTATAAGAGATAGGTGTTACATTTATAAACAGTGTTTCATACTTTTATGCAGCCAGAGCACTGCATAGTGACTTTCACATAGGTAGTAATCAGATTTTCCTATCAATAAGAAAAATGCCTGCAAAATAAGGAGGAATAAAATATAGAGCTCTCAAGGTTTCTCCAGCACAAGAACAGATCTCTGTGAAGCAGGACAGCCAGATCTGGAGACCCCTTTCGTGGTAAACAATAACACCAAATCATCTGTGTTATGCTGTATTTGCTATGCCATCTGATCTTTTCATGTCTGACAGTTAAAAACAGTGTATTGGACCAAAGACAGTGAAGATCAAGGTGATTTTTATTTCCTCACCTCAGTGAATGGTTTCTCTAAGAGAGAGGAGTGCATAATAACTCAGAAGGGAAGGCCGCTCTCAGAGGAAAGCCTGTGTGGTTTAACAGGGGAAGGCTTGTACTATCTTGCTTCTACTCAGAAGACAATATTCAGCTTAAAAAACAAGAGAGTGACAACAGATAACGTTATCTAGTAAGACGATTCAGAACTGAAACATTTATTTTATCTCTTCAAAATATATACTTATCTAGCATAAAAATAACTAGATAAAATTATTTAAATAAATGAAGATAATCTCATGACATTTACTGTACTTTCCAATTATTATTATTGCTTATTTTCTTTCTCAGAAAATTCAAAGCACCAAATTCAATCCCAAGTTCCACAATATGTTAAAACATCAAGATCTTTTTCAGCCTATTTTTTTTTGTACTTTGTTTGCATTGATAACTGGCTCTGAAAAATATGCAAGTTTTAAACCTTTATGTAGCCTGACAGTCAGTCACTACTTCTACTGTGGTCTTTTTTGCTCTTTAGTGAATCTCATTCATCTCATTATCCCTCATGACAGACGATAAGCAAGATAATTTTATATACATAATATATATATATATATAAAATAATTTTTTGGCTTTAAAAAAATAACATTAACAACAAACTAACTTATAGCTTGAAATTGCAGGTAATCCCTTAATTGCTTTTTTCAGTCAAAGAAAAAAGATGCCTAAACTTGTCATACATGCTCTTATTTCCATGTCATATAATTTAGCAGGAAATATACTCATGGCCTAACACAAATGCATGCATCTCCAAAGACAAAAATACACACCTCAGTTTAACAAAAAAAAAAAAGCATGAAAATAATCATGGCAAATTTACAGCGTTTAGAGAATTAGGTATAGACTACTGAGTTTAATTGCTGCTTCAAAAGAAACAGAAATGAGAAGTGTCAGGTACCCTGTTCGAACATCAAGAGCTAGGAGACTTCTTTTTACAGTGATGGTGATTCTGATCTAGTATTGGTGTCCCAAAACAAGAAAAACAATATTCAAGGTATGACTTTACATCTGCCACAGATATTCCACACATCACAGAACACAAAAGTACATTTGCAGACAATGATATCTCAAAATTTGAAGGTGCTCACAACAGTTTGAAAAGTACTATGGGCAACGTGTGAGGACATCAGAATACCCTGGAGGACTTCAAGTGACACATCATGTTACTGGGTGAACACATTGTACACCCTATAAAAATACTTTCATTCCCAGGTCAGAACTTTCAGAAAAGTCTCTTTGCAAAAAGAGAAAAAAAATTGCTTAGGAATTAATTCACTTTTCTGTTCAGAATATTTCCCTTAAATACAGAGATTCAAAAACTTCAGAGTGCTGGGAAACAAAGGGAAATTGTGCTGTTATTCATAGTTTATTGTATGCAGTATGCAAAGAATAACCATATTATTCCTCCTGACTCTAAATAACTTTTTGCTCAACTTCTGCCATAAAAGAATAATTTCCCAATCTTTAAGAACTGTAATCTTTAAACTCACCTGCTGCAAATTGTGTATGTATTTGTTTATGAGGACTAATACTTCCTAGATACAGAAAGCCTTAGACAATGCACCAAAAAAATTGACTGAAGTCTGCTGATGGAAGATTTATCCATTTTTAGCAAATGTCAAATCACTGGCTATTGCTTTTAAGATTAATAAAAGATATAATGGTTTCTAGATAGCCTCTAAATAAAGATTACTATGAATGGAGAAATGATTTACCAATAGTCACCACAATGATATTTCTTTAAAGGTTACAATCATAAGTTATTTAGCTGAAACACTGCTGAGAATGCCTGGTCATTTCTTGAATAATGCATAATGTTCATTGTAGATCTGATCTGTATTATAACAATAGATATTTCTAAAATAATGGAGAAAACTATCTGTTACTTTCCAATTGCTCAAGATATTTCCATGAAGTAATTGACTCTGAAAATATTATATGGAGTCACCTTAGAGTTCATTTGCAAGCAAAACTCATAGCAATCACTACACAATAGGCATAAGAGAACAAACTCATCATCTTTCATAGACTTTTCAGGAAAGCTGCGACAAATACAAGGCAGAGTAAAGGACCTTTATGAAATCCCAAATTAAAAGGTATAAGTTACTGTACAGTATTGGGGAACAAATTTTAAACTAAGCTTTGAAATTTAATTATTAACACAAGCAGACCACCACATTGAGTAAGGATGGAGGAAGAGGAAGTGAGGGAGAGAGTGAAAAAAAAAAGCAGTTCCGTACACCCTATACCATTCATATAGTTTTTGAAATATCTTTGAGTCTATTCAGGAGATTGCTTGGGCATGAATGAAGTATAATGTCTAATGTATTATTGTAGGAATATCAACTATATTCCATACAAAGCTGCTAACTATTTAAATGAGCTTGTTTATCCTTATGAATTTCCTCAAGGGCAGCAAAAGTGACCTTAATAAATGAAAATGAATTTCTTTTGATGTTATTTCATGAATGTTTGATCAGAATGTGTTAACAGGACTCCACGTAAGGAGAACTGGTGAAGCAATAAAATATACTTCTACTATAGTTAATCCCGCTTATAGTGAATTCATATACAAAGAAACACCATTTATTAGTAATAATTATTATTTCAATATTCTGACAAAAAAAAAAAAAATCAATCCTAGTTAGTATAAAGAAACCTTACTCAAATATTATCAAAAGCAAAAATCCTTTTTTATCCCCTACATAGCCGTTATGCTTAGAGGAATGTGAATTAACTCATCAGAGGTTGGAAAGACATTAACTGTTTACGTAGGTTTTTTACAGGGAGGAACAAGACCTTAACAAGAACTTAACTTAGACCAGACTAGTTATGCTGATATCTAGGAATAAGGTTTAATTTTCCCTCAAAAATCTTTCCTTTGTCAGAATCTTTGCCCAAAAGGAAGCGTCAGTATTCAAATATATATTCTTATTCCACAAGAGGATAACAAGAAACAAATCTCAGGTAGTCTGAAAATATACACAGAGATGAGACCACTTTCTACAACACAGGACATCTAGTAGAAGCTTAGCTATACGAATTTTGGGAGGAATTATCTATTTCAATAGATAGATCACAGATCCTAGAGCAAGTTCACTTTATATCCAGCTTGAAACAGTTGCTTAATTACCAGACGGCTCATCCTGGAAAAGGGGTGAACACTTGCATATTATATAAGAAGGCTGATGAACCATGTTATATTCATGCACTGGATGATGCAATTATCCTTTTTTTTTTTTTCTTCACTAAAATTATACATGGCATGGCAGACAATATAAATGAAATAAACGAAGTGATGCAAATATATCCAACTAATAAATCATCAGTCCAAAAATCCTTCAGTTGCTGCCCTTCACGTCTATCTCCATCCACTGAAAATTATAACTTTGCTTTACTGATCTTTCTTCCTTTAAATGAAAGAGCAACTAAAAGCTCCTTTCACTGGCAGTACCAGTAACCCTTTGTGGGCATTTCTGGTTTAATAAGCCACTAGTTTATAATACTTATCAAGCATCAAGATCAGACTCTTCTTCATAAATAGCATAAGTAAAAAAATTACACAAAAATGTTCAGTTTATACAAGTCACTGGAAACCCTAGTTAGGAACAATACACATATAACCTCTAAAATCAAAGATTTAAAAATGTTGATGTTACGTTCATGAACTAGAAGACACAATTCTGCCTTTAAGCTTTAATTATGGAAATTAAGTGATTGTTTGAGTCCTCACATCAAGAAATAACACCACGTTTCCCTCAAATACACCCATTGATAAAATATTAAAATAGGAAAAACAACATGATCATTGCTAGATAACTTCGAACAGTTAAATGTATGCTACCCAAAAGACTTACTGTTGTATTATTTATATCAGTAGGTTTGTTGTTAAATAAAAATAAATAAAAGAGGTTTATTTCACCTTCACATGGTGTCTTTCTCATGCAGACCTCAGATTTCCACATTTGTATCCCTTTAAAGGATTTGATATGCAGGGAAAGAAGAAAGGATGATGGTAAAAATTTCAATTTAGAGGTTACTAAAGGCTGCCATAGCCGACACAAAACAATGTATTTAGGCCATACCTTTTACTGATGTATTAGGTGGAGGTCCTTCCATTCTCAAGTTCCATGGAGGATCACCTTGATTAGCAAAGTCCCTCATTTTCAGATAGCTAATTGTAAGTCGAATGATGGATGCCTTGTCAAGCTGGCTGGTAATGGCTGCAGGCAGTGGCAACAACTTTGCCAACTCATAGAATTCAAAATTCTCCTTTCCCCGGCGAGAGCGAGCAGCATCTCGGGACTTTTCCTTTCTCAAAGCCTGTAAACTGAAGAAAATAAACAAAGTAGGACATTCATCAATATTAGTGTTATGCCATATATAATGAACTTGCTTTTTCATTGCTGATTTTCAATATACATTATGACATTTTAAAAGTGTTGTGAATGGATATACAGACTACAGGATACATTTAATGGTACTCCAATCTTTGAATAATTAAAACTAATGATAGTGTTTTATTTTTAGTTGTAGACATGTTACATAACTGCTCCTAACTCATTTCATCCACTCTCTAATTAGCCTGTCCTTTATTTTTCTGCTGCCAGCCAGAAGAAAGGATTCCTAAGAATCCTTTATCTATACAGATGCTACTGCTTCTTCTGACCCACTAAAAACTATCTTCGTCCAAATTTGTACCAAATTCTGACTCTCATGGGAAAGGAGGTTAGATTCAGATGTCTGAAGTGTGTGCTATCACTGACAGGGGTTGCTGTAGCGGCAGTCAATATGACCAGACAGGCTATAAACTTCTGTGGCTCAGAAGCTGCTTTAAAGTCTGGTGTAATAATGCAAACCTACTGAGATTTCAAGAAGTTAATCTTTGTGACTTGTTTAGCTGGCCTTGCTGTTGAAACAGTAACCATTTTCAGAGATTCAAGAAAGCAGTTAATGGAGTTACGCGCTTCATTTTTTCCAATTTTAATTCAACATCACATACGACAGACTCCTACGCAGCTTTTTGGATTAGAGAGACCCTTCTGCTTTATGCAAAACAGGTGGATATGCAAGGACACTCATTTACTTCAGGTTTAAGGTATTTCTTGCTACCACCTCTATACTAGGCCTAAAATTAACTCCGATTTTACTCCTGTGCTACTTAATTTGTGTAAAACATCTGAACACACATTGAGAAGACACTGGATCATCAAGGCTGTTGTCTTCCCCTGATTTTTTCCCAAAAGTCAAAGAAAACTCAAGTTTCAGTTTCTTTCTTTCTTTGTTAATATCTGATATAATTGCTTTACAAGAGAAAATGGATTCACACTGTTCGTTGTGTGCTTTGAAGCAAATGAACAAACGCACAGTAAACTTACCAGAAGATTAAGAATCAATGTACAAACAATAAAAAGAACAGGTATGAAATTTTTTTCCTCCTCTTCTAAGGGGTTTTCTGGGAGACAAAGTTTTCAGCTTAGGACAAGTCTCGACTGTACATTTTACCCACATCTTGGTAAATAGAGATTGGCGCTGATGTTTGTGTCTACCAGTCAGTTCTAGACCCTCAAAAAGGATGTATTTTTACTTTGTTTTGTTTGATTACTTATTAATTGCATGAAATTACAGTCAAAATTCCATTAAATACCCATTGGTTTGAGAAACAAATTTGAATACAACTAGTGTGTAATGAAACAGCAAATACTTCTCTCAAGCTTCTACAACTCTTATTGAAACCTTGGTTTTCATTACAGAGTAGTCTACAAAATCACTACAGCTTATGAAGTAGATTAGACAAGTAAATTTAAAACTACAATTCTGAGACTCCTATTCACCTTCTAACTTAGGGATGACTTAAACTACAGAAGAGATTATCTTGCTTTAATATTCTTACCTATGTACATTTTTTGCAGCTATCTCTGCCTAAGATACTCCTCAGAATTGAAAGGGCAGACCACCAATGCATCACACTGCCCTGAGAATGATTAAAAACTTACATTCTCTACACAATTATATACTAACAACTATATTTTTAAAAACAGCTAAGGAATACAGGCGGTGAATGGTCAGACCACCAGTAAGAAATACCATCTATTTATCCATAGATAAAGATACAATGCTCTATTGAATTCCATGCTAAAAAACCTACTTGTCTTTACGAGCTGTAACTTAACAGCTCACAGCTAGATTGAAATTTACAAGCTATATTCTAAGTGACAAATGAGACTTCTGAAATTGAAAGGTGTTAGGAATTGAAAAGTGATAGAATATTCTTTAGCAAAACCTAAAACTGAAAGCACAGTTTACAAATCCTGTACAATGTTCAGAAGATTGCTAAAACTGAACAACGTATTGCAATATAAGCTTATATAATGCATTACTGGATTGTTAAGTTTTGCAATCTCAGTCAGTTCAGCTGAAAAACAGGGCTCTCTGTTAAATAAACAGGTGGCTTTCAGAGCCATCTAAGTGTATTTAAACTTCTAGAATAAAAAAAATCCCAGCATACAAGTGATGGGAAATTAATAAATGTATGAAAGCAACTCTAAAGAAGTGGTAATATCAGTAAACATGGCTTTCCTCCCAGCCATACTGTATACTGCTCTTTGTGAAAATACTAACAAAGTTAGTCAAGTCTAGAAGTTTGTAAGTCTTGGCATCAGTGCATTTTGCTAAGTTTAGCAATGATGTCTGGCAAAAAGTGCATGTAAGTCTCAATTTCTCTACCATGCAGTTCTACCAATAGACAAATTGTGGTAGTAGTATTGGACACCAAAGTTACACTGATACAATGGGTCCTTAATTTAGTAACAGCAATTTCCTCAGCAGAATGCAGGAATTCATTAGATATGCCCTGAACGTCTTTGGCACCTGTGATTCTGATAGGCAACATCAGCTTCATCACTGGATGTTTGTAACAGAGGAAAGTGCTGGCACTGACCATCCTAATAATGTGATATAAGAGGTGTGAAGCTCACAGCAGAAAGCAGTGGTGCTGACACCACATGTTGGGCCCTTGTCATATGACATTAATATTACAGGTAGTTCTTGGTAACAAATGAACTTGCTGCAAACCAGTCTGCAAACGCTTAGAAATTCCTACTAATGAAAAGAATTGAAGTGTGAGAAACTGTACAGACGTTTACTACATTGATTCCACATTAGAAAGTACCTACAAGTCAAATATTGTATGTGTCTTACACGAGGATTAGTTCTTAGATGAAGTCTCCCAACAGACAAGCAAATCTACATATGCTGTCTATGCTACCAACAAGGAAATAACAAAGTGTGAAATATACCCAAGGGACATAAAGATTGCTCCCTCCTTGCTGCCTGTGGAGAAGGGGAAAGAGCTCAGATAATTGGATCAGAGCACATCCCTGTTCAATATCAAAGGATGATGTCATGATACAATGGTAAAACTTCATGCATTCCCCTAAGAACATACTTCTAAAGCAATTTTCATACAGAGTCCACTAAAGAAGACAAAGAGGTTTCCAGCTGCTAGCTCTTGATAATTCTGAGATGCAATAGCATAAAAACAGAATATTTAATGACTAGAAAACTAATGCTACTTTAGATAGGAAGTTTCTAAAATATGTATCATTTTTCCTTCTAGGGCCTTTTCAGATGGACTGATATAAAGCAGGTCTCTTTTACAGTTGAAAGGGTACGATAAATAGCGTCGTATAATTTTAAAACGGTGTACACAACATTTCAAAAGTAAATTTTCTATTGAAGACACAGCAGATGCAGAAGACATGATAATATGCTGTTGCATAAAAGTTTTATTGGTACTCATAACTCACTTGTGATTTCATTGTGCTTGTGGTCATTTTGAGCTTAACCTGCTTCATATTTTATTCCACATCATTTTATATATTTTATATTCATAAGCATATAAATGCATCCATGTCTATGTCCAACCCTCCCCTCCCCCCACCAATCTCCACATCTGACAGATCATCATCTGTCAGTTTAAAGATGGGACAAGCACAGCTCCTAATTTTTGCAGGATATAATGGCAATCAAACATATTACAGCATATCAGCAGATGCACTGACCTACATTAGTAAGGATTTTTTTAACATATCAATACCTCACCTGTGTATCTCAGTTTGGGTGGTAAAAATCAGTGAAATAATTTAATGCCATGAGTTTGCATTTTGAATGAAAACAGGGGAATGGCTGTGGTTACAAATTAGTATTTTTATCTACAATTTCAGAATGCAGCTTGGAAGCAGACACATAGAAGGCCCACTCAGTTTTAGAAAAGGAGTTCACATTTACAACTCACTCATTACTTTTTCTTTAAGCCCAACATAGGTAACTGGGGTGTGATCATCCCTCTGTACTCAGCTCTGGTGAGGCTGCACCTCGAGTACTGTGTTCAGTTTTGGGCCCCTCGACAACAAAAAAAACACTGAGGCCCTGGAACGTGTACAGAAAAGGGCAAGAAAGCTGGCAAGGAGTCTGGAACACACATCTTACAGGGAGGGGCTGAGGGAGCTGGGATTGGTTAGTCTGAAGAAGAAGAGGCTCTGGGGAGGCCATATCACACTGAAAAGGTGGTCAGGCATTGGAATGGGCTTTCCAGGGAGGTGGCTGAATCACCATTCTGGATGCTCTGAAGGTGTTCAAGAAATGTTTGGATATTGTACTAAGGGACATGGTTTGGTGGGGAAATATTGGTGATAGGTGGACACTGGAACTGTATGATCTTGGAAGTCATCTCCAAAGTACGTGATTCTATGATTCTATTTCTTTAAGTGCAACACAGACAACTGGGGTTCCCTGAAGATATTGGTCTCTCCCCAGTTCAGCCCCATATACCAGAAGCAGCGAGGTTTTACAGTGCTTCCACTGCACTGGTCATAAATAGAGACTGAAGTGGGTGCAAAAGCCATAAAACAAGGTTTGAGGGACAGACAGGCTACTGAGATCCAGCTAGAATGGTTAAAGCCAATGGATAGCGTGCCAGTAGTGTTCCACCATTGCTTTTGCTCATTTTTATTAGTTACAAGCAGAAAGGTATGACACAATGAATAGGCAATTATTATCAGAGTTCTTTTGTGTTTCTGGAGTTGTACTGAAATCCTCCTTGACTTCAGGAGAAGCTTTACTACAAGGGCAACAGTATACTGGAATGGAGCACTTCTTGTAGTACTAAACAATATCATACTTGTTAATTCAGCTATTATCAACCACTAGTGAATTTCTTAAGCCTCTAACAACAATGTGGATTACTAGCAGGAAAAACAGATACTGTACAACAATAATACTTAACAATATCTAATAATGTTTATAACAAGCTTTATAGAAAATGAAGCAATATGTGCATGTGTGTGTATTTTTATATTAGTACACTTTTTAAAATAAAAGGATCAAAAGGTCCTCTATAAGCATTCTCTAACTCTCCAAAGACCTCTTCAGAAGCCTGTTATATTCATTTCACAGAAAAGAAATCAGATCTATGGAAAGGATGTGCAACATTAGATTGCACAATGTGTCTGTTAAAAAACGAAAAAAGAAAAAAGGGACTGGAACCAAGTGATCCAGCTTCATCTCCATATCCCATTGGACTTTTAGTTGTGTGTCCTTCTGTGTACAATGTTTTCCAAACTATAAATAATGAAAGAATGCTTATTTGGTCAAGTTTATCTGTAATGTAACAAAAGGAAATAAATTTATCTGCTCTGGAGTCCATAGGTATGAATTTGTGTAATTCTATGAAGTACACTAAAAACATCCTTACTGTTCTTTTCTCTGCGTAAATGACATGGCATATTATGGACCTACTTTGGACATTTTAACAAATAAAAATTTTTAAAAATCTTTTTTTTTTTTTTTTTTTTTTTTTAAGTACATCTTTTCTCTCTTTATAAAGGATACTTGCTACTCATAGTGGCCAACTATGTACTTTGACTAATAAGAATGTTCATACATTCTGATCTATTACAGTCTAGCAACTGTTCATTTACTTAGACACATTCTCAGTAAATGTCTTTCCTTGAGTTTCAAGCTGACCAGTGCAAACAGTGATGGCAGCTGACCCCATTTATAGTAACAGCAACATAAAAGTCTGACTCTTACTGCCTGGGGAATTCATTCAGATAGGGTCTAAGTACAAATACAGGCATCCACCAGGCCAAGTTCTGGCCTAAGAAAAAAACAACAAAAACCCCTCCGTATTCATTTCACTGATATGGTAAGATAATTACACAGAATTAGAAGTTCAACGAATGGAATATCACTGATATCAAAATGATAACATTTTTTCAGTATAACAGCTACAAATGAGTACAAAAGAATGAAAAAAAGCTAGTGTGGACAAGAATTAAGAGAAGAAACAATCCTCATCAATTTCATCAGGTCTACTCTATTAATTCTCAAAAAATGATACTGAAAATGTTTATATATTTACTCCTAACTTCAACACAATTTTTCCTATCACTTTGGATTTTACTCTTCTGTGACAACTTTTTTTTAAAACTTGATTTTTTTTCTCTTCCTTTCTTTGCTTTTCTCTTTTTTTTCTACTGTCCTATTCATAGACTTCCCTTTCTCACAGTTTTTTTCTGAACTCAAGAGTGCAAGAACTTCAAGGCTATAAAAAACAGTTACACTGTTTAAAAGAGAAGAGTGCTGTTGTGAGGGCAAAACTTGCAAAAAAGAGGAAAGGAGGAGAATCAAAGCCACATTAAATTTTACCTTCTTCTTTCTGTTTTTTAAAGTACATCTGAGAAGTCAGACAGGCAGATTTTTATGGATTTTTCCACTTGTTTGCTTAGGAGATCTGAACATTGCTCAGTCTCACTATTTATCAATTAATCTAGCATGCAGCCTCAAAGGAAAAAAGTAGACCTGTATTAAAAATTCATCCATCAAAAATTCATCAAAGGCTTCAGCATTTTAACTCATGAACCTTTGAACACCTGCATACTTGTCAGATCTGTGGTCATAGTTAACTGGAATCTATAGTTACTACAGTAGCCATACTTGCTCTGACATGAGCTGCATGGGGAGACTTTCAGGTGAAAGTGCAGTATATAATCTAGTGAGTCACGCTGCCTTCTCAAACTGCTCTTTTCAACAGATAGGGGATATCTGGCATCTGACTAAGTTCAAAGTCAGTGAAATAAGACTCTGCAAAACACTTTTTGGGGCATTCATTTTTGTACATATCATAAACATTGCGATTCTCATAGGGCAAAACATTTGCCAAAAATGTAAACAAAACTATTATCTGACATAAATATAAATGGCATAGTCCACAAATAGGAGTCATTTAATGCCTTCCAAGTAAAATTAATGATTTCAGGAGAAATTTCTTTAACGTATGAAGAAAGCTGTATAGCACACACTGGAAGTTAAAGCTGGAACCTTCAAGTTCAAGGTAAAAATTCTGCTGCTTAACTAATGCACTGCTCATAGCTGTCATCATTAATTTATGTTAGCCTCTGTAAACATCAAGAGTATAATAGGCCAATTTCACAACTAAATATAGATGCACATTTTGCCCTTATATAAATGGCAGATTGCTGCTGTAGATCATCACTGCAGCTACACGTCAGTGAAGATGCACTGTTTGATGGTCTGATGCTCACACAATATATAAAACCAGTTGTAATGGTTGTTTGGAAGCAAAGTGTAACACAGCAGCAAAATTTCATTTGTTCCACAAACTCAGGATATATTAAGCTTGGCTGACAAAGTCTGTTTGATGTGCTAAATCAGTTTGACCTTCATTTTTTGCTTTATATTTCTCATTTAACACATGAAATGACCATTATTTTTTCAATATATAGGAAAATATCACAGAACTAGTTTCTATTAAAAAGCCTCCTTTCCTTGTCAATAGTAAAAAAAAAAAAAAAAAAAAAAAACACCCACAAAATTTTCCAGACGTTTTCAAAAAATCACTCTAAAAATAATATGCAACTCAATAAAAATAATACCTATATCAACGCTAGCTTTTTAAAATATATATAAAATTTGATATCAAAAATCAGGATAGTATTGTGGAAATTGTGGTTTCTAAAATAGACTTACTTTATTTTCAATGGGAAAAATTCACTTAAATGTTTTTGATTGTTTTTTTTTTGTTGTTTTTTTTTTGTTGTTTTTTTTTGTTGTTTTTTTTTTTTTTTTTGTTTTGTTTGTTTGTTTGTTTGGGAGGGAAAGGTTTATGTTTGAACTAATCACTAAATTGAATATTTTATCTCCATCACCATATTTGTTACATTTAAATTTCAAGATTTACTTCCAGAGCAAGTAATTAGAATGCAATTGGAAGAATCTGGCAGCTTTTTAAGGATTACATACTAACCATCCCACTCAATCTTCTAAAACTAACTTACATTTTGATATAGCAACAATTAAGTGAGTTGTGACACACCAGTTAGAACTCAAACTCTGCAGCCACAATACTTTGATCTATTTTTTTTCCTTATGTTGAACTAAGCAATTGCATGAGAACAGAAACTGCAGTTTTATCAAGCAATTTTGCAGTGCCCAGTAAATAGCACTTTACCTTGGAGCAACTTGTACATTTCACACCTTAAATTTCTATTTACCAAACCAGCTAATCACTTCACAATTGAACTTCTCAGAACAAAAAATTATCAATTAAAGTGGTTGAAACTCCTGCAAATTATCAGTTAGGAATGAAGTAATTGCTTTCATCAGGGCAGAAAAGCCCGCCAGAACAGAAATGTCACTTCAGATTAGTGTTCTCACTCCTGAAGCTATGGATGACACAGCTGATATAAGACTAAATGCCAAGACCAATCAATTGCTTTTGTGGCTCTGTTCTGAGCTGCTGTAAAAGGGGCCATTTTCTAGGATCTACTCTTCATTATAGTAAATGCTATCTCCTTGGTAACATAATTCCATTTCTCATAAATTCCGTCTGAGAGCATTGTCCTAACAATAGATGTTTGTGGAAAAGAATGCTGTTGGTTTAATGCAAAGAAATTAAGTGTGAACGGCTGTCAAAGTACTATAGTTTGCTTGTTCTTAAACAGAAATTGAAGTCTTTACACTAGAAAAAAAGAGCAGAAAATACTTTGGCGGAAATGAATGTTCTGAACAAGTGTAATATATTGCATTTGGAAGTGCTGTGCTTCTGATTGAAAGCGGAGACTTTTTTTTGTACACATATATTCTGTCACTGGTGGGCACAGTAGTCTCTAGCGAAGAATTCTCTGCTAAAGAGAAGTAGATAAATATACTCCACTAACTTCACAGCAGTGCAGTTAGGAAACGTGAAACTGCTGAAGAAAACATGGTCTCATTATCATATGACATGCTATTTGTTAGAAGGCTCATCTGTGTGTAAAAGCTGCCTTTGAACTGAGCCCTTACTGGAAATATCTGTATTTCAATTTGTATTGTTCAGCTTCCTAAAATACTAAGGATCTGAGTTATGGTCTCCAATTAAAAGGATATCTGAGAAGCTAATTTGGTGGAACAGCAGCAATTTCCTGCATTGCTCTCCTCATGACTGAAGTTCAGAAACAAATTCAAGATTACAGATTTTTATTCAAAACAGGATGAAAAGTATTCCTCCCTCAATGAGCATAAGCAATTCCAATTAACAACAACAAGAGTTATTTGACAGGAGAATATATTACCAAATACGCAAAGAAGTAATTAATTCAGCATGAAGATGAAAAGTGCAATTTTACTACAGCATTTCAATGGGTAACCAAAGAAAGATCACAGGTACACTCTCACCAGGATTATGAATGTAGGCCTGAATGCTGGCAACCTCACAAATATGTGAAAAACACTATCTATTATGGGATGTGGGGAAAGCAACAGGACAAAAGAGACAATATTGCATAGCACCTCCACCTGCTAGAAGAAAAAGTAGTACTTTTAATTGCAAATCTAGATAGCTTTAGCCCAGATGCTCCAGATGTGCTCTCATACCTGATATTAAACTTTATATAACATAATGCAATATAAATATGAGCCTTGCAAACTGCAGTAAGTAGAAATTACTACACAAATAAATCACTCTAAGAAATGAATAAACAGAATCCAAATGTCCTGTTTAATCCCTTAGTATGATCTTTTAGATGTGCTCCAGATTAGAAGATTTTCATTCTGGTTCTGAAAGTAATATTTTAAAGAATGAGTAAAAATCTGTTATTTTCCTCACCTACGTCAGAACTATCGCATTCTTTTTCCCTGAAATGCTCATATCAGCCTGTGGGCCATATTTTCCAAAACGTTAGGCTGAACGAGTCTCTGGACAGCATGATCTACCTGTAGATGTCCCTGTTCTGCATGGAAGTTGTAGTAGATGACCTTTAAGGGTCCTTTCCAACTCCAACAATTATACGATTCTATGATTATTTTACCTTTGGTAGCTCTGACATAAACATCTGGCAAAGTGTTGTTTGGCATAAACTGCATCTATGCTAGGCAGTTTGGCTATATCATGAAATTTCACTAATATAGAAAGGCGTAAGAGCACAATGGTGCATTCAGACATCCCATGTTTGCTCTTTACAGATGACCTAAATAGGGATTTTGTTAGAGTTGGCTGTGCACTCTGTAACTACTTGCTCCAAGTTAGTCCCCAGAGCCAGGAAAAAAAGGCAAGAATACAAACCTTTCTCTTTCACTGCTGTCACATAAATAATTTCTGTATGGTGTGTTCTCAATTACTATAATATCAAGATCTATTCTGAAGGAAATAATATGCTTTATTTCCCTACCCCCTCTTATAATTATCATCCTCATCATCTCACAATTCCCTCTTTGCCATCTGAACATTGTGCTTATACTGAAGATACACAAAGTGGTAGTTACAAATTAGAGTATTAACAAGAACTTTTATGAAGAATCTTTGGACGGAAAAGGATACACTGGCACTCCAATCCAGAGGAGCTATTGCATTTTATAGACACATTACTGAACAGTCTTAACACCAACAACACTATAGCTCAAACACAATAGACTCAAAGATAATCTACATCAGCAAAGTCACCATTGACTCCTCTACATTTTGTTTCTATTTTTTATTTTTAACCTGGTACTCAAACTACCTAGCTAAAACAGCATGTTTACAAAAAATGCAACAACCACTCTGGGCTGTTGGGCAGATGCACCTATGCATACTCAAAACTCAGAAGTACACGCAATACTTTGCCTTTGCAAACTTAGGAAGATCCTGATGCCAATTCTCCAGAAGCTCATTTTCCTAGCAACATAAGCTTCCCTCTCCAAGGTGCAGCATTAGGTGTTGAACCATCATTTTGACACAAAATAAGTGAGCAGCAAGGCCTTTCAATTCCACACTTCTGGCACGAATCCTGAGCAGTTAAGAGTGAATTAATTTCAGCAGAGCACAAGGCAGCAAAGCTTTCACAAGTAGATGTCTCTTTCATACAAAACCAGTGAAATAACTTATACTACTTCCTGTATATTCCAGAGTAGCCTACAGTTTATATGGAGTTCCCTTGAAAGGAAGGTATTCACTTTTTGCTCACCCCTCTGAGAGAACTGGCAGCTCTATAACCACCCTGCAAATATTCCTGAAAGCATAAATTGGAGGAGGTTAGGGTCGGATTCTGTCCTTCAATTTTTTGGACACTCATCTGTTATTTCAAGTCAAAACTGAAGGCTGAGATATCATTAGTAGGGTTGGAGCAAGGTATAAAGTTTTAAGAACAGAAATAGGCAACTGTATAGGTTTGGATACAAAATAAAGTCTTGACTTCAGAAAAAAAAAAAAAATCTATAATTCTTCCATAAATCAGCATTAACATGCATTTTCCTAGGCTAGCTTCCCACATCCTACTTGCTTCTTGAGGGAAATATTCTATACTTATATCTCTTTATTTCCTATGGAATATGAAAGACATGCCAAATACAGCAGAATCTTACAATCAATTTAGCAAGAGGAAATAATTCTCCAAAATTTAAATAGAATGTCAAAGCAATCATATGGAAATGCTTGTGTTTCAACTAGCACACAGCTGGCATTACAATTTACAGACTAGTAGAAAAAAAAAAAAAGGCTTCATGGAGCAATGTTATAGTGTACAATACTCCTCAAGTCTCTCCTCAGTTCTAGTAATAAACTTCCACTTTTCATGAATGGTAAAAAGCCAGTTAAAGAGATTGGTGGAGTTCACAGATTCACTCTAAATGCTCATGCCCCCAAATTTTTCAGGTGGTATGGAACATAAAAAAGTAAATCTAAAAAAACCCCTCTGTTGTATTTAATCCATGTTGTTCTGTTTCTTCTATTCCACGTTCATTCATAATATATGTATAAATAGAAGAAAGCCTATGTAAGGGTTAAAAGTGCCTAGTCCCCAAAGCAATCAACTTATATTTAATATTTTATAAAATAAACATGCTGCCTGCATCATCATGCTTCAGTGTATTATAGTAGCATTGTGCAAGTTGATAGAAAATCTTTCTACTTTCAGTCTGTTCCAGTCATCTTTAACAAATAACTTTTAAGTTGACACTTTCTATACTAGTTCTTAGCTCATCACCAAAACATATGCAGATAGATACAAATTCATCAAGCCTTTTTTTTTTTTTTTTTAATTATATGACTGTGTGGAATTTAGGTGCACAACACCAAGACAAGTCATATGAATAAATTACGATAAAGTTATATTTTCAGCAGTTCTGATACAATGAGATAAAAATTAAATTTAGACTGAATGCATAAGGAGGAACATCTTCCTCATTCCACTTGTACATATTGGTACTGACCACATACATTATTGAGGTCATGTGCTTCCTAATGTGCCAAGAAGTCTATTGCCAGAGATTATGTATTTAGCCCAGACCATGAGCTGCCTCATACAGCAGTAATGCTTTACTGGCTGTATGTGCCTACGTTATTTATTTTGGGGTATTCATAGCAGACCTAAGAAGGTAAGTTTTCGGAGGTGGTATAGCCAAAGGAAGTAATGGAGAAACCAGTTTAATTAGCCAGAGTAATTCTTATACTACAAAATTTAATGATAAAAAAACCAAAATGCCAAATCCTTTGTTTAAAAGGCACACATCATCAGTTATAATCCTTAATTGTAAAAAGCAACAAAAAGCAAACCTCAAAACATTAACAATTACAAATAAATCTCATGTCATACAATAATGCTTACCTTCATCTGTAACATCCAACTGCAAGCAACAGTAGGAATGTACTAAATCATACTGTATATATAAAAGATTACAATTTTCCAATGTTCTGAAATCCTGAGCAAGAGCCTCCCAGGCTACACGTAAAGCTACTTACAAAAGAACTTCCTTAGAAGGAGCCAGCCTGCTATGAGATGAGGAGCAGCAAACCACGAAAGAAATCAAGTTCAGCAGTAAAGTAGAACTTGCTTAAAAGATGCTTGCCTTGAGTGTACACTTATATACTCGGCAGGTGAAGCAGCTCCCTTCAAAGACTCAGAGGTCAATATTAGAAAGGAATAATATGAATATTAACTATCCTTGTCATGAGGCAGGCTGTATCATGTCACCGTGTAATTCTGGCATTTTTTGCCATGACTTGTAATTGAATTAAGTAGTTTCTTTTCAAAAATATCAATCTTAACCTGGAAATTCCAAGACATAAAGCATTTCTATAGCTAAGCAGCTACAATGTTTAGATTAGCCTCACCCTTAGCACTCTGTTTTATTTCCTGTTACAACTTCACTGACTTCAGCTTTCAGTCACTGAATCCTGTTATTCCTTTGCCCATTAAACAAGAAATTCCAAATATCTGCTACTTTCTTCCTGGGTAATCATGGGCCATGATCGTGTCACCCTTTAACCTTTCCTTTGATAAGACACTTGATTTACTAAACAAATTCAAGCACTGTGTGTTTTTACTCACCAATCTAGTAATCTCTTTCTTCAACATAAAATCAAGTAAAAAAATTTAAACGATAGTAACAGTAGCAATCATCAGTAGGTAACATCATTTCCCAAATTCAATACTTCAATTCATGTATTTAAAGATTATTTTAGTCTGCATCTGAAACAGCAACACGCTGAGTTACAGTGCTGTGCTACTCATTAGAAAACTTGCCCACTGATGGTATTTATGTTTCAGAAAAGGAAAAAGATCTGGTTAAGTAGCATAGTAATAGAAATGAGAAAAACACATTATTTTGTTAACTTCAGAAATCAACATCTTCGTTTCTACAAGGCATCTAGACCTATCTCAGTCTCATTTGGACTGTTCTCTGTTTCTCATTCTTCATTATATTTCTGAGGTGAAATAAAGGTAAAGTGATCACTTGCTGTGGATAAACCCACGCAAAGGTTTCTTTCACATCACAGAGTTCTTGATGGGATTAAAATGACAGAACTCAGAAATAAGATGAGACAGCCTGTAAAACTTTTTCATTTCCCTCAGCATGACGTATGCATTTTTTGCTACTGAATGGACTGGAATTCCTCAGAGAGGGAAAGACTCCCATGTATCCTAGCCCAGACTACTTAGATCAGTCAGACTGTCACCTATTCAGAATCGATCCATCAAACATGCATAATAATAAAGAAAAAACATTAAAAACATGAGAATAAAGACAATTTTATTCCCTTCCTACTCAGTAAGGGCATGAGGCTTTAAAACTATTCTGTTTTTGAACTCATCCAACTGGGATGAACATTACTTCTCCTAACCTTCTTGCCATCTTCCCTAGTGCTCTGACTGCCACAGGACACCATAAATGCAAGGCTGACCTGTGAAAGTGAACAGGGATGTAGAGTATTTAAGAGCACAAGCATGAATCACTGAGGGCACACGGCATAATTCGTCACAGATGGGATATTGATAGAATATGATTATTCCTCAAAAGCTTTCAGATTTCTCTTAGCCGAACTATTGCTACGGTTCAACATGGACAGTACATTCAGGCCACAAAAATACTGATAGTAGTGCTTTTCATGTTCTCCATTTCAAGTACTCACCAAACCAACAGACACACATACTAAGTTAGTCCGTGCCATTAAATATTCCTATGGTCATAGTTTTAATGAAACTTTTGAGAGCTCCCAAAAGCCATTATTCACAAAAGTCTTCAAATCACATGGAATAATTAAAATAGCATTTTCAGAATCGCATAATGCCACAATAATCCTTCTCCTAGAGAAATGAAGCCCCAGAAGCTGTGTTTAAAAATGCCACCTTACACTATTTAAAACCTGTCATCAGCGTTACGAGCTGAGACAAGCAAACAAGAAATACCTTAGAGTTAAGAGGAAGTAAATCCAATATGCCCATGTGTAAGAGATTATTCTGTTAACGTCTGTGTCTCAAAGCTTGCTGAGGACACAAATGGACTTGTTCAAGTCCAGACAAGTCCCGAGCAAGGCTTGTGAAATCCTTCGTCTGAAGGACACAGATGAACAAGTCCAGGCAAGTCCTGCGCAAAGGTTGTGAGATCCTTCGTCTGGGGGATGCAGATGGGCAAGGCCAGGGGCAACAAAAGCGAGATGAGCTGCAGCTAAATAGCTGTGAAGTGCTCCTTTGTGTGGACCTATCTCAGGATGATGGCCATCTCAGGGGGTACTCAATGACTCTTGCTCAAGGCCCATCCTTGTCACGTAGGCAGGAGAACAAGGAGGATAAAAGAGGAACTGAAAACCATGAGGATAGATTTTCTGGCAACAGATTCCTCATGAAGAATTTCGGGGATTCCTGACCATCAGATTCCTCGTGAGGTGACTCCTGCATACTGTCGAACTCTCCTGTGCCTGCTGCCTGTGCGCTGCTGTTTCCTCTAGGATTGGCTCCACGACTTCCTCCTCTACCTGCTTGCTGCCCAAGGCCGGCCACGCTGCTGCTCCTCG
>NW_024962250.1:18215687-18302155 GCF_019238085.1 Lagopus leucura | reverse complement strand
CTGCTGCCTGAGCGCTGCTGCTTCCTCAAGGATTGGCTCCGCGACTGCCTCCGCTACCTGCTTGCTGCCCAAGGCCGGCCACGCTGCTGCTCCTCACTCCCCGCTACGTCTGCCTCGGACCTTCAAACGCCGTGCAACAGGACCGCTGCTGGATCCTGCTGGTGACTATCCCCGCTTTACGCAGCTCTTGCTTCTTTCCCATCTTTTCTATCGCCCTCCTTCCCTTCCCCGTCTCCCTGATTAGGTTTTTTAATAAACTGGTCGGAACAACATATGAACCGTTGTTTCTTAATCTCACGCCGGGTATACAGATATTAAAAGAACCTCATCTCCCTCCTATAAATTGGAGCAAGACACCATGAACAGTGTGTATTAATTTTGAAACTGGCCTGTTGATAGATCTACATACTCATGAAATGGGGGAAGAGATGCAATGACTCTTAGATTCCTAGCAGTAGTACTGAGCTATCTCTAAAACTAGCAATTGTATTATAGGTTTGAAAGTGGGGGTGTAGTGATAGAAAAGAAAGAGGAAAACGAGGAATGATCACAAAGAGCTATTATTTGTGACGGGCTCCGCACAAGACAGATGAAATGTGAGCTTCAGTATTCAAAATAGAAAGGATACAATCGTATGTCTGGTTAACTTACAGGAAATAGTTCCAGAGACAATTTTATACTAACTACAGTGATTTGAGCAATTTTTAAAAATAATACCAGCCAATTTCTCTCCATTATACTCTGCTGGCAGAAAATAAAACATTTTTCTTTGAAATGATTGCCTCTGGTTTTGTTAAATCATGTAGCCTGTCAACATGTGGTCACCAGTTTTACATGATCTTTCTGCCTCTCTGGAAAAGAATTTGCAGTCTACTCTCTGATATAGATGCATAATCTGGCATCAGTTAAAGTTCTTGTTATTACTAAAAACAAACAAACAAACAAAAAAAAAAACAAAACCAAAAAAACAAACAGGTAAGCAACTGTAATATTGTGATACGGAAAAATGTCAAAGCCAGAAGAATACATTTTCAATTCAAATACAACAAGATTTTTGATTTTATTAAATGCTAGTCCTGGCATCTACTACCACTGAAAAATTAAGAGTGGAAAAAAATATAAATGGAGTCTAATTCCATCACCAGATGTGCCTGCCCAACTCACTCCACTGATTTCTTAGGACAACACGAACCCTTTGTATTAAGTGATTTCATAAGAGTAAATATTTGAAAAACAAAATGAGAAAAATTTATGGAATCCTTCTTTTGGTACACAGTTGTTTCAGCAAGCTCACAGCAGCTGAACAAATTAAATCTCCAACCTTTTGCTGTCAAGTGGGAATCATGTACTAATAATCCTATAATGGTTTGATTGGAATATGTGCCCATCTCAACAATGTGACTAAACTCTGGGAAAAAACAACTGGAGAACAAAACCCCAGAAAGATAAAAAAACTAAATTTGACTTTAACAAACATGTTGAATTAACCTTTATGAGATGCTCCATTTTTGTGAGAGTATTTGCCTACTAAGAGTACCCTTTTTACATCAGAGTTTTCAAGCTTATTGTTTTTTCCAAACTTCTTTGTATACTGGGTATAGCATACCTCACCTCCTTTCATTTCTGGTCAGGAATTAAGATATGCACAGTCTTTATAATTAAGTCATGCCCGGTGAAAACACTAGTTGCCGTGATTTCTACATAGATAGCTATTATTTGTATTCTTAGGAATGCCTTCATCAAAAACATGATGGGAAAAATCATGCTCTTAAAAGCAAGGGAGACAAAGCAGGTGAAGTGTTCCCCATAGTGGAGAGTCAATGCATCTGTGTGTGATGCTTAATGCCTTCCAGACACTGGAGGAGTTCTCAGAGCAACAGAGTTTACAACTAATCCTTAATAGAATGTAAATAGTAATTCCCGAACCACTAGACCACTGACAGATCCTAAGACCTGACAAAATGCAATCTTGACTACTGTGCTCATATGACTTGTGGCAGGGCTACTGAAGATAGCCCATGTATACCAATCCTGTTTTTGACCATCTCTTCTAGAGGAATCAGAGGTCAGGATTCTTATAATTGCCTCCAGCACCCCAAGAATCCAGCCATCAATGTTGGAATTTTAGCCAAGAAATTTTTTTTGCTGTCTAGTTTCTATTTCAAATGCCCCCTAAAATAAAAAAAAACCTTAGACTCTTCTATTAGTGGCTGATATAAATGAATGCATTAGGCTGATGTGCAAGAAGACTAATCATTTGGAGAAGAACTGAACAGTAAAAAGTAGTGACTGGGTAAAAATAACCAGCAAGTTAAATCAAGGTAGAAGTTTTCAGGTTACTTCAAGATTTCTATAGAACCACAGTCTTTGAAAATGAATTCATATGCCAACTTTAAAAGTCTTATTTACAATATTTTATGAGTTCAGTTTACATTAAAGTTTCAAATAAAATAGCATGGATGCTTTGTGCGGCCATCTGCTACCCTCATCAAGTGTCTCTAGTGACGAAAATGAGGATTCTAGTAGTTTTACTATGGAGATAATTGAAGCCTTTCTAAGAATAATTTCTATTCAGTTCTTCAGAGCCAAATTTTGCCCTTAGATCTGCACTCAATCTTGTAATATCAGAATGTGGCTCTTGTTTAAGCAGATAGCAGGCTCTGAGTATAAAACATGAGCTGGTAGTATTGTTTCATCCTTTTGCAATGATTATATAATTTGTATTATACATTTTGGCAGATTATTCTAGAGTCACACTGACCATGTATATATTTAAACTGTATTAACACTACCTATATCAGAGGCTGACTGTCAGTGATCTGTGTGTCTAATGTGAGTTCTACTATTAATTTCCTAGTATAACTGAGAGCAATACACTTACTTGATCAACATCCTCACAATATTAACCTACTAAAAAAACTGTTTTGAGATTTGAAGTATGTGATACATTTTCAAATCCTCACAGACTCCACACACTGCATACCTGCACACTTTAATTGACTGAAAGCACTTCATTCATTTAAATGACATTTTACAGAGATTTCTTGCAGAAATCAGAAGCTATGAATCAGGCCCACACAGGATTAGCTTACACTGAACTCTGATGTATCTAAACTGCAGACCTGAAAACACATTAAAAAAGCATAGGCTTGTTGTTGAATAGAAGATACTTTCAAAAACTGAAGTACTCAAATCAACCTCATTGCTATGAGATGCTGCCTCCCACAGCTTTTCCTGCAGCTGCTGAAGCAATGCTCCATGAGCTGGGAAGGTTCCAAAAAGCTGCTTCCCTTTCTTTGCTAAGACTGCTTATCAGCTTTCTGACTGACCTCATGTCACAGAAAATCATACTATATCATGATACAGTAAATAATTGCTATTTAGCTTCTCTCTCAGTAAATCTGAGGAAGTCTGACTCGATCTTAGGGAGCGTTTCTTCAAGGATGTTCTTCCCCAGACAGATAAAACAACTAAGGAAAATTAAAGGAAAGAGGAAAGAAAGTGTACTATCCTTTCCTGTTGGAGAGTTAAAGTCAAATAAGAGGTTAGGCCTGGCACCCACATCACCCTAGATCAGCTGGAAATTGCTAGTGCATAGGAAGCTCTCACCCAGTTTAGATTCGAAGGTACTCAGGCACATACAGAGTGAATGTACACACATACAAGGTGAAGCTCTATAGTAGCTTGTGATTCTCCATACAACATTAGTAGAGAGAATATGTATGGATTTGGGGTTTTTTTGTTTGTTTTTCCCCTGGGGAAAGAAAAAAAAAAAAAGGAAAAAAAAGGAAAAAAAAGAAAAAAGAAAAAGTAAAAAGAATAGAACAAAGCAAATGGAACAGATGTAGGAATTTAAATCAAAGCACAGACCGCATCCCCTTGACTTCACTGAAATACATTTAGCCCTTCACTTGAAACAGCTGGACACCAGTGAATACAGGTATCATTTCATATATTACTGCAAATATGTTATATCTGGGAGCTGTGTACAGAAATAAATAACAAGATTCTAGCCACACAAACACATTAAACTGGCAAAAGCTAACAATATAGCAGAAAGAAATAACTTCTCTGTCAATATGGATACTGTATTCCCACATCTCACCAACGCCTGCCTTAGCAATTGGTACGGTTAAAAGTAAGTGATTTTTAATAGGTTAGTTTACAGGTTCCTTTATACAGTTTATCACACAGATGTATAGACACCCACACAGGCAAGGGTAGCACTGATTAAGCAAGAGCACATCTTTACACACTGCCAGATTAACATATTCATAAAGGAAAAGCGAGGATAGGAGCAAGTCAACATACTCAGCTGAAGCTGTCAGAACAATAAGAGTTGCCAGAATGTAACTGCCCACTTGGAGTCAGGCCAGAATTACCATTCCTTTAGAATTGCTTGCTTGGAAGTATGAAAAGTGCTAAACGTTAATAAACACAGTCAATCAAAATCTGAAATTCTCACTCAGTTCCATCAATAACTTAAGGCTGTGTTGAGGCAGTGGTTTGTTTTGGACTCTGCTGGAACTCAACTGTATACAAAAAAAAAAAAAAAAAAAAAAAAAGATTTCAATATAATTGAGAACATATGTTTCTATATCTCTATTCAGTAGCTGATAGAAATAACACAGAGTGCCAATGATAACCATGGCAAATAAAACACTAGCCAACTTCCTGAACTGCATTCTAATAGAATCTGAGAAGAGCGAAGCCAGGTTCCTCAGGGCCTCCATTCATTTGATTTGTTTCCCTTCTTAGTGGGTTATAAGAAATGCATCAAAATTCACTTAATAATTACTTCTGTTTTTGAGGTTTAGAAACAGTCTGATGTTTTGAATGCTTTATTTCTAATATGCTACTCTAACACTTTCTTCACTTGAATGCTTTTCTTTACTTCATTGAAACATACAACAGTCTGTTTTAAACTAAAGTTTGACTAATGCCAAATCCAGTTTAAAAACATCTAGATGTTCCCTGAAATAACATTTTCATATGAGGCTGTTCCCAACTGGCAACATATCTGATCTGCCTGTCCTTGCCAACTGTTTACATATCTTTAAGCCATTAGAGTTCCTGATGACAAACCCAGCTTTTTATCATATTCTGTGACGCTCTGACCTCCTTGGAGAACTGTAGAGTTGTAAGTTAATAAAAGTATTATTTTAAATCCATGCATTCAAGTATATTTTTTATTGTGATAGAACATAAAGTTCTATTTTAATATACAATAATTTATATTCAGTGCCAAATAATATAGTTATGATCTTATACCTGTTTTCACAGTTTAGTAACTCTACTAACTTCAAACAAACTGCTCTTGGCAACATCAGTGTTATGTGATAATCCATCTCCATGCAACTTAAGTACAATCAGTGTTGAAAGTTCAGCCTTAACTTCCCTGTGCAGAGTCTGTCCCACTTCCAGAGGCAAGCACTGTGTTTTCTGCTCTGGCTCATATCAGGTGACTGGTAGATATTAATGCCAAAAATGCAGCTGGGGATTTTCACGACATCTGGTTTCCCGCAATACTCAATTTCTTCTAAATGTGCACATCTCTGAGTGCACATATCCAGAAATGCAAGCAGATTGTTTTTAAAGCATGACATACCACAATTAAGAATATCTGAAAAGCTCGGTTTGCAAGAAAACATACAAATTAAAATCCTAAATACCAAGAATGTTCTGATCTCCTGCACTTTTTCCCTTTTATTCTTTACCAAAATTAGAAATTCTTTTCCCTATTTTGTATTGTATCTGACTGATACTACCTAACCAGAGAACAATATCAGACTCATCAGGTCTTTGTAATGCCTTTGCTGGTTTCTGTGTGTGTCTTTCCATGACAAATAAAAGCATTATTACTTATTTTATTCACCCCAGCCCAGATACTGAAGGTACAAGCAAGAAAAGCCCATAACCTCAGAACAACTGCTTGGAAAAAAAAAAAAAAAAAAAAAAAAAAAGGCATAATCCACCCCTATTATTAGGCTTTCTAATTATATACATAAATCCCCTCTCTCTCTCTCAGTTGCACATCTAGATATTAGGAAATGTTTCTACTATATGTTTAGTAGCCCTTTTGTAACAGGAGAATCCCTTTCTACAGATCACTGAGTTTTCCAGCCCTCAGGAGACATAAGTTCACTCCACGGACAAGTAATACTCTTTGCTACCCTCCTTTTAGTGTCTTTTAGACCTTTTGCCTCCAAACAAATGCATTCTATGCAAGATGCATTCCTCATTACAAATGCTCATTATTAGGGTAGCTGGCTTTAGTCAAAGTGACTTTCTATGAGCACAGGCTAACTCTCTTGGTTATTTCAAGCTCTCTGTAATGAACCCTATCGTCCTCACATACTTCCCCCAGTTTTGCAAGCTCTGCTTTGACTTGCAGTCTGCAGGCTGGGGGAGATGCTTCAAGAAATGCTCTGTTGAAACAGAGGTAATGTCTATGATTTTAAGGAATCCTGCACACACTGACAATACACAGACTGGGCTCTGCTCCCTCCTATTTTGGGTTCTTATGAAGCCAAAATAGAAGATATGAATATAAGATACCAATATGAAGATATTGGTGCTGCTTTTCTGATCTCAAATGGCCACCTAGGCTTTGGATAGCGACAGTGCGTATTTGCCGTTTGGCTCTAAGACATTTAGAAGAGGTAAAGGGAAAATAATCTAATGGGAACGGCTCAAGCATCTCTGGCAGCACAGACAGGACATTATGGAAGCAAGGCACCTGAGTGCTTACAAGTGTGGATCAGAGGATAAATCAACTTGGGTGATATCATGGTAGGCTTTGCTACAGACTACCTGTCCAAGACAAGAAAGTAGATGATGCTTTCTTCTTCATAGATTTGGAAGATAAGCCTATGGAGTAAATCCTTTCAAAAACCACTCCTAAGCATGTGGAATACTTGGTAATTGGGAACAGCAAGCAAGGATTAGCAAGGACAAATAATGCCTGATCAACTCAACTGCCTTTTAGGAGAAGATGGGAAAGGGGCAGTGACATTGTTTACATTGCTACACAGCCTGACAGATAAAGGGCTGTCTGATACAAGTCCACAGTGGAGGAATATATGAATACCTTGTGAACCTATTTAGATTAATCCTTCTTGCCTCCTAACCTTGGACTAAGGGCATACCCCTCCCTAATCATTGGCACTTTAAATTAAGAACAGATAAGGCAAGAGATAATACTTGTGCCAATATGCCACTGTCACAAAAAGCGAATACAGTAACTATGAAATCAAGCAATAGTTGATGATTCTGTGAATAGTATAGTTTCCATTCTTTCACAATGTGCGAATAGTAGTGATAATTTAAGAGCTCCAATTCGACACTATTTCAAAAGCTACATTTTATGACAGCAAAAAGCAGAGGCCATATGAGTAAGCTTTGCAGATGGTCCAAAAATGTTATTTAATTCTTCATCAGCTAGTAATAAACAGCTGCATTCTTGTCTTTTCTGCTTTTGTCTTATGTGCCACAATGTATAAGCTTATTTCATGAAAACTGAGAACATACAGAATATTCAAAATGCATTGTACTGAAATTGTTACTTAATTGGAGATAACGCAAAATGACAAAAGAAGATTTACAAAATATGTAGAAAACTACAAGATGAAAATGAAAGAACTTGCAGTTTTTACAGCTCAATTTACTTGAATGGAAAAAAAAAAACAAAAACATAAGAACAAGATTAAAAGAAAAAAGAGTTTTCATATTCAGTTCAAGCTGAATTCTAGCATGGCTTAGATTACATTTTACAGATGTTCTTTGAATTATTTTATAGCTGTCCTCATATAACTGATTTTTGAAAAATAGCCTCTCCTAATCTGAGAACTTTAAGCTTGTATATGCCTTAATAATTAGAATAGTTATATTACTACATCTTTACTAGGGCTCCCTGCTCTCACTCCCTCTCTGTAATTATAGCAAAGCCTACATTGGCAAAAGAGGGAGAAAAAAATAATTACATTTACTCCCTAAATGGAATAAATTATCTGCCATCTTTTCTGGTAGTATTCCATTTACTTTCCAGTTTTGCTGCTATAGAAGTATTTGTAAGGGCTAACACAATGTATTTTTCCCCCACAGCTTTAGCAAACACACTTATTCCAGCAGGGGATGCAGCAGAAAATATTTGGTTGCTTGGTGTCTCCAGCCAAACAACTGATACTACTTTTCTTCTGTTATTTCATTTCAAAGTAATACCTTTTCTTTCAAATACAAAGGGGTGATTTAGTAAAATGGTCCCAAAAATCAATAGCAGTGGTCACCAAGCACTATCAAACACTAATTCAAAGTATAATAAGCTATACATAAGTACAATTTTATTATCTGAAAAATGGAAGATGTTTCTACAGATCTTCCAAGCATACATTTTGAACAATTACTTGGTGAAATATGAAAAGAGAAAACGTGTGCAATAAACTTAGCAATATGACTTAAAGAAAAAAGAAGTCAAAAATTTCAATTTTGTGCACTAGCCACCATTACTAAAACATGTATTTCTACTCACCTGCAAATCCGCATTTTTGGCTAGTTAACCAGCAGTTGAATTCACAGCTGGCAGTTAGGCAAACAATTACCTAATCTGCATGAGAACTGCTGAAGTTTAAACATTTGGATCTAGAGAGTACATTTCTCTGTTACTATGAAGAATCACACGATCAGATTCTTCACCATTACCAACATTTTTAGCACAATCAGGCATTTTTCTTTTCCTTTTACTAAAAAGGAATGACTTTGATACTGAGCTATTTCAGTGAAATGGATTCTTACTAAACAGAAAATTTAATTTTACTGAATTATACCATATCTCATTTCCATTGTCATAGAACTGTGAAAAATACAGGGTACTGTTTAACCTTTGTGTTGTTGCTATTGTTTTTCAAAGCAGGGACCCTCAGAATATAGTTAACACAAAAGAATTGGTCTGTTAAAGGTAAGCAATTTCTGTCTTCCAGACACTTTTATTTGTGTGGGGGGAGGGGGAAACTGATTGATTATTCTTGATATGCATAGGTGCAAAATATGTCCTTCTCCCTTGAGCACACATTGGCATCTGAAGCAGAACATGTGGAGGCAACAGCTTTTCAGGCATCAGAAATGACAGAAGAAGGAGCACAGGTAGACTGCTTGGATACAGTTCTTTGACCCATATTCAATTAATCCACGTGGTTTCTGTGCTTTAACCAACATTAGAGGCTGCACAGAAACTGTATGAGAGTTCATAGTACAGTTTCTTCCTTCTGGGAAACCATTAAAAAAAAAAGAACATTTTCACGTACACAGAAATCCATAACAGGACACTGTCTTCCAAATAACACACCAGGGCTTTGTCTCCACAGCAAGCAGACATGCAAATATATGAACACAGGCAGAGCAAAGTAAGTCACATCTGTGTAGTGGCAGTGCCATGGAGCACTGGGTCCACAGTAAGCTGCAGAGACAGTCAGTTGAGTAACGGAAATCATAGAAATCATAGAATCACAAGGTTGGAAATGACCTGCAAGATTATCTAGTCCAACTGCCCTCCCATTACCATTGCTACAACAAGCACTAACCCATCTCAAAGCTCCTCATCCAGACACCTTTTGAACACTGCCAGAGACAGAGACTCCACCACCACCAGGCACATTCCATTGCCTGACCACTCTCTGAGAGAAAAAGTTCTTCCTTATATCTAACCTAAACCTCCTCTGGTACAACTTGCGACCATTTCTTATTTGCACATTAGGGCACATAGAATGCACTAAAATCCATGCTGCTACAGCTTGATAGCTTTTGGTTGAAATTAGTCTAGGTATGCCTTTGAATGCTATGCTCACACCTATAGGAGCCTGTGGTAAGCAGCTGGGAAATACAGTTCTGTTCAGCAACATGGTATTGGTAAAATAAGCGTGCGTACCTATATTCACAAACATATGCATATATAAGAGGTTTATTTGTTTGTAACTTAGAAAGAAGAAAAACCACACTGCATTTTTTAATTTTGATGGGTGGTCTTAGGATCACTACAAGTGCTTACTTTTTCCATACACATGGTTTACCTGAGTACATCCTCAAGTGGCTTAAATGGTAACAGCAAAACTTGGAATGGCAAGACGGCCTGCCCAGTATCATTTCACTTTCAGCTACCTACAGTACATAATTTTTAGGTGCAAAAGTGCACCTCAAGTGCAGCTGAACTGGTGCTCAATAGACTTCAAAGACTACACTCAGCAGAAGTTTTTCCACTTATTTTTCTGGTCTTGGAATAAATCCCACAATGGAGTTAAGGGGGCATTTACTCTATCAGCTGCATGTGCAAAACGTGTGAAGGAAACAATACTCAGACATTAGCACTGCAAAAACATGTATCTTTTTGAGAAGAACCTTTTTTATAAGAGAATTCACAAGACACTGACAACATACTGCTCACTGGTAAATGGATTTCCCTATTTTAATTTCACAATTAAATAAAGAATAGAATTAAATACATTCTCCCTGACCTCCACACCCCACCCCTTGCCCTTGAAATATCCCCACTTTGAGCAAAAGAATCATCAGGTTCATGGTGAATTCTGCTCAAAATAATAAGAAGTTAGTTATACAGATGGCCTAATCTTTAGAATGCTGCCGCTTGTGCAACTACAAACATTGGGACACAGAATCATAGAATCATTTGAGTACAATGGGACCCTTGAAGGTCACCAAGTCCAACTCTGTGGAATGAACAGGGCTAGCACAGCTAGATCAGGTTGTTCAGAGTCCCATCCAGCCTGACTGAGTGTACTCAGGCAGCGGCCATCCACCATTTCTGAGCAACCCGTTCTAGTGCTTCAGTACCCTTACTGTAAAATACTTCTTTATATCCAATCCAAATCTCCCCTTTTTTGGTTTGAAACTATTTCCTCTTGTTCTGTCACCACAGACTCTTCTAAAGAGTCTGTCCCCTCCTTCTTGTAGCCCTCTTTTAGCATTGAAAGGCCACTACCAGTTCTTCCCAGAGCTTTCTCTGCTGCAGGCTGAACCCCCAGCTTTCTCAGCCTCTTCTCATAGGAAAGGTGTTCCAGTCCCTGAATCATTATTGTGCCCCTCTTCTGGATGCTCCCCTACAGGTCTGTGTCTTTCCCATTCTAAGGGCTTCACATCTGAAATCATTATGGGTGCTGCTGTGACCCAGGTACAAGCTATTGCACTTGGATTTTTGAATCTCATGAAGTTTTCTTGGGCCCACTGCTTGAGCCTTTCTAGGACTATCTATATTTTCAGTTTACTAATTTCTGTTCTGGCTCCTTTCAGCAAATGTAGTGCTTCAGGGCTCAATAACATGATATGTTTAAATACATAAATAAATATATAAATAATTAGAATTTCATAAGCGGAATACCAAGGTCAATGAAACTATTTATGTTTAAAGTTACCTACATGACTAAGAGCTTTTCTGGACCACAGCCCATATTAACTTTCACTTTATACAAAAACACAGTGAGTTTTTTTTTAATAAAATAGCAGACACCATCTTAAAGGCTACTGTGAATCATGTCAAAGTTCTTCTGGATTTGATATAGCCCTTACATCCCTCTTAACTAATCTCTCTGCTCAGAAGCTTACTGGAATCCTTTTCATATATTTTAAGCACACAGTACATCAGCAGCATACAACACCCTTTCTAGAAGGAATGTACAAAAAATGTTAGAGAATTTGCAGTAGAAGCCCAGTGTTTTGATGCCTTAAGTATTAATCAAGCATAATTCAAGGTATGAACCAGATCGCAGTTCTCCTCAACCTCTTATTTTGTTCAGGATTTTTGGAAGACCTTAAGGAAGGAGTGAATAAATCAGGGGAAAATTCCTATAAACAGAAGAGGAATCCAAGAACATAAAACACTATCAACATCATCCAATTTAATCTCTCAAGCTGATTGCAAAAAGATGTAACAATATGCATACTATTAATGTAAAGCATGAATATCTAAAGAAAATTCAGGATACACATAACTGCTAGCAACAATTAAAAAAATACCTCTCCCATTTCTTGTGTAAAGAATATCTTTCAGAGCTGATGATACTCCTATCTTTAATATGAATATTGAGAATTTGGTTATTTTTAGTCATAATGTGGAATTAAATTGGGCTACTTTGTTATTTATTCTAAATGGCATTTCACAGAACTGGTATTTAGATATTAATTCCTAATCCATAGTGAAAAATACTCTCAAGAGTAAATATGTTTCAACATTATTTTATGTCTTCATAATTTTAACTTTTTTGAAGACTGCTTACTTGCATTTTGTTTAAGAAAGCACGCAACATTCACATCTGTCCCTTGTAAGGAAGGCTTCTGGCTAGGGCTCTGCAACACCTGAAGCAAAGCAGCAGAGCTGGGTGCAAGACAGATGAGAGACCTTCCTGAAGGCCTACTTAGAGCTGATGATCATAGTGAATGACTGAAGAAGAAAATACAGCATCATTGTACTTCAACAACAAGATTGAGGGAGACGTTAAAAAAAAGAAAACAAAAAAGAAAACCAAAAAAACAGAAAAGGATAAGGAAGACAACAATAAAAATGAGCGGACCACATTCTGATTCACATGTGAGCAGGATGGGAGAGATTTTTGCAACTTCTACCATGATGGATGTAAGATGACCCACAGACAGCTACTTGAAGAATCCTGTATACCACCTTATACATGACCACATTAAGCATAACTGACACATCTATGAATTTCAACCACACGTTATTATTTCAGTACCTGGCGAAACATTTTTAAGTTTATCTAACTTAATCCAAGAACATTCCTACAGATAAGAAAGATTAGGAAAGCTCCCTTAGTATCTTGTACTTTATCTCAGAGTTTGCCGAAGAGAAATTTGGAAGAAAAAGAATAATCTCAAACTATTTGTAATAGTCCTAGAACTGGTGTGCAAATGATAAAATACTGAACCATCACAGTTGCTCATTTAAGACCATCAGAGACAACGTATATATGTCATTTCTGCCAAATTAGAAGGAGTTGAAAAACACCTGACTTCTGTAAACTCATGAAACAAAAATGAAAAAACTGATCAGAGGATAAAACCATGCTAAATATATACAAGCTCAATGGCCTCTAAGCACCATTGTTGGTAAAACCATACTGTAATTATTTCTCTGAAGTCAGTGTGACACCACAGAGTGCTAAATATTCATTCTCTGGAATAAATATGAATCTAGAACTATTCATCTTTTTTCAAACTGCTGACATGTTGCATAAACAGAAAGTATATATGATTTTTTTTTAAAAGTAAACAATAAAATAAGTGATTTATTATGCAATTTATCTCTTTCCATCTCTGCTGTTCATAATTCAGATCCACAGGGCAGTTCATATACCATTAATATTTCCCAGATGTGTTTGACTTTAAGGCTATGATCATTTTAAATGTTTTAAAATGTATGCCATTTATCATTAGCGTTATGGTGGTGTCATTCATATTATTATAGTTAAAGTTGTGTCAGCAGTTCTATAAGCCCTTATTTTCAGGGGTTCAGAACCTGGCACTAAGAAGTGGTTACTGACTGAAACCTAGCATAAAGCATTCTGGCTTGGGAGCAATTACATTTCTTTTTCAAAAGACTAAGAAAGGATTTGGTCTTGAAGTTCTGCAAAAGGGAAAGAAATGTGTTCAAGATTTTAGGATAAAAGTTCTACTAGCAAATTTTAGAACATGCATACAGCTAGCTAGCTGCTGAGGGTAGGGACAAACTGCTGTTCTTCTGAGGAACTCAGCTTTGCCTACCTCATTTAGAATAATCTATAAAATATAGCAGGGCAACTCAGTGACCATCTGCAGCACCTGGAAATTCAACAAGTATACATTTTTCATATGATTTCAAGTATCAGAATGCATCATTTCTGAGGATGCATTATTAGAAAGTGTTCTTTCCATTTAGGAATAGCGGCATAAGCTCCAATTTAAACTGTCACATCTTCTCTGACCTCTTATCTTGTAGTCATACAGAATTACCCTAATTTTCCAGAATCCAGAAATCCTGGCAACTGCTTCAAGATCTTCATGCCATTTTCAAACTCTTCTGAGTCAGTACATTCAGCAAGGAAAACGTTAGACTTTTGGAGAAATTGTGTTGGTTGTGGACAACAGAATAAACACCCAACTCCACTGTGCTGGCCTACCATCTTCCCACTTGAAGACTGCCTCTAACACAAAACAGAATTTGCTTCTACTGCCTAGCAAGGATGACTCATTTATTCACTGGAACAGGCTCCCCAGGTGGTGGTTGAGTCACCATCCCTGGATGTGTTTAAAAACAATTTGGATGTGGTGCTCAGGGACATGGTTTAGTGGAGGGTTGTTAGTTGGGTAGTATGGTTAGGTTGTGGTTGGACTCGATCCTTAAGGTCTTTTCCAACCTGAGTGATTCTATGATTCAAAAGACTAGGAGAAACAATAAATGTTCTTCATTTGTAGATGTAAGATATTATTCTGTTAACGTCTGTGTCTCAAAGCTTGCTGGGGACACAGATGGACTTGTTCAAGTCCCGAGTAAGGATTGTGAAATCCTTTGTCTGAAGGACACAGATGAACAAGTCCAGGCAAGTCCTGCGCAAAGGTGGCGAGATCCTTTGTCTGGGGGATGTAGATGGACAAGGCCAGGGGCAACAAGAGCGAGATGAACTGCAGCTAAATAGCTGTGAAGTGCTCCTTTGTGTGGACCTATCTCAGGATGATGGCCATCTCAGGGGGTACTCAATGACTCTTGCTCAAGGCCCATCCTTGTCACGTAGGCAGGAGAACAAGGAGGATAAAAGAGGAACTGAAAACCATGAGGATAGATTTTCTGGCAACAGATTCTTCATGAAGAAGAAGAGGGATTCCTGACGATTGAGGTAATTCCTGCATACTGTCAAACTCTCCTGAGCCTGCTGCCTGACCGCTGTTGCTGCTTCAAGGATTGGCTCCTCGACTTCCTCATCTACCTGCTTGCTACCCAAGGCCGGCCACGCTGCTTCTTGCCCCCTCCCGTTTCGTCTGCCCGGGACCTTCAAACGCCGTGCAACGGGACCGCTGCTGGATCCTGCTGGTGACTATCCCCGCTTTACGCGACTCCTGCTTCTTTTCCATCTTGTCTATCGCCCTCCTTCCCTTCCCCATCTCCCTGATTAGGTTTGGTAATAAAGTGGATGGAACAACATATGAACCGTTGTTTCTTAATCTCACGCCGGGTATACAGATATTAAAAGAACCTCATCTCCCTCCTATAAATTGGAGCGAGACAGTAGACTCATCACAATTTCTTTTTTTTCAGTGTCATGGACTATAGCTAGTTAAAACTTGCCAGGTGCAAAGGAGAAAGGTTGGACTATTTAATGCTATTAGTTTCTTTTCCTCATCACAATTAACTCTCATGCTGTAGTAAGCCCAATCTGAGCACTGCCGAGTAATTCCTCCTGCCAATTGCTACTTCAGATTCACCAGCTATGTTTTCTTCTACTAGCTTGACCCTGCAGCAAGAAGAAAGTATTTTCCAAGTCCTCCTTTCAGAACACTTATTTCCTGAAAAGTATCCCCCTTTTTATCACTTCCTTCTAAACACAGCTCTTGTGAAATCAGTTCAGGTCCCAGCCCCAAGAGGAATAATTTCTTCCTTCCTTTAAGCTTCATACAGATATTCAGCAGATCTCCACACTCCCGAACCTCCAAATCTTTATTCTTCTCTACTATGATTTTATTTTCCTTTGCCTGTCTATTTGCTCTGACATGACCCTTTCCATGTACATCAATAGGAGCCCTGCCTCAGCATTATCTTTAAAATCAATTGCAGGGAACTATGCCACCTGAAAAGTAAATTGATAATGCCCTACCACTTCTTGCAGTCTTTGCTGTTGCTTTTCCCCTACTCCCACTACGCTAGCTACTAGGAAATTGGCTTCCACTTCCTCTTATGAAGACTGCATGCTTCCCCACTACTGATATCTCACTATTTATTCCCCTCCTGTTGACCACAGCAACATTCTGGAAGATATTTTCCTTTTCACTCTCTCTCAGTAAGAAAAATGAAAATGAAATTGTGTTAACTTCTGACAAAATACAACAGCTGTTCTTAATCAAGCCATCTTTTAGAGATGCAGACTGAACATCTTATCAGCTAAGCTGACCATTTCTGATCAGAACATAGAAACCTGATACTCTTCTTACCAAGTAGTCTGTTTTCAACTAGCGAAGTTATTTAACACATTATTTCTTGTGCCCTGACCTGTTGCAAGACAAAAAGCTTTAACAAAAAGGACAATACGAACTTTTCAAACACTGCTTGGGAACTCAGGCTTCATCACTGATAACATCACCCCTGTATAAACAAGGGAAAGAACCTATTATTCATGTATCTAGAAGAACATGATTGAGTAATAACTATCAATTTTTTTACATGCAGATTCTCCTTACATTCCACCAGAGGGCTATAGAACTCCCAAAATGCTGGAAAAAAAACCCAAAGTTTCCAACCATTCTGAAATAAACGACATTAAGTGTTATTTCCAATTTGTGAGCATAGTTTTCAACCAATTTTAAGAGAGAAGTGAAGAAATTCAGCTGAGATTTTATCATTTGGCAATTGAAAAATATATTTTCAGAATAAAATCTGAGACAGGTCATTTAAATAGTGGTTTAAATATGCCTAGAGCATTGTCCATAACCCATATTTCCATTCATACATGCACATGAAAATGGAAATTTACTCTCCTTATATTCTCTTTTTCACCTACTTTGCAAATCTACCACAAAGTTTTACAGTGTACATTATCCAAGCTAAAAAGTCTCTATTTGCAATTTGGAGCAATTATTTTTCTCTTGTACAAGAAATTTTTACTTCTTATTCCAAAAACATAACACACTGCTTCTGGATACATGCCATTCCCTCCTTCACTGTTATTGAGTGCTCATACTTATGACACCACAAGTTCGAATAAGTGACACATTCAAAAATGAGAAATTAATTTGGAGAGAGAAGGAACAGAAAACAAGCATGCATGTTGGATAAATAACAACATGAAAAGTTCCTGAAGAAAAGAATTACACGACAAATCAACAAAGCTTAACACACACTCCTGATTTTCCTGCTGTAGAACTGGACTTTCATCAGCTCTGGTCAAATTTATTTGACAGCCAAATAAAGCATATTGAGATCCTCAATTTGAGTTTGCTGAAATCTAATCCCAGGTAAGGAAAGTGACAGTTAGTAAAAGAATTGGCCCCTTAATCTCCACCTAGCAATATGTTCAGAGCAATGAATAGCAATCAGTTTAACTTCTTTTTCTTGTATAGAACACATTGGCCATTTTATTTTTGTTTCACATGCTGCATGGTATTAACTTTTTCTCCCCTCACATTATAAATATGACAATTAGACCATTCATGCTGTCAGTCAAGAAATAGTAAAGATAAATCTCTTCATTCCATACACAAAAGGAAGCTAAATGTATGAATCCAGCAACAAGGCTAGTCATTCTTTCACACTACTTTTTCCCTTTCAAATTGGTAAAGAGCCTGTACACCAACTTAAAGTAAACACACTTCCCAGATAAATGCAGTCTAAAAAATATACTTTTCTCCCTTGTATTATCTCTGTTTGCAACCAGTGAAACACCAAGGAAGCACAGATAGGGTTTGTTTTAATGGCAAAGAGAAGAAACAGTTGTACAGTTTGACTAACATAAAAAGACATTTTAAAGATACATTTTTCCAGGTTCTACTACTACATTTGCCAAAGTATAAATGGCCAGATAAAATCTGGAGATTATAAAATATTTGGCTTGTATTTACGTCACAGTTGTTTTTTGTGCTACAGTTCAAAGGCAAGTAGAACTCCATAGCTCCATGTACTAGCCCTAAAACTACTATAAGCTAGAACTGGTTCCTCTAGAAGCAGTGGAGTAAAATCTTTGTAGTCACCATAGTAAACCTATGGAATGTGGTTTCCCACTGGTTTGCAATGGTGTTTTGGAAAAATTATATTGTAGCCATAGCCTTTACCATTATAAATGATGCATTAAAACACGCATGTTCTAATGCACTTTCAAAGAAAGTATTTCTCTTTTCCTTGGACAATTAAGCTTCCTACTAACATATTTGCATCTTCTATATAAATGTATCTTTTAAAATATATTCTATCACTTTACATTATATGTTAGATTAGATATAACATTCTATCTGATAACTGAAATGATTAGCAAGCTTGTCTCCGCTTGCAGTAGCTTCCATTTCAGCCTACCTTTCACGCTTATAGACACCACGAAGTTCAAAAAGGAAAACACCCTGACAGTGGAACAAGAATTTTGGCAGACCATCCAGTGTTCTCTCTTCTCAGATTCAGCACAATCTCCCTAAGAAGTTTAACTGTCAGTTTACAGAAATGAAAGCTTTATTCGCCTCTGCAGTGAATCGCAGAATTATTTCAATTGAAAGAAATGTTTAAAGTACAACTCCCCTGCAATGAAAAGGGACTTCTACAGTCTGGTACAGGTTGTACAGATTGATTGCAAACATCCTTTACAGAAATATCAGAAGAAAAATGCTTACGTCCATGTCATTTTTGTAATTTCAGAAAGAATTAGGCTATACTTACTTTATCTACATTCATGAAATGTTATGTCACCCAAGCAAAAATGAATTGGAGGCCTTTTGAAAGCTGCTTCTGTTATCATACATTTTTGGAGTTTACATGGAGAGAAAATTCTTCAGGTCACTGGTGCTATTAATGAGGTCCACAACCCATACTGGAGTACTTAAGTCATCTTAAGTTTTGCTGGATGAAATGGGTGGGATTATACAATTATTACAAAATATATCCTATCAGACATGATCTTAAAGAAGAAAGAAATCACAATACTATCATAAGACACGGCTAATAAATTAAAATGAACAGAATATCTGGGCATTACCAAATAATTTAGTTTACATTACTTAAAAAAAAAAAATTCAGACTATTTTTCTCCAGTCTGTATCTGGTCTTGTTCCAATGAAATCAAATACTTAAAGAATAATTCCATTTGAAGTGGAATTCGGTATTAATGCTGGTAAGAATTAAATTGTTGGAGGTTGTTATGGGCGTTTTTTTTTTAATCACATATAAGCAATATTTGCTAACTTTGCTGTACTTTAAGCTACTGAGTATACCTTCATAAACATTCTTCATGTGCCTTAATTTGTTGGGTTTTGTGTGTTTTTAGTTGTTTTTAATACAACAGTACACTTGGCTTTAGAAGATGGCTGGATTTTTTAAATTTTGTTTTGGTTTTGTTTTAAACACAAAAATAGAGGTAGTATGACAAAATGAGATATTCTACATACATGTTTTAGCATATAATTTGATAATCAGACTAGTATTGAAAGGAAATACGGGAAAATAAAGGAAATAAAGGAAATAAAGAGCAAAAAAAACTGCAGATCAGTTTACATAGGACACTAGCTTTAAAAGCAATAAATTAAGGAACACAGAGATTCTTAAGTGCTGAATTAAAAACTTCAACAGCAAACCTTATCATCATATTGAAATATTTGATGGTAAAAAAAAAATCAGAGAACCTCTTTCAAAAAGAATCTTGTCATTTCTTTCCTCCTCATAATCGCTGCCAGTTTCCCAATGCTCTTTTGACAGGATAATCAGTCAATTCAATCAGAGAAATTCTATAGTACAATGGTAATTTTCTCTCACTTTTTTCCCTCCCTTTGCACTGTCAATTCAAACCACCTGCTGTAAGCATTGATGTGGAACAGCTTAGTATTAGCTCTGAAATTAGTACCAGTCCCCAGTTAAATACCTGGCACATTCAGTGTGGGACAGACACTCCTGATGGCACATAAACCCATCAGCTGCAATCGGCACATTACTTGAATACGTTAAGTCTCTTTCCAAGCGCACCTACCAGGTATCAAGAAACTAGACTTAAAAATCAGAGTGAGAGGGATGATTTCAGTAGGGAGAACACCTAGCCAAAGACTCATGTTTTAGTTAAGAAATTGTTACAAATAATCTTTTAAATACATTAAGCAGCTAACAACACCATTTTTTCAAACACAGACTTCAAAATACCTTCTAAGGTATGAAGAACACCAAAAGAATGAAACACTGTTCAACCAGTAGAACCAAATACAATGAATAATAGTATGTAAAATTTCATTTCTTAAATTCTAACATTGGACTTCAACTATAGATACCAACTTCAATCACACATTTTAAAAAAGCTATTAAATCCAGTGTCTTACAAATCCATCAGTTCTCCTGCCCTATTTAGCTCAGCAGGTAGGTCTATGTACATAGTCAGTCAGCAATGATGAAAGGCATTTACTATAGACTCCTCACAGGGTCATCAATGGACAACCTGTACAAGATTTATGCTTTCAATAATAAATGAACTAAACACCTTGAAGTAATTGGCTGTGTGAAGCCTCATACTAGGCCAGATAGCTTGCCTGTACAAAGTAAAATAAGATTAAATAATAAATGACCAGTGCAGAGGTTTTCAAACCAAACTATTTCTACATGATTTTTTTTGAGTGCAAGTTGTTCATGAGTCAAAATGCTTTCAAGATTTCATACTGCTATCATGGGGCCATGCTCTTTCTGGATCAACAGTAACCATACCAGAAATCTGTGTTGTTTTAGGTGATGATATTAGAAAATCAGTGCTCTCCTTCCCTGAGCAAGTCAAGCAGCCTAAGCAATAATGGATGTATGTCAGGACTTCATCAAAATCTCATTCCTCTTTTCAATTTTATAATGATCAAACAGATCGAGATTATGCAGATAGGTAGGGAAAATTGAGCAAATGCTAAGAAAATTATCATCAATTCATTAACTAATTCATAAATATAATGTACAATTTCTTCACTGATGGGATTATACTGATAACAGTCATGGGATTTACCCACAGTAGTTATAACATAGTGATTCACGTTCAACACTTTTTCTCTAATGCTGGCAAGGGTTTCTGAAACATCTTTCAATGGCAAATAAATATTCTAGCTGACAGTTTTCTGCAAAAATTCTCTCTCAAATATGATTCCAAATATGATACTACATATTGGGCTACAGCTTGATACATCCTCACTAGATAAATATCTCCCTCCCAGATCACAGTTAGAGAAATCTGTTAAAACTTCAGCTTTATTATCCACAAAAGTATCAGTGTAAAATATTTAAATTAGTTTGCAAAGCTTATTAATACAATTAAGCAGCTTAAAACTAGACAGACCACTGGTTCACAGGCAGTCCACAGCAGATTTGTCTTCTAAAACAGACCAAATTTATTTCATTTTTTCGCTAGTCACAAATCTCATTACATAAAATACAGATCAGAGAGAAGACATAGCTTGAAAGGACAGCAATGGGAATATATTTCAAGAGCTTATAGGTCAGTTCTCAGCTGGTAGAAAGCGTCTTGTATCTAGAAATCTAACTGAAAACAAAGCTCTTTCCCTGGTTAATAATTAGGGCACCTTCACTAAAAGAGGTGCAGAGCAAAATTTGTCAAAAAAAAAAAAAAAAAAAAAAAAGGCCATATTTCTGGTTTAAACTTTTGTCAAGTCTCTGAAATCCCTAAATTTCAAAATGCACTTCTAAGTCCTCTATTTTAAATGTGTGAAAAAGGCTTCTCTTAAGAATGCTGAATTAGAGAAGAACGCCGCAGTTTAGATAGGCTCACATTCTCCCTCGTTTTTTCTTTTTTTTTTTGTTTTTTTGTTTTTTTACAGAAGGTTGCTTGACAGCTATGTTGTGGAACATCTATACACCCTAAAGCAGTTAATTCACAATCCACCTCTGGGCTTTGTACCCCACGCTTGGAAAGCTGCTGCTCTAGAGAACAGAAGAGATTCCAGTGCAAAGGTATGAATAACAAAAAAACAGGGAGGGGGAAGATTTAAAAAAAAAAAAAAAAAAAAAAAAAAAAAGATGTATCAAATGTTTAAACAAGAAGTACAGAAGTTATAAATAAATAAAATAAATTATTTAAAACATGTGTAATGAAACGTTAAAGCTAACCCCCTTTAAAGCATGCAAGCAACATTAATGCAGCTGATAATCTGAAGTTCCTGTGACCTTGACAACCTTACAGGGGTAATCTTCACATAATATGAATTATTCTTGAACAATTGCTCTAATGTATTAGGTACAAGCATATGGTTCTTCAATATTAGGCATGCTTGCCTTTTCACATCTTCAGTTTTAAAAGAAAAGTATTTATTAAGAACAAAGCAAGGCAAAAAAAAAAAAAAAAAAAAAAAAAAAAAAACTACACTCTACATAGATATGTACCACACCACAAAAGAGAATAAAATTCATTATAGTCCATATTACTGAAATTATGTGGCAGAATACAATGCCTTAAACATTTCAGAGCATAGAATGACTCTCAGTAAAGGTTACTGCTCTGCTCACAGATTAGCGCATCCAAGTATCAGAAAAACTTCCAGAGAAGCCAGCATTTAGGGAATGAACAAGCCAACTTCTTGATTCCTGTGAATCCCAGAAATGCACTAACTGACCAATTCTCTTGAACTTGATAAGAGGACCTATGCTTTGCCACTTTCCTGTGTTGAGTTTGTCCCTACACTTAACGTTTAATGATCAAAAAAGAAACAGTTTGGACAGGGCACCAGCAGAAAAGTCAAGTATCCTCCATGATCTATTCAGAAGTTTATACGAAAGATTCTGATTGCATATGATAATAATGAACCCTGCTCAGAAGTTAATACTTCTTTTTTTCCCCCAAATTGAAGTGTCTTCAAACTTCGTTTCTCAATTGAATTTAAGTGCCTAAGATGCATTATTACTGAGATATGCTTAAACATAATTAGCTACCTCCAGAACATTTCCATCTAAGCTCCTTGCAGAGTCTGATTAGTAAGCATATGCCATAGGACCAAGGCAAATAAAGTAAGAATTTGGAAGGCACCTAGGACAAGAACATGTTTGGTTAGCTCAAAGTAAATCCTGAGAACTTCTAAGCAGAGATTCTTCAGCTCCCATAGGATCCCCTGCCTTTACAGTTCTTCATCTATTCATGCCACAAACATCCTCACAGTTACCTAAGCAAAGTAAGGGCACAATCCTTATGTAGCTACCTGACACTTTCTTGCAGTAACATGCCCCGATCCAATGTTATCGCCAATCTCTGGGACTAGATTCTGTACACAATATGACTGCAGTGATGACTTGATTCAAAACCAGAAGCTAGAAGAGTAGTATATGAAATTCTGCTTACACAGCATCTTGTTCAGTAGCACAATCATGAAAAACAGAAATATCAGGTTCTATTTCCCCCCCTGCTTCAGTGATCAAACCCTAAGGCCTTGCAAAAAACACTGCCATTCTCCTTTTAGAGAGCTCTTAATCCCACTCTTGCACAAGTCTTTTACAAGTCCATACTGCAGCACTCCTCTGCCACGTAGGTCTGATGATTGTTACTGAGCCTGTGCACACACAGCAGCTTTCGTACACTATATCCTGACAGTAAATGTGTTATCTTCTTTTGAATCAGGGATGTGTAGAGTAAGCATTAAGTAAAAGAGAATCTTCACAGAAGTCAGACACAGAAGGGTCTGTTCTTCCCACGGAGATTATTTATAGATCACCCCCATTGATTCTTTAGCCCTTAAAAACCTGGCTCAATGGATACTAATGGCAACAGATCAGAATTTGTTCCTTGCCTTTTAATGTGGGTATTTACTACATAATATTGAGAGTTGGTGCACAATATCATAGTGGCCTACGACACGTAAAAACTACTTTCTTTGTAGAAAACAGTGATGATACATCAGAGGAAGCATCACTGCTTTATACTTTTTTTCCAACAGCTACTTTTTTTGTAGGCTGGTTATATATGTTATATCAAAATACATCACATCTATCAAATCAGTGCCAGAGGTCTGCACAAATGAATAGTCATATTTTGGTGTCATTAATAAATAACAAAGGAATTCTAGGAGCTTTGTTGTGAAACACACAGTATTTGCTGTAGCACTATGCATGTCATGTTATCCCTCAGTGATTCATAGATCACTTGAAAAAGAGACAGATTTTGCAAATTGCACAATTGAAAAAGGATAAGTGATTAATTCTATATTTATACTACCAAAGTGAAATTTGCAACCATGATACAGCCGTGCTAGAAGAAAGAGGTATATGCGTGATATATTGGCCAGCCTTGACTGTGACTGTTCCTGCAGTGTAAGAATTTCTTTATCCAAGGACAACTACTTTCACCTTCCCATCTGTCCTGTGAATTTTTTAATGTCTGAGACAGGTGGCCTGTTGGAAACCTAAAACCCTGTGGGTACAAAATATGATTAAAATCTGATGTTAGGCTCTATGATAAAGAAGAGCTCTTTGCTTAGCTGAGAATTTGTAAGTAACCTGCAAAAATATGTCAAAGGTAATTTGGACTCTACATAACCAAAATCCTTTTAATTCAAGTTCAGCATATGCTGTATCAAAACTTTGTTTGCAATCATTTCCCCATAGATTAAATACGTATCTTGATAAGTGCACATGCTAGTTTCTTTCAGAAAAATCTTTAAAGGAATGTTTTAATTTTTCATTCCTAAATACATCATTAAGAACAATAACATCAAAGATTAATATGTTGAACTCATTACAGAGCACACAATTAATGCATCATAATAAATTCTTAACAATTATTAAAACAAATATCTGAAAACTTCTGAAGGCATATAAAGAATTCAAAGGCTGTTGGGAATGTAATATTGCCTCTTTTTGGAGAAGGGGGTGGTGATTTAAATGAGTCTTTCATACTTTCAATTATTCCCCAGAAAAAAAGAGCAAGAAGCCTAATTGAAACTGTTTAGAGGAAATTCAGAATCTATGCTGAGTTTAAAAGTTTGGCATAGAATTCTAAGCGATGATTCCTGCAGATAATTAAAATTTAAAATGTTAAATGATTTATCTTGTTGTAAATAATTAAGAGGATTTTTAAAAGGCAAGCAAGGAAATGCAGTATATGAATATCTCGTCACCACCAAGTTCTATTCAACAGAAACAATACATATTTCATGTGGATTAGAGTTTCTTGAGTATATTTCATAAAACTGATAAATTAAAAAAAGAAAATCAAAGAATTCCAGCAGTTTTAAATATATTGAAAATGAAGTAAAATTGATTGACGTTCCTGTCTAAAACGTTTTAAAACACATGGAAAAGGAAATAGGCCCTGTGAGGCAAACTTGATAGATGAGTCTCCAGTCGTGCCAAAACCAAAGCCATTGAAAAAAAATCAAATATCAAGTGTCATTTCAGCATAACTTTAGTTAAACCTACACATTCACAAGAGTCAATAATATCCAGAGTGTGATTCTCAGGCTAATTACTTTCATCAGCTGTACAGCTGTCTAACTTCTCTGAGTGCTGTGAACTGCCTCTGATATGCACTTGAACAAAGATGACCAAATGAAACAAGGTAGTGTGAGCATTAACAATAGATGTTAATAGATAGAACAACAGAAGAATAAATAGGGGCCAATTCAAAGCTAACTAAAGCTAGTCCTATCCTCTAGCTTTTCAGCAAATTCTCAGAAACATTGATGAAATTGTTTTCAAAAAGGGAACGATGGTTATCTACTATTTAACGTTGGCAAAGAGTTTTAGATGCCACGTATGTTATTTTGTTTATACAGTGATGTAGGTAGTTTCACTTAGCGCCAGCAATGGGAGAGCTAAGAGGATCATTCTCTAATCTGGGCAGAAAAAAAAAAAATGCTCACAATAATGAATTTCATTATACCAATTTGAGATGTAATGCACATACCTTTCCCCACTTTTCCTTACCAGGTAGCTATCGGTAACTTCTTATGTAGGGCTTTTTGAATGGAAGTCAGAGTTCAGTAAGTCAAAACAACATTTGCAAGGTCATACAAGTTTTCTTCTTTTTTTTAGAGATAATACAATGATGATAACACATAGCTTAAATTATGCACTAAAACTCATACACCTCTCTCCCCTATTACTTTAATACACGATAGCTCTGCATGTACACTGCAGGACTGAAATAATATAGTTTGTGCCCACATGCAAGCTTAGGTTCCAATGAAACACCAAAATTCTTATGTGGCAGAACTAGTAGGTTGTTGTGTACTTTGTGTTTTTGTTTTTTTGTTTTTCCAAAACAAAATGTCTAGCTCCATATAGTTCTGGGAAAACAAGAAAGAAGCACCCAGATCTAAGATACAGCTCTGATACAGAGAACATTAACCAGAATGCTTTTTACTCTTTGTTATTAATAGCAAATTCCTCTCACCTGGAAAAGGATGCTGATTATTTGTTTAAAAATTTGAATCATGAGTAAAATCAACGAAGTTAAATGATAACAGATTTTATGAGAGATCTGGAAGTCACATAGCTAGTAGACAGTAAATTCCTTGCAAAGTTACTGAAAATCCAAATTTGAGGTCTCAACAAATCTTAAGTCACCCTAAGAACTTCCAAAGTGATTAAAATGCAAGCATTGTTAAGGGGGAAAAGTAAACTCAGAATAGTCATAAACAGCCATATTTTCTAAGTGTCAAGTACATCCGCCATCAAAAATCTCAGTCAGTTTGCTTGAACAGTAAGTCCTTCCAGACAGGCAATATCAAGTGGGATAAGTTCTGGGAAATACAGAACACCTGCAATTTCCTTCATCTTCAATATACAGCATAACTTGAAGTAAGAGCTGCAGGTGCTCAATTCAATTCAGTAGTAGTCTCTGAGCATCAAATAAGCACTAAGGAAGGCAGGAGAAAATATAATGGAATCAAAATGTTTGGGACTTCATATTGCTATTTACATTTTCACTCACAGGAAATGTTAGGCTGGGAATTTGTTATTTATTCAGAGGCTAAAAGCAAGCAAGCTTATTTACGTCACAGAAACTGCAATACATAACTTTTTTCTTTTTGAATTACCACACAGTACAGTTTTTAAGAAATCAAAGAAAGTCTCCTGAAGTTTCAAAAGCCACTGCAGTTTCCTGTCATGCTCGGCCTAGAGAGCCATACAATGCTCCCTCTTCTTTTTCACAAGTATAATTTACTCAAGATAAAAAGATGACAGAATGAAATCCCGAGTTTTCTGTAGGGCCTATACAAACCATCAGTTTCCAAAAGCACTCCTACCACCTTTGCACATTATAACATACTATCATTTTTCCACTCATAATGCCAGGTCTGGATAAGCTTGACTACTGTACTTAAAACCCATGAACCTAATCTTCTTTTTAATTGTGCTTTTTTAACTTATTAAAAAAAACAGTTCAATTTGGTATTCATTAATAATAATAATAATAATGACTATAAAATAATTTTAAAAGCAGACAATACAGTGGACCTTGCAATTATTAGATAAAACATCAGTAGACTTGTCTTAGACACACTTGAAAAATCAGAGATGTGAGAAAACCACTACTTGTCTTCTTACAAAAAGTAGCAAACATTACTTTGCCGACTGTTTGGAAAACAAGAAACATTTATCAGCTATCGCTTATGTACCAAAAATGATTGTATGAAAGCAAAGTCCTTGCCAATGAAACCAGGTTTTTGCATTACATGAAATATTTTACAGTCCTTTTCAATAGCCTCTGAATTGCTTAACCTTCTGAATCACAGAATCCTTACTTCTCTAAATAACAGGTTGCTCTCAGTGATGATTGTAAACTACATACTTTAAGCAGTGCTGTAGATTCGCATGCTTAACTAATAATGACTACACTCCAGTGACTTGCAAAACACAGGAAAAACAGGCAAGAATCTACTCTTTTCTTAGCATGCAATCATGGTGCTGTTTTGCTGTCTTCCACATACTCCAGAGCATGTCAGCATTAGATATGCACAGACTACTAAGCTTGAATGAAAAGGTTTACAGCAGGTCACTTGCAGAATTTCAGGCGGCAACTGGCCTGAGTCAATAGCTTTTCCTACTTCCTGCATCAGTTTCCAAATACAGCTGCTCCTATCAGATTGTAAGGTGTCTCCTTTTAGCCCTTTTTATTCTATGGTTGGCTCTGCAGCCTCCTGATTTCTCTGCTCTTGTAAACTAGGGACTGAAAAGAACAACTATGCAATCAGAAAAGAGATAGGCTTTCATTTCTTCTTTGTGCATGGTACCTGTAAACTGTTCAGAAGGATTTCTGGCTTTATAAATTATGTTCCAATTTATTTTTATAAGACTAGTAAAAATAAGAAGGAAAACTGAAATGGAAGGACACAGGAATTGAGGCCTGGAGAGTCCAAATGACCTTTTTTGGTAGAAGCAGAGAGATTAACACCTCAAAAAGAAACCTGGACTGAGCACAAGGCAGCCAAAATGCAGCAGCAGAGAAACCTGAAAGAAATGCTCCGGCAACCATCCATCCAAAGGGTGGTCCAAGAGTTCAGATGATGGTCAGAGACATTTTAGACAATGTCCGCTACTGTTCTTACTCTGGCAGCACTCTGTGAAGTAAAATACTGCCAAAAACACAAAAATACACATTCCAAGCTTCCTCTCTTTCTTGTGCTGTCCAGATCACGTATTAACAAAAGCATGCGTGGTACTCTTTGTTGCTGTCTACATGTGTGTAAGTCATTTGCTAACATCTGAATAAAGTATTGGCATCTAAAAATTCTTAAACACATTAAATAAGTGCTTGTGCACTAATAGGCCTCATTTATTTGATCATTATCCAACGATAGTAAAATGAATGAAAGACCACACAGTATGCAAGTCAAAGAAAAATAAAGACATGAAGAGTGAGGAAGATATTTTCTTCAGCACTTATGTTCCAAACATTTAGGGTTGCTTTGCTGCTGTTTTGATGCATTGTAAATGCATTTCTCAAAACGTATCATGGGTTAAGAAACCCACTCTAGAAATTTCCTTAAGAAACAGGGAAAAACTACAGAGAAATTTCCAGCTTGTAGATTTTGGCATGCAAAAATACAGCATTGAACAAATAGAAAAGCTAAAGAACTATCAGGAAAAAGCATTATGGAAGAGAAGGTGAAGTTCTGTGAAAGCTACAAAGGGCCAATTCTCCAACATATCATAAACATCAGGACTGATGCTGAGAGCAACTCCTTTCTCTACAAACACTCTTTTAAAATACTGCACCACTTGCTTATGTTACAGCTGCACTTTGGGCATACAAAAAATAAACAACCAAACAGCATCAGTTTTTTTTTATGTTAAGAAAGTTATATGATCTAGATTTCTCCAAATGATCATCTATTGGGAAAAAAAAAAAAAAAAAGAATTTAATCATACAGAAATGCTATGAGACATTTATGTAAGCAATACATACAAAAAAAAAGCATTAATTTGTATTTCAGATCTGCATTTAATATCTGTAACTTGAAATGTATAATTTTATAAGAACTATATGAGTTATTTTAATTGGCAGAAAAAGTGCATTCAGTTGGTTGACAGAAGATTGCTTCTGTACCCCCATGTTATGATATCTCACCTATAATCACCAGAGAAAAATTAAGAACAGTTCACCTGTTAGAAGCTCAGGTGAAAGAAAAATGATATCTCAAAAATATAGCTTAATGTAAAAAGTTTTATTGTCTGCTAATGAAGTTTATGTATACTGTAGAAGCAGTTAAATTTTACATATATAGAGAGAGAGCGCACCCGTTTGCATTCAGTTAAATTCTTCTTGGGTAATATTCTCAGTTATTTTGAAAAACTGCATATATTTCCATTTAACAGCATCTCATCTCCTCCTCCATTCTCTCACCTTCTCTAACTAAAGGATAATAAATGCTACATTCTTTACAGCTAATTATTAATTAGTAGAAAAAATGCTAACCAACAATGAGTGCCCAGCATGGAATTTGATTTCACGTTATTATACAAAATAAAATGACTGTGAAATTTCCACAAAAATATCAGCAAAGGAAATTTAACAGAGACACATACGTCACTTAAAGCACCACCCTCTTTATCTCCAAAATCCCACACTCCTTTTCTTACCAGACAGAGTAGAAAATGACAGGTTTTTTTCCCCCTATAAAAACGCACACACAAAATAAACACAATCATTTTAACACGTATAACTGCATACTTATAATTTAGCCTTTTTTAGGCTCCCCATGTGCCTTAACAAAGAATAAGCACTCAAATTTAAGAAACTTGCTGTAGGTCTACTTAGACTAACACAGAGAGCTATGCCTTTGTCAGTATCATTGCATAGACCTCCTCATCACTCACCTGGGCTCCGCATCAACTTTTAAACTCTTTGGCAGCTGTAGAATCTTTTGCTGCCATACAGTATTACAATCACTATTACTAACTTGTTGAAATAAAACTTTTTTGTTGATACAGAACCTGATAAAAAAAAAAACCCGGCATGACCTTAAGGTCCACCCAGTTCCAACCCATTGACCCCCACCAGATCAGACTGCCCAGGAACACATCCAATTTGGTCATTAATGCCTCCATGGATGAGACACCAACAGATTCTCTGGGCAGCCTGTGCCAGAACTTCACCACCCTCTAAGTAAAGAATTTCTTCTTAACGTCTAATCCAAATTTCCCATTTCAATTCAAAGACATGCCCCCTTGTCCTATCTCTGTCAGGCCATGCATGTAAAGAGTCTGTCATCTTCCATGTTTTTCACCAAGTCTGCCCATGTGTCCCAACAAACCATGCCCAACTGACCTACTTAGTTTTGCTGAAGTAGTTTTATGACCTATGTGTTGCACCAAACTGTTCAAGCCTTGTTATATTTTACTGTATTTGTACAAAATACACAGTAGCAAAGCTGACTAGTATTCTTACAACTGTCCTTTTTAGTTACCTTTAGCCACAAGACAACTTTCATAGTTACTCCCTTAGTCTCACGCCTCTCATCTCATCTCTCATTTATCTCAAAATATCTAATGTGCCATCTAATATTGCTCTTTGAGCTCCTGTCCAACTAACCAATTTCCATTCAACTTCCACAATTGCACTCTCAAATACTCTAATTCCTCCAGTCAGCAGTCCATCTCTATAACTTTCTCTTCAACACTTGCCATATTCTTTTTCTAAAGCCTTTTTTTTTCTTTTTTCTTTTTTTTTTAAAAAGCCTCTCACTTTCCATGCTGATGAACTGCATTTATTCTTCCATCATCTCTCTAACTGCTGCTTCAGTTGTCACATTGAGCACATACCTACCTGAATCTTGCCCATTTCCTCCACATGAGATCTCTGAGATGCAGCCTTGTCTTCTCATTCAAACAGCTGAAGTCTCATCTGGGTTGCAATTGTTTTATGTCTTTGTTACTGCAAACCCCTTTCCTCTGTTTCTGAGAAGTGTCATCTTTCCCCATTTATATCTATTTAGAAGGACACTAGGTTTATAGGTTTATATCTATTTAAAAGGACACTTTCTTTCTTTGATAGTGACAGTCCCTCTCTTTCCACAGTTCTGACTATAATTTTTAACAAGAAATACAAGCACAGTGATTTTATGGACATTTGCACATATGCTGTCCTTAATGTAACATTTTAAGGTATTATAATATCTATAGTGAATATTCCTTAAAAATAACCAGATAAGGTTGATACTCTATTTTTATTTTAAAAACACACATATTATAATGCTGGGTGATCATTATTTAATATTTGGGTTTTTTCTGCTAGTGATGTTTTGACTGAGATGACCAAGTGAATATTTTCACTGAGCACATGAGACTGTACCTTACTGAAATTACCTGTTGTGGAAAAATGCTGAGCTACTGCTAAGTTCTTGACCTGCACTGGGCTGCTGGAAGTTTCTTCCACTCTCCTTATTGCTTGCTGTCATTGTATCTCAGCTACCTTTCAGATCTCTGTGCCTCTACCACATTTGGTAGAAATTCATAAAAACAATTAAAAGACATTAATATCTTTAAAGTCCCCTCCAACTTAAGCCAATATGATATTAGAGCACCAGAACAAACACCATATTATACTTTTGTATTCAGATCTCTATAGAAACTTGTTTTTTTTTCCTCTTTAACTTTCCTAAACAGATAAGCAATTAGAATATTTTATTGTTAACTCAATTTCTAATGTTTAAATGAAAACAACACACTTTCTACTGGTTAATAAATGCAAATCAGTTTCTTAATATGAAAATCAAATTAATATCTGTAGCATAAAATAAACAATTACTTTTTTTTCCTCATTGTGAGAATACAGCTATAGAATTAAAAAAAAAATAAAAAAAAATAAAAAAAGAAGAAGAAGGGAAGGAGGTAAAACAGATATTTGCTCTAGAAAAACCTATAGCAATATGCATTATATGTAATTTCAGGTCCAAGCATCAGTTAAATTTAATTATACAAACACCACATTTATTATGGAAATAATTCAGAAAGCTTCACTTCAGATCAGACAGTGGTTTGATGATTAAGCTACTTCAGTATCAGGAAGATAGCTAAGTTTGCCCTGAGTTTTTGAATTCCAAATAAGCAACCAATGATTGGATCCAGTTTTTAGATATTGGAAAATGCTGTAATCTTGAGGCATTCTTCCTTGCTGCCTTCTCCTAAATCTATGGATCTTTTCATGCTGTTTTGGTTCTTGACAAAAATAATGATTATTTTTAAAGTTGTTTTTATTGTCCCAAATCAACCAACTGAAGTCTGAAGTAGTTCTACTTAAACTTTCAATTACTACTTCATTCTGCATTGCAAAATAGAATATATTCACCCAAATGACTGAGCCAGTGTATAAAAAGCTACTCACTAAAAAAAAAAAAAAAAAGTGTCTCTTCTAAAGAGGAGATTTAAGCAAAGAACATGAGTTTCCTAAACAGGGAAAGGCAGCTTACTCCTTAGCTGTTGGGCATAACAGTGAAATCCTCCATCACACAAGGTTTGTAGGTTCATAATTGGAACTTTCACTAAGACGGTACTGAAGAGCACAGAGGCCTGGAAGCTATGTAGCTCAGATTTAAATCAGGAGATATATTCAGGGCCTTGGCCATAAAGGGGCTGACAGGTCAACTTTGCAATCAATCCCTTGTTTCCCAGTAGCCAATGCAGCAATGCTAGGTTTAGATATTAGATATACCGTCCTTCCCCCTTCCCCTCCCCACCCCCCCCCCCACTCTCTCTCCAAGATACACTTTTCTGGTGGAAGAGTTTTCCTCAAGCTTGGTAATGAGACCACTTGGCAGGTCAGTGAGCAAAGCGTTACAGTTGTCTAGTTTGGAGGAGATAAAACTCTGAGCCAGCTTCTCACAAACAGACAAGGATAAATACAGACAAAGTACAGTTTCATTTTTCAAATGACAGTAGGAAGTCTTAATAATCTGCCCAATGTGATTTTTAAAGGACTTCAGATTCCAACAGGAATATGGACGTTTAAGTGGTAATCCTGTGCCGTGAATAATACATAAAAGCTATATCAAAAATTGAGGTGGCATTCAGCTTATAGATAGAGTCACAGAATGAAAAAAAAAAAACTTTATTTTACTTGAACTTAGCTAAAGAAAATCAATGCAACTTATATTTTAATATTTTCCAGGAAGCTGATCCAGACAATAAAATCAGAGTTTGGATTTGCTGTTTCAACTGACAGATGAATTAGCATGTCCTCAGCACAGAAATGAAACCCAATATCAAGCCAATGATTAATGTGGCCCAAAGGCAGCATACAAATGTGAACTGCAACAAGCCAAAAATAGAATTCTGTAAAATGCCAGCCCTAACTATCCCATTGGAAGACCAGAAATCACCCCCACAAACATAACACTGCCTGAAAAACCCATCACCTTCAGACCAGTTTGAGATGGTGCCTGTCACAAAGCCCAGTAAATTTCTGGATGCTGAATGAAATACAGGGGCAAAATTTTGTTAAAAATGAAGAAAGATTAAATAAAAATCAACTGAATGCAATGTCTTCTTTACTGTTCTAAAAATGAGCACTTACTCATAACATTTGCCTATGGATCTGTATTTAAGTGTTATTCATATTTACAATCCACTTTTTACAAGATGAAAATACCTCTAGCAACTCCAGAAGGACTACACAGTTGAGAGCACCAGAAGGTACACTGAAAAAAAAATTAAATGAGAGCTATGGAAAACAAAGGATTAATATCTTAGTTAATAGATTTGAAGTTCTCTGATTAAAAAAAAATTCACTTATCCCTCCTCCTCCACTCCAGATATTGCCTGCCTGTACGTTTGATACCTCCTGGATCTAAAAATTCAGCTCATTAAGTATTTGTATAATTCTGGGCATGAGTCTGACTGAAATCACTCAGATTGTGCCTATATGCAGCCCATAGGTTCATATCTGCATACTAGGAGGTTAGGGCTTGTAACTTTGGAAGGAAAATAGTCACAACAATTACCGGGACTTCAATGTCCAAAGAAAAATGCTTTAGCCATGTGATTTCCTAGTGATAATATAAGCAGTTCTTACTTGGAGACTACATTTGCATGTTAGGGTTATGTTTTAACAGATACAAAGCAGAAGTTGTTAAAAGTATATATATTATTTCGTTCTTTGCAGCAGTGAATCTTAGATTCACAAACATTTCCATTCTCACTCAGAGCAAGAACAGTTCTTCAGCACTTTCAAAAGCTAAAAGAAATTCTATCCATATGAAATATATTCCATATCCTATTCCATACCCCATTTACATCTTATTCTATCAAGATGCTGACACATATCTAGATGCTGAGGTTTATTATTTGCAGGTTCCTTGTGTATTATTTCTCTTGGAGTCTCATCAAGGACCTCCCACATCCTACTTTCCTATGGGCTTGTTTGAACAAGTTTTGTGAAACTAGAATCAATGTAGATAAACCTAAAACAAATATCTGAAAACAAGCCAAGGAGGAAACCAAAGGATTTAGCTTAGAAATTAAAAGTATTAGTCACCTATTTTATATTTTAATTTTTTCTTGTAAAACGACAGAAGAGCAATACGGTTCAAGATTTGTTCATTCCTTTTAAACCCGAAAGACAATAATAGTCATCTGTTCTGACCTCCAAAATGTATAGTCTTCCAGTTTTCCATAACTTTCACTTGAGCTGAAGCATTTGACAAAATAAAACAAAAAACATCCTCACATCAGCTTGGTTTAACCATATACACATTTAAAGCTACTTTCCAATCTCTGTCCTGTAAACCTATTACAGAAACCATACACGTGTTCTCAGATTAACGTCTTAGTGAAAAAAACAGAGTTTCCTCACTCCCTTGCTTAGGCTTGAACTTCTAGCCTGTATTTGGCTCATTCTGAAATACTCTGAACATAATTAATGTTCAAAAGAACAGAAAGGAAAGAGTTTTGCTGTCCTATTCACACAGCTTACAAAGCTCGCCAAAAATTCATGTGCACTTCATAAAATTTATAAGCCATCCTAGTATTATATTTCTTGTTTAAGGAAGCACTTCATCAGGTGTAACCAGATGACAAGATTACAAAGTTGAGGATTGCCTACTAGGTTTGAAATAGTTTATTTTGAATAATATAAAAAATGTTTTAAAGCACATTTTTAAAAAATATACTTTGATAACATTGTCTCATTTGACAGCTATAATGGTAGAGACCCACTGGTGGGTTTCAGCAAAAGATCATCAAGACAGTCAGAGACCAGAGCATTTTCTCTATGAGTAAGACTTACAGGACTGGGTCTTGTTCATCCTGGAGGTGACTTAAGGGAACGCTTAAAAGCAGATCCTTAGTACTTACAGAGAGGGCACAGAGACAACAGAGGCAGACACCTTGTAAATATTCCCCACCCCTTCTGCTACCTTCAAAAGTATAAGTGCAAACAAAAGAGTTTCACTTTTCCATTGTAAGGTCAGTCCAGCAGTGCCACAGGCTGCACAGGGTAGTTATGACAAATCCAATTCAGAGGCTTTCAAGACCTGACTAAAGAAGCCCTGAAAGCAGCCAGGCAACTGATGCTGCTTGAGATGAGTTTACGTTGGAGACCTTCTGGGGTTCCTTCCAGCCTGAACTATGGCACTTTGACTCAATAGCCTGTCATAAAAATATGTTGCACTGAACTTTACACTTCCAGAGTGACACATTAATTTAGAAATGTATTATATAGGTGCAGAATTCCAAAACAATAGTATTTCAGCCTAACACTGGTAACAGTATTCTGAAACCGATCCTTTTTCAAACTATTTCACATATCTTAGAAAGAGACAAAACTGTTTCTTTTTTCCCCAATAATTGAAGTTGTTCCAAATATTAATATTGAAAATAAGAGCCATATTGTTAACTAAAATCCACAGAGCTTCAGCTGCCATGCATTAGATCACTACCATTTGTGGTAGTGTGTTCATTAAGACACCATGATAAAATCTTTTTATTCTAAACAAGGATATGGGTCTCTAGATATTTTATAACAATCATTCCAGTTGGAAATTAGAAGTATTTATGTTCTACAGAACTATCACAAAGTTATTAACTTGCTCATTATGACATTTCCAGTAAAATAAAGAGTATGTTTATGGACACACAGACATATACATGACTATACAATGCCATTTCCCTTTGGCAGTTCTCTTATTGAGCATAAAATTCTGTGAAATTGAAAATAACAAGTATATTTTCATTATCAGTATAGAATTTTTTTAAGAGTATCTGATTCTACAATGATTTTTCTTAATATGTATTATATCACATATATTTTGGGGGCAGGGGCACATAACCACCATTTGTTAATTCTTATTTATTTTTTTAATTTCTTGAGGCTTGGTTCAGAGGTATAAAAAAACAGAAGCACAACACACACCACCATCACAGCTTCTGCGAGGTTGATTAACTCTGTATTAAACAAATTCTGAGCTAATTAAACTCAAAGTCAATTCAGCCCACGACAGAAGGTTATTACCTCATAAACAGGATGTACTTTAAAGTTATTAATAATACACTAACACTGCCTTTTCAAAACCTTTGATTAACAAACAAGTGAAAATTAGCATCTGAAATTCTGTTTGTACAGACTGAAGATCAGATTATGTAAATTTCTAAATCTCCGTTTTTCCAAGTGAAAAGAAAGCAGCTAGCAACAGCTGTACATAAAAACAATAGAGCCACAGGACCCAATCCTGCCCTACTTCACCAAAATCCAAAATCTATGAAGTAGTATCAAGGTGACATACTGTTCCATGGTACCATCCCTGGTGTGCTATCAGCTGTGCAACAATAAAATATAGATATCCAGGACGTAACATTTAGCAAAGAATATTAGAACAATATTTTAGGTGCCCTTTTTTAAATTCCTCCCAAATTCCTTCACAGTTGATACAATCTCTTCATAAGAAAATGATGAATTGAGAGGCTAAGTTAACAGGAAAAAAACAAGTCTTGCTCTCTCTCCAGCAAGCTTAAGTTGTTCACAGAAATAGCAACATAAACCCAACAAGTTCTTTTCACAGAATTGTAGGGGTTGGAAGGGACCTCTAGAGATCATCGAGACCAACCCCCCCGCCAAAGCAGGTTCCCTACAGCAGGTCGCACAGGTAGGCATCCAGGCAGGTCTTGAACATCTCCAGAGAAGGAGACTCCACCACCTCCCTGGGCAGCCTGTTCCAGTGCTCCGTCACCCTCACTGTAAAAAAGTTCTTGTGCACATTTGTGTGGAACTTCCTGTGCTGCAGTTTCCAGCTGTTTCCCCTTGTCCTGTCTCCACTCACCACTGAAAAGAGTCCGGCCTCGCCATTCTGCCCCCCACACCTTAGATATTTATAGACCTGGATCAGGTCCCCTCTCAGTCTTCTTTTCTCAAGGCTGAACAGACCCAGTTCACTCAGCCTTTCTTCACAGGGGAGATGCTCCAGGCCCTTCTTTGTGGTCCTCCACTGGACTCTTTCCAAGAGATCCCTGTCTTTTTTGTACTGGGGAGCCCAGAACTGGACACAGTACACCAGGTGAGGCCTTACCAGGGCAGAATAGAGGGGGAGGATCACCTCCCTCGACCTGCTGGCCATGCTCTTTTTAATGCATCCCAGAATGCCATTGGCCTTTTTGGCCACGAGGGCACACTGCTGGCTCATGGCCAACCTGTCGTCCACCAGGACACCCAGATCACTCTCTACAGAGCTCCTCTCCAGCTGCTCATCCCCCAGCCTGTATTGGTGCATGCAATTATTCCTCCCTAGGTGTAAGACTCTCACACTTGCTTTTGTTGAACCTCATCTGGTTTCTCACTGCCCAGCTCTCCAGCCTGTACAGGTCTCGCTGAATGGCAGCACAGCCTTCAGGCGTGTCAGCCAATCCTCCCAACTTTTTATCATCAGCAAACTTGCTGAGGGTGGCCATTATCCCCTCATCAAGGTCATTGATGAAGATGTTGAACAAGACCAGACCCAGCACAGACCCCTGGGGAACACCGCTAGTTACAGGTCTCCAATCGGACTCTGCACTGCCAACAACGACCCTCTGCGCTCTGCCAGTCAGCCAGTTTTCAACCCACCTCACTGTCCACTCATCTATCCCACACTTCCTCAGCTTTGTTATAAGGATGTCATGGGAGACAGTATCAAATGCCTTTCTAAAATCAAGGTAGACTACATCTACTGCTCTTCCCCCATCCACCCAGCATGTGACAACATCATAGAAGGCCACCAGGTTGGTCAAGCACTACCTCCCCTTGGTGAACCCATGCTGACTACTCCTGATAACCTCCTTTTCTCCCAGTTGTCTGGAGATGGCATCCAGCAGAAGCTATTCCATCACCTTTCCAGGGACAGAGGTGAGGCTGACAAGCCTATAATTACCCAGGTCTTCCTTCTTGCCCTTTTTGAAGACCGGAGTGACACTGGCTATCCTCCGGTCTTCAGGGACCTCCCCTGTTATCCAAGACCTCTCAAAGATGATGGAGAGAGGTTCGGCAATGACCTTCGCCAGCTCCCTCAGCACGCGTGGATGCGCCCCATCAGGTCCCATGGACTTGTGGACCTTAGTACTGCCTAGGTGTTCAAGCACCTCTTCTTTCCTGAAGAAAGGGAAGTCTCCCATTTCCCAGACCCTCTCACTAACCTGCAGGATGTGGGAAACCTGAGGGAGAGCCTTTTCACTGAAGACGGAAGTAAAGAAGGCATTCAGTATCTCTGCCTTCTCAGCATTCCCCGTTACCAGAACCCCCCCTCACTTAGTAAGGGGCCCACATTCTCTCTAGTTTTCCTTTTGCTGTTAACATACTTTAAAAAGCCTTTTTTATTATCCTTTATCACTTTAGCCAGACTCAATTCCAGGCGGGCTTTAGCCTTCCTTCTTGCATCCCTGCAGGCCCAGACTACATTCCTATATTCTTCCCAAGTGGTCAGACCCTTTTTCCACATTTCATGGACCTTCTCCTTTCCTTTGAGTTTGTGCATGAGCTCCTTGCTCATCCACACAGGTCTCCTGCCACCTTTTCCCAATTTCTTGCTCACAGGGACACACTGATCCTGAGCTTGGAAGAAGAGCTGTTTAAACTCTGACCAGCTCTCAGAGGCCCCCTTACCTTCTAACACCCAAGCCCATGGGATAGCTCCAAATAGGTCCCGGAAGAGATGAAAGTTGGCTTTCCTAAAGTCCAGGGTAGTAATCCTACTTTTTGCTTTGCTTCTTCCACTCATCAATGCACCAATACATACATCAATAATACAAACCCACAGCCTCAAGACATTTTACATACAACTAAGAAAGTGAAGAAGCCAGGCAGATAAAAATCAGACATCCTTTTTGTTTTCTGTTTCTGACTTATCATTGTCATTAGCATGATCTCTGGTATCAGGAAGACAAGAACGCTACCAGTAAGCACATCTGATATTTCCAAGCGTTATAGAACCAGGGATATGATTTGTATAATTAAGCAGTATATATTAATCCAGTGAAAATATTTTCATAAGTATCAGTTCATGCAATACTGAACTGAATAAGCTGTATGTATATCAGTAGCCATATGTAAACACAGAGTTTCTCCCAGGGATCTCACCAGGAGGAGATGTACACTGTATCTTCCTTGGAGTCCCATCATCCTGCCTACAACACGTTATATAATTCTTAAAGTGCTGTCTTAAAACAACCTATAAGCTCCATGCCTTTGATGCCACATCCTCAAAGCCAAATAGGCTTTTAAGATAAACTCCACAAGCACAAAGTCAGAAGTAGTGTTCAAGAATGCAAGACTATTCAAATAAAGGAAATGCCAAAATAAAAAGTTAACAATTTGCTAGCTGGATATAAGAAAATTTATGAAAAGTAGCCATTATTCAAAAGGTATTAAATTGTTATTGAGCAGGACAATTCTCTCGGGAAAAAAAAAAAAAAAGTGATAGAAGATCATGAGACACATAAGGCCAAAGAAAATGAAAAAGTGTACTAGTAAATCAAATGTTTGAAGTGCAAAACACGTGCTAGTACAATAATAATACTGTATAACTTAGTAATTATCCTCTATCTTACTAAAAGTCAACATTTGGTTTAGCAGAGCATAGAAGTTTCCAGAATTCCAGGCTCCAAATATTAAAATCTAATGGTACACATAATATTTTTTTTCCATATATATAAAAATTATGTTCAAGCCTTTAAAAAACAATATAAAGTGGTAAGGACGACTCTTAAAGTATTAGTAGTTTTCCCTTCTATTGCCGAGTTGGTGATAAATAAAGCTTAAAAGTAATTGTTCTCAACCCATCTAGGCAACAAACTGGGGGAAAAAAATCCCTTTGGAAAGAGGCAGAATGCTGTTTTGCAGACATTTCTCGAAAGAGAAAATAAAGAGAGAACAGGAATTCAGCTTCTGAATAACAAGGAAAGGTTTTTCACTGAAGTAAAGATACTGGCCACAAGGGGAAAAATAGCTACTGATAAAACAGCAGTCCCAAAAGTCACTGACAGAGCTCCAGCAACAACCAGTAGCTTCTGGCCCAGAAACAACCTGCCCCAAATTTTCCATACAAGATCATGGATGGGTCTTTCCACGTCTTCTGGCCAGAGACCAGAGATGCAGTAGCACTAAAAGAGACAAAGATCCTCAAGAAATAAGTCTCAGTCATCCCCTCTTCTATTTTCACTATCCCATGGAAACATAAGCGCTAACATTTTTCTAAAATATGCACTTAAGTTCGATACATTTACTTAATGGAGGAAAAAAAATCAACAGTAGATGGAGGAAGGGATTACAGAGCAGTATTTCTTCTCACACTCCTGTATTCCATTTCCTGCTTCACACACACACTGCAGACATACAGGTTGCTCCTTATGTTTCTCATTTTGAGCACCATAACTACCTAACCCACCCTGCACATGGAATCTCTTCGAAATTTGGGATGAGCTCAGAAAAAGCTGATGTGATGCAAGTTTTCCGCGTGTAATTTCCTTTTTTCCAATTCTGTTACAAGATGGGTTGCAGGATCCAAACCTCCCATATCCTCATCGTTTTCTTAATATCTCTCAAAGTGTTTGTGTGTGGCAGCAGTCACTATTTACAGTGAGTGCTACCCTGAGGTTTATCACTGTACATCTCATGCCGACCCCTGTTCTGCTACAACGTAGCAATGTGAAAATCTTCCACTACCATAGGGGAATTTATCCTAATTTCACCAACTTCATATGGTCTCTGATCAATCTAATAAAGTATATATTCAGTTCAGTCAAGTGCAAGTATCTCATGGCGGAAAAAAGCTTATCACACATTACAACCATAGTTGAAAAATTTTCAGGTTTATGTATGACCGTACTCTACTTAAGCATGGAAGAGATGAAACACAGCAGCCTCCATATGGATATCTTAACTAGATCTAATGTTTAATTTCACCAGCATACTATGAAAAAAATTTTGAGAGTTTTATTACTCTTCTTATGTTATAACAGAAGTTAATGCCTATCAAAGTTGAAAAAAGCACTCATTGACTGATTAGTCACTGCTAGTGCTCAATTTCTGGTAAAGACACTTTAAACTTACAGAATTCTGCTGCATTTTCTATGCACTGTGAGTTAAAGGAGAAACGTAAGCTACCATTTTACATTTCTTGAGGAATATATTGTAAACAAAATATTTTAAAATGCTTCTTACAATCTTCTTAGATTTTTCTTTGTTGTCTATCAATTATTTCTATTGAGATATTTATCTCTATGGACAAAATTGAGCTGATACTAACAAAAATGTCTAGTCATGAAATATTCAAGTGTAACGTGATGGAACGCACAGCAATGATAGCAGAATATCACAATCCTAAACTGTAGCAAGCAAGCACTTCCTCAAATGCAACAGCAGTAGGCACAAAAACAAAGGAAAGAAGCTTCTTACCTTGGAAAAGCCTCAAGTTTGCAGGGATCTCCATCAAGATATCCTTGCCTCCACTGTCAACCCTTAAATGAGGCCTGGGAAGGGGTGGATCCTGGTTCCACCCCTTCCAGTCACTCAAGTGCACTGCATGTACCTGAGCTCTCCTGGCTTGGCCCTGCCTTGCCACCAGGTGCTCAATCACTGTTTCAAGCCATGACTTAGTATTTCTGCTACAACAAGTTTAAAAAAAAAAAAAACACAGTTTATTAGGATTTTTATCACCTATCTTTCCAAAAAGGTCTGTCATTTTATTGCTGGAGATTAAAGACATAAATAGGCTATACAAAGCAAAACTATAAGCTTCTCTAATTTATGCAGAGCCTACAGCTGTTTCTTCTCTTTGAAAAATAAGTGGTAGTAAATATTTTCCTTCTATTTCTAGTAGAGAATCTGAGCTGCTGTCCTAAGATGCAGTTCATGCCACACTGAATCAGTGCTAAAATATGAATTCTTACATTAAAGTATCTAGGTAGTATCCACAGATGTGCAAGAACAGTATAGTTTGTCCCTATAGTAGCTTATTGATAATAGCATTTAAGACTAGAAAGACCTGTTACACTATCTATTTTTGGCCTCCTGCATAAGCAATCATTCAGTTGCTGCTGGTAACTTCTGAACTTCTATATTGAAATGAGTGACATTTCCGGCTAAGATACATCCTACAAAAAGCTGGCCAATGTGAGGACGTCTACAGATGGCAAGCCCATCATTTTCTCAGAATAACTACCCAGCAATGCCGAGTTTCTCTGTTGAACTCATCATAGTTCAGCTTCCAGCCAGGAGTTCCTGATGTGGGTGTCTGTTCTGGTCAAGGTAGAACAGAAGTCTGTCGACTGTGAAGACAGTCATGCAGTATGAATCTAGTAATCTTTCTATCTCCACTGAAAAAGAGAGAACTTATCTGCATATCTGAAGTAAGAAAATTTCCTCATTCCACATCATTTGAAAAAGAAGTCCCACAGAAATCCTAATGTCAGAAAAAGATGGGACTAGCCAATTCACTTCCTTGTGTAAATCTTTTAAATTTTAAATACTCATGCTCTTTCATTTTGCAGTTCACTGTAAAGCTTGTCTCCTGGGTGACCTCCAAGATCACTTCTCTATGGACAGTTCTTATGAGAAATTCAGACATTAGCAAGATGCAGACAACTTGTCTGTCAGTGTTTGTCAGCAAAATGTCATGTGTCACAGCAGAAGAGTAAGAGTGGTAACTACTACAGTAGGTGTGGTTATATAAATTGCATACTAGTTGTGAGCTCATAAATGTGGAAAACAGTCTTAAAGTCTACCAGAATATTCACAGAATGATATCATACCAACACTGCAGTTCCAACCCTCTAGAGTTGCTGATCTGCTCCTCCATACCAGATTTCTAACAACCAATAGAATGTGGGGAAATAAGAACTGATAAGGTCTCAAATCCCATTTCAGAAAATTTCCCAACTAAGCTTTGTGCATCAGTCAGTCAGACAATAAACTCCTTTTCTCACAGGCAACAAGTAAAGCTGCTAGGAAATACATGACTTTTTTTGCTTGGCATCTACTTATAAATTACTAGCAGTGAAAAGGGAGTAGTGGGAGTAGTACTTTATTACATCACATACATTTGTTATTCATTCTGACTTAACATATAGCAAGTTTTTTTAAAAGTTTGTGCAAGTAGAGGTGGCCGTTTTGTTATATAGCATCAAACCAAGTTTAACAGAAAGTGACTTGTAGAGGCCCCAGACACTCATAACAGCAAAACTCAAGATCTCCAACAGTTAGCATTCAACACATTTGATTTATTATTGTAACCATGGTGTGATTCATTTCTTGAATATTCCAACAGTTTATACTAAAAGGAGAAAATACCTGGAAGCTGTGTGCTCATAACAGGAACCTACTTATACAACTGTTAGTGTACGAACATGGTTTGATGTTAAACTGACATGCTCTGTACCTCCCAAAATTGCATTAAATCTAATTAACATTTTGTTTAGAAGCCTTGAATTTTGATCATATTTGTATTTGTGCAAAGCAGTACTGTAAAATAAAGTCTCCGTGGACTTTTGGAAAGAATAAACATCACATTAAACACTGTGTTTACAGACACTGAAAACACCCCAATAACAAGATACAGATAGATTCTCTGCACTGAAACATTGTTTATTAAATTTTCATTCCTTTAGTTAGCATAGTTGGTAACCCATAGATTATAGAGAATGGGTCTGGGTACAGATGGCACAGTTTGCTCCTAAAGAACATGGATTTATGAAAAACAGAATTGGTGCTCATCTCACACAAAGAAAACTTTGTGATTTGTTGTTGCTCAAATGAGGATTAAAGTCCTAATAATCAGTCAATGAACTTAATGTTCATCATAATCTAGCAAGCAAATTAGGACAGCATGCTAAAAAAAAATGTAAAATATGATACTTTTTAATATTTTATTAAAAATACCAAATACAGAAAACCTGAAAGCCTGAAAAGCAGAAAGCTATAGATGCATTTTGTACTCATATGAAATACTTTCCTTCCACAAGTTACTGAATTTAACTTCCTATAATCTACTCTTTGGATAAAATGCTGCACGTATTTCTGTAAATAAATAATTATTAGGAAGAGCTATACAGGAGGCACACAGTTTAGATCGGCTTACAAAGCTTTTGGGGGAAACTCTATCCTAGTGTAATCAGAATGATATTTTGATAAAATAACAAAATCAATAATAGAGAAGATGTTCTTTTTCTTCAAAGGTGCTGTGTTTTGAAAATATTGCCATGTAGTATTTACGGTAACAGCTGTACAGTTAAACTTTAGGCACAAACTGAACTGCAGAGGATCTGCTGCATAAATAAAATTCCCATGGCAACTAAATGTGCTACTAGATAACAGAGAAAAAAGGATTTATGTGTTTGCTGAGCTGTCTTGCCCTAGAGGAATTCTCCAGGCAAATGCAGGCCACCTGCCACATGTTATATTAAGCTCAGCCTTCTGGACTTATTTTCAAATCTACAGCAAAAAGGTCCATCAAGTTTTATTTGAAAGTTCCATTGTTATATTTCCAGCCTCTTCAAAACTCATAGTTCACTCTTGAGTATGCACCCTATATTGCAACAAACACATTCAGTAATGCATAGGTGTATCTATGCTTGTAACTTGTTAATTTAAAATACCCATTTAATCTGGAAAAACAGCCTGAATACTCTGATTCATGTAATTATTATTATTTTTTTAATGTATACCCTCTTTTACAAAGATGCACTATAAAGTGTGCATACCTTTTTCAACTCTAAATAATTTCTTTTATAAGGGAATAAAGAGAAAATATTTGGGCCAGATCAGTTATGTAGTATCTTTCTATATTGCATGTAGATTTTTGGTTAAAAAAAAAAAAAAAAAAAAAAAAAAGTAAGGCATAAACTTTTTTCTTCCCTTTGTATTCAGGAATAAAGCATTTTCACTTTACCAAAATGCAAATTTTATACTTGAAATCTGAAGGCTACAGTAGAAAAGAAATATATCACAACCTCTAGCAAGAAATAGGCAAACGTACCACAAATAATGCTAGCAAGTCACCGGAGTACCAGAGCATGTATGAAAGTCTGCACTTTTTAACAGACTGTTAATGGAATTTTTTGCCATTTTTGCTTCTGAAAAGTTTTTATAAAAAAAAAAAAAAAAAAAAAAAAAATTAAGAAACTGTATTTCAAGATCAGATCCATTCTGATCTGGATACCTGTTTGCTCAACTCTGTCTTCCCTAGGAAAGACTTGTGACATTTTAAAGAGGCAGCAGAGCTTGACTCATGAACACACACCAGAAATGCTTTTCAGGTAGCTTGTCAATCTAATCTTAATGCTGAGTCCATGAATCCTGATGCTATCACGCAGCCACAGTGTCATCAAACTGGACACCTGCAGTTATGAAACATCTTCTTGTTATCTTTCTAAGGCCTTCAAGCATGGAAAATGGAGCATGGAGCAACTCATCAACATGGTCTTACTACTTTCTCTCTATTAGGTGTCATCTGTTCCAGAGTTGTTCACTTACATCCCTGCCTTTGCCTAAAAATCTTGCTTCAGTTAGTATGAACCATAAAATTGAATAAAAACCACAGAAATTAAATCAAGACTTGTATTAACACAAATATATTTTGGCAAGCATTAGGAAAGTATACATTCTCATTGCCTTTTACTCTTTTGTCCTTTTTGAGGAGGAAGCCAATAAACTTAGCATTTTAACAAGGGAAAAAAGTGAGATTAATTTTCATGAAGAGATGTTGCAATTTTCACCACAATTTAGTCTCTCCTCAGGATATATATATATATAAGCAAAGTATTTGCATGTAAAATGCAGAACTGCATGTGCAGTGCTGAGGTTCTCTAAATGAACTTTTAGAGAATACTCGCATAGCACTGCCACATAACAATATCTGCATTATACAAAATACAAAACTATTAAAGCAAACAGTACACAGAAGAAATTAGTTGACTATCAGTATGACATTACTAACAAGTCTTTGTATTTTTATTACTAACAGTTTGTATTCCCTAATATTCTATTTAGACGAGTTTAAAAAAAAAGAAAAAAAAGAAAAAAAGAAAAAAAAACAACCAAAAAACAAAAACAAAAGAAAAACAGAAAAACTAGCATTAAGTTTTACTTTGGCTTGATTTCTGTTAGATGTGATCACATACAATATTCCACCAATAGATATGACAAATGCACTTTATATTCCAATGTGTCAAACCATTTCAATGCTCAGGAACTATGTTGAAGCTGGCAGGCAAGCAGACTATATTAAATTTTTCTCTGGCATTGACTTCAATTCTGTACTGAATTATTGGAATTTTAGTGACCCTAAAAAAGGCTGTCATAAATAATATTCAAGACAGATTTTTTGAATCTAATGCTCTATTACACATACCTCACATAAAATAATATAGTTTCAATACAAGCAAACCAGTCAAGAACAACATTCTATTTGTAACTGTGATTTTAGATACATTTTTACATAGACTTGTCACTGTATTTTTAAATGTACTTTCTCCTTTAAGTCAGAGGCTATGTTTGGCAATTAAGTGACTTTGTTGTAGATTTTACAGAGTTGGAAGATGGTTTTTTTGTGGGTTTTTTTGTGTGTGTGTGTATTTTTTTTTTTAAAACCAAAGGAAGTAAACACATTAATAGCTATTTCAAAGCTCTGATTCTTCAAGATTCCTATTCTCCTGCAGATAACAAAATTCTATTCAGAATTTTCTAGTGCCAGAAAACCAGTTGCATCTGCAAACCACTTAACTCTTTCAGCTGCAACGTTTCTTTTCTGTTCTTCCTTTCCAAGTGATCAACTTTTTACTATCTTACTTTTAAGACATCTTTGCTTTACTATTCCTACCAGTAATAAAATAAAATAAAATAAAATAAAATAAATTAAGCCTTAAGCTTCCTATTTGCCTGATCAATATTAATTCCAACTACATTCCTCTGTTAAATCCCTGCTATTACAATATGATAGAAGTGATGAAGTATAACAATATCTTTGCTTTTATATTCACTGATGTGATAGAAATACAGAAGTCACAAGATCTTGTAGTGCTTCACTTAAATAAGGGAATTCAGTTGTACATCACAATTCAGGAGGAGGCATGGTTAAATCCACAGTAGATTGGTAAGCAACACAGAAAACCCATCAGCAGCTTTACTATATGACAGACCCAGAGGCAACTCAAGAGCTGTCAGCACAACTGCCTGTGAAGCTCACAAGGGAAGCAATAACCAATTATGCCCCATGACCCGCCACTGGAAAAACACAGTAAGAAAAATAAAGTGCTTGAAAGAATTCAAACTTTTCAGAGAATCTATGCAGTTTACATCCTACCAGGCAATGCATCTCAGTTTTGTTTTATATTTTATTATTATTTCTTTAATTACAGGTTTTAAGAACAGACTGGTATGCAGTGACCATTATCTATCTGCCTGACCCCTGTGACTCAAACATTAAAACACTCCAGAAAGGGGACCACACCTTCAGCACTCTCAACCTAGCTAAAAACATATTTACCATTTACCTGGAAACTAAGCCAATTAACACTTCTCTATTTTAGTCTCCACTGTGACTAGTTACTCTCAATGTACAAGGGTAGTAGGCTTACATAGGAAGGTTTTTGTGGTGAGGGGTCTGCAAGAGGGGGTGGGCTGTTCATTGAGAAGAACCCAGCAGCTGTCCTGTGTCAGATATGAGCCATCTCCAGCTGGCTCCAAAAGGAACTTCTGCATACCCCTCCTCTGATGCAGCCCAGGACAGAACTGGGCCCTCCAACCTGCAAGTGCACTTTCCTGGCTCATGTCCAGCTTTTTGTCCACCACGACAAAAGTCGTTCTCAGCAGGATTGCTTTCAAGGAGTTCTCTAGTGTATATACGTATCTGGGTTTGCCCCAACCCAAGTGCTACACCTTTCACTTACAGCCATGATCAAGTTGAAAGTCTGTGGGGTTAAAATTAGGACCAAACCAATAAAGGACATCCGGTGGTTGATATCTTCTACAGACCACCTGTTCAAGGGGAACCTGTTGATGAAGCCTTGCTTTAGCTACAAAAGATGTCACGCTCAGGCTCTCAGCCTGACTGGGAATTTCAACTACACATCTATGGGGCAAACAACACAGCATGCTTCAAGCAATCCAGCAGACTCCTAGAGTCCACTGACAATAACTTCCTTGTTCAGGTACTGGATAGACCAAATAGTTGAAGAGTTGCTGGACCTGATGCTTACCAGTGTGGAGGAGCTCATTAAAGAGATTAAAACTGGAGGAATTCTAGGATGTAGTGACCATGCTCTGCTTGAGTTTGTGATCTCAAGGAACAAGGGGTTGGTAAGGAGCAGAGTTGGGACCTTGAACTTCAGGAGACTAAACATAAGGCTATTTAAGAATACTTGATTCATGGGTGATGAATGAAGTAATTTGTTAGTTATAAGACATCAAGGAAGTGCAAAAGATCATGAACCATAGTGCCTGTGGGTTATTCAAGTACTAGCACTGGAAAACTAGATTAAACGTGTTTTAAGCAACTTAAGATTTAGATTAAATGTTGTCTCAGCAAAATGTAAACAGAATGAAGATGACCTCCACATCAAGCCACCCAAAAACATGCTGTTGTAGCTTTCATAACTTTAAAACATCATCGAACAAGATGTGACAAATATTACTGAAGGTGTACCATGAAAGATAATAATGACTGGGGCCAGTTTTACAGTTCTGCAACCACCCTGGAATCCAATGTGAGAAGACCCACATCTGAAAGTCCCAAAAACACTTTCTTCTGTGGCCAGCAGGAGCATTTAGGTAGTTATCTCCCTGTACTCAGCACTGATGGGCGAAGCCACACCTTGAGTACTGTGTTCAGTTTTGGGCCCCCTAACTTCAAAAAAGACACTGTGGCCCTAGAACTTGTCCAGAGAAGGGCAACGAAACTGATGAGGGGTCTGGAGCACAAGTCTTATGAGGAGCAGCTAACGGAGCTGGGATTGTTTGGTCTGGAGAAGAGGAGGCTCAGAGGAGACGTCATTGCATTCTACAACTTCCTGAAGGAAGGTTATGATTAGGAGGGGTTTGGCCTCTTCTCCCAGGCAACAAACAGGACCTGAGGAAATGGCCGCAAGTTGTACCAGAGGAGATTTAGGTTAGACATAAGGAAGACATTTTTTCTCTCAGAGTGATCAGGCACTGGAATGGCCTGCCCAGGGAGGTGGTGGAGTCGCCATCCCTGGCAATGTTCAAGAGACGTCTGGATGAAGAGCTACAGGATATGGTTTAGAGGCTTGTGGCAGCAGTGGTAGTAGGAGGATGGTTGGACTAGATGATCTTGCAGGTCGTTTCCAATCTTGCAATTCTATGATTCAACAAGTTTTTCTGAACAAGAAGCAAAATGGTGGCCTTCTAAAATAACTGGACTTCTAAAGGTCCTAGTCTCAAATATCAAACAAAATGCAATTACTTTAAAAATTTTTAAATTCTAACCATGATAATGGCACGTTCTTTCTCTAGTCAATGTGCCGCTTCATTGTGAAACAGGGAAAATGATAGACATTCTTTGCTTCTAATGTGACTAAAATTAATCTGTGAAAAAGAATGACCAGCACCGTATTTTCTAGAAAACTATTCAGTCTACCTCTGCTAATGGTCAGATCCTTGGGATTTTCTTCAGATCTGTTCTGCACACAGATTTTCACCTTTTGCTTGGTGAAATAAGAACTGCAGATCAGAATGCTCCTGAAAGAAATTTCAGCTGTATAGATATTAATATTCTGCCAACCTGACTTTCTGTAAAGCGTACTGCTCAGGGACACTGAGAACATATCAGTCATCAAAGAAGCAGTATGACTGCTACAAATCTCTATCAACAAGGTTTTGGTGGATAAGGTGAACAAGGGTGTGGAATGATTCGAATGTTACCTGGTGCAAACAAATTACAAAATGTCCCTGAAGGATCGTTTAGGAAAGTTCTTGCCCCCATCAAGGATTTCTAAATAAAAGAACAATTTGACCCTTTAATAAAATACTTTTCAAAAGGTTTTAACGAATATAAATTAGATCAGCTAATCAATACTTATTACTATGTTATATTTTTATCAAATTATATCCACAACCATCCTCTCTCATCCACTCTGTAATTTCCAGAGTGGGTTCTGATTGACATTCCTCTAAACAAAGGATGCCCAATATGTATACCTACATTATTGGCATTTTGTCAATAGCAGCAACTTACAACTTGTCTAATAACTGAAAGCTAATGAAAATTAGCTCTCCCCAAATCTGGTAATTCACCTAGATACTACTATCTAGCATTGACCAAACTACAAGAGCTGGTTTTTGCTATACTGCAGCAATCTGCGTAGTATAGTTTTGGAAAAGAATGACAATATTCCCTTTGTAATTGCTGTTCAAGTTAAAATGATATTATAGATATGTCATGGTGTACTCAAACATAGCACAAATATACCATAGCTGGGAGGCATTGTTGTCACTTTTTATTTCATACAGCTTATCCCCAGACATTCTAAAAAGACTTTACAAAAATTTATTATCAAGAATTTTTTCCACAGTAAGCATAGTTTTCATAATCAGATCTGTAACATGGTAACTCATTTTAACTTGCAGAACCATTTATGTATGCACTAAGCAAAAAAATCCATTTGTGATTTCAACCTGCTTTCCTTGGTAGAAACTAGAAAAAATTGTTCTTTTTTTCCTTCTGAATCTAATGGTGAAAGTTAATTTATTGTATATGTTGGACAGTACTTATCAACAGTCATAGAACACAGGCAATGGTAAGTGAAATTCAGCCACAGAGTTTTAGAGAAATGTATTAAATATAAGTTGCGAAGATTAACAAACCTCAAATTAGCATTAAATAATAATAGCAAATTGGAAGTTTTCAACACTATGCAAAGAACAGTAAGTGGAAAACTTTATCCAGTCATGTCTGCTTCAAGTGCTAACAGAGGTGGCATCTGTTTATTTCTTCCTCAGGGGAAAAAACAAACAAAACAAAAAAACCCTCCGCCTACAAAATATACAAATATCTGCATTGTTCTGCATAGTCAAACATAGACACTGTGATTATAAATAAAGTTGTAATCAACAGAAACAGGTCTCACACAATACATCCCATTACTAATACTCCATATTCTCCAAGACGAGTCAAATGAGTCAGTAAAATTTAACAAGGAGAACATTTATTTATTTGAAGTTTAAGTTGCCAGGCTTTCAGTTTGCTGAAAAATTTGTAGAATTTTCAGAAGAAAAGCAGTTCATCTAACACCCAAACCAATACATCCTACTCAGAAATGGAAAATGATATCTGACTTGAAATTTGTATTTGTTTTAAAATAAATGAAAATCAGCATGATGTGTTACTTTTTCGCATTACAAAAATTTTTGCTGGTAGAGATCTCTTACAGAGATAGACATAAGAAAAGTGGATGGGAAAAAAAAAAAAAAAAAACACACAATGTGAAGCATTCTTTTCTCCATGCATTTGCTGAACATATCCCAACGTAAGTGACAAGACAAAAATCAAACATTTGATAGATAAAGCAAGCGCAGTCTATAGAAGGTGAAGCAAATATTTTTGAACATCAGCTGGAAAATATTCCACTGTGGTAAAACTGGAAGTATGTATGTAAAAAGTGGCTGAACAGATGAGAAACTTCCAAGTTTCATGATTTCTTCAAGAAATCTTGCTGCACTTGCAATTAAGCTATGTTTGGACGCCACCTGGAAGCACTTTTCTTTCAAGGCATTCCAAAACCAAAAGGAAGATGTTTTCAAAAAACATAAAATTAAATACATCTTTCCAAGGAATTGCCAGCAGGATGGCAAGAAAGCTACTCTAAGAGGACCAAAACATAGGCTACTTTACAAAAAATCTAAACGTGATGATTTTTAACATTTGATTGTCATCTGGATAATTAGCTGGCTCAAGAAGTTGGAGGTATCTGGTTGGCAGGGTGGGACCTGCAGATGGAAATCACCACCAGTGCCCTGAGCAGCTTGGGGAAAGAATTCATCACCTAGGCTGCTGGAAAATATATTTCTGGATCAAAGTTCAGTCTTGAAGATACTTTTTGTTAACAAAAATAATGATTTTGAGCAATTAAAAACACAATCTAAGCGTAATAAAACGGGAGGTAGAAGCAATTGCCCAAATTTGTTTTATAACAATTGAATAAAGTTTGTTTTGTTGCTTAAGGAACAACATTTACTAGGAAAAATGTATTTCCAGAAAACATATATTCTTTACGCACTTCCCATACTCTTTAATATCTTCATTAGCATCTGCAGTGGGATCAAGCGTACCCTCGGCAAACATGCAGATGACACCAAGCTCTGTGGTGTAGTTGACATACCCAAGGGAATGGCATGCCATTCAGAGAGACCTGGTCTGGCTCAAGCAATGGATCCAGGAAAACCTCAGGAAGTTCAACAAATCCAAGTACAAAGTCTTGCACTTAAGTGCAAGTAACTCCTCTACAGTGCAATCTAGAGAACAGAAGGATTGAGCAGAGCCCTACGGAAAAGGACTTGGGGGGACTGATGGACTTGGGCAAACTGGACACGAACCAGCTACGTGCCTTCACAGCGAAGAAAGCCAAGTGTATCTAGAGCTGCACTAAAAGTAGCATGGCCAGCAGGACAAGGAAGGTGATATTGCCTCTCTGCTCTGCACTGATGAGGCTTCTCCTGAAACACTGTGCCAAGATGTGGAGTCCTCAGTACAGGAGAGACACAGATCTGTTGGAGTGAATCCAGAGGAGGGTCACAAAAATGATCTGAGGGATGGAACATCTCCCCTGCGAGGACAGGCTAAGAGAGCTGAGGTTGTTCAGCATGGAGAAGAGAAGGCTCCAAGGAGACCTAATAGAAGCCTTTCAGTATTCAAACAGGGGCCATAAGAAGGAATGGGACAGACTCTTTAGCAGAGTCTGTGGTGACAAGACAAGGGGAAATGATCACAAACTAAAAGAGGGAAGATTTAGATTGGAAATAAGGAAGAAGTTTTTTTTTACTGTAAGGGTAGTGGAAGCACTGGAACAAGTTGCCAAGAGGTGGTGGATGCCCCATTCCTGGTCAGGCTGAATTGGGCCCTGATCTAACTGTAGGTATCCCTGTTCGTTGCAGGTGAGTTGGACTAGATGATCTTTAAGGGTCCCTTCCAACCCAAATAATTTAATGATTTTATGATTTCTTATTCTCAAGTCATTTCATAATATTAAAACATTTTAGAATGGATCTTGTATTTGGTTATGAGTACTCTTCAATCAAAATTTATCCCAGTTTTTCAATACCAGGTTACTTTGTTACCAGATGCTACTTTAGCATTTCCACTCCCGGCTGTCCTCACTCACTGTTACCCATCTTCATCTACATGCTTTTCACTTTCACTGTTCTGTGAACTTTGAAAAGATCCATAGCTTACATAAAAAAGTAGAACTACACATACATTCTCTCATAACCTGTTTTTTATGATGCCACTATTGTATTCTGTGCTGAAGTCCTACTGCCACAATACAAACATGCCACTGTCACTATTCTGACAACTCTTGCATCCTTCTGTACCACATGCTGCTTTGTCACCTATGGCTGTCCAACTTGTGCTGCCATAAGACTGTTACATAAAAGCCATGAATACCCTTCATTTACTGAAAAAGAAATCCTAAATCAATCTCATTCTCACTTTACCCCTGCTTTTATGATATTACTGTGGAAAAACTTTCCCTTTGCCCAGTCACATTTTGTCCCTGGCTGCCTTTGAAGTTTCTCAGGAGGCAAAAAGCTTCTGCATAAAGTACCCACCATCCTGTTCACTTACTCAGCCCTCCCCAGAACAGTTAAATGTTTGTGGTGAAAATTATTATATTTGTGAGCATTCAGAATTTTAATCATAATTTCTTTGACATGCGGAAATAAACAGTGCGTGTGAAGTGCCATCCTTTAAAAAGCAGAAATGCAAATCAAAAAGATACAAGTCAAGAAGAGGCTCAGTTCCCTGCTAAATTCATTACAGTGGAAGCCACAAGAATATAGCAGCACTGATGGGTTTATTTTCATGCCTGTCTTCACTTTCCACTTTGACAATTCTCCCCCAAACAACTAACACTGCAGGTGCTTTAAACTCCTCCCTTCACCCCCCAAAAAAGACACAAACAAAACAACAACAAAACGCCACCCCACAGAAAGCATCTAGAAAGTATCTATGTTCAACTAAACGGCATTAATGCTACCTCAACAGAAGTGGCCTCATTTCTGATGCTCTTTCTTATGCTGAAGAAGAGAGCTTTATTTTGTCCATGTTCTTGCTGAAGTTGCAGTCATTATTATTTCCACCCTCACGCACACGCAGTGCTGGATTAACTGCATGGAGGCATGAACATAACTGTACTATAAGAATGGCTGTGGGGCTGAGGGGCAAGGAACAGGAGAGAGATATAGCAAAATAACTGGTATCAAACGGTTATACACATTAATTCACACTATTCTTAAAAGGCCAAATAACATAACTGCAGCGTTTTATGGATAAGTGTACTTAATGTTTGTTGGTAGCCTCAAGGTTCATTTCTGGCAAACCTCTAAGAAGTGAATTTTTCAATTGCTTCAAGGAGAAGGCTGGCAGTGGTAGTAGCCTCTGGCACAAGTCAGTTCACAGACAGAAGATTTTGCTCCCTACTGCATAATTTCTATGGTAAAGTTTATCACTCTCCTTTCTATTATTATGGAAACTCTATCACGCTTGTTTGACTGTAATAAACAACATCAGTCTATCACCCATGACAGCAACAGTTTTCCAGGATGTCAGTAAATCACTGTATAGCCAGCTGTGTGCCAGCTCCTTTTGGCACTTGCTCAATGAACCAAATTCCTCATGCAAGATGTCTGTGTACAAGGAGGCAAGAAAGCACAGTACTTGCACTAGCAACTAGGGTACAAAGTGAGATGATCCTCCTTGAATGTAGGCAGCAGTCACATTCAAAATTGTTATGGCTGCAAGCACAGGTCAAGAAAGATAAGGCAAAAAGATACTGCAATGAGATAACAAGATCTTGAATGAAAATCTTAATGCTAGGGACAGAGATGCTGCCTATGGGAGGCAGAAGCAATCACAACTAGGCAATTTGGGAATATGCATATGCATGTGGCAAAATAGTTTGAAAAAAAATCAAAGGATGTTTCTTGACCAGAAGTCTCTGACATGAGGATTAGAGTCTGGTAAGTAATGAAAGATTACATACAAGTAAGGAGGATTTTTCAAAGATCGAACTCTTGATCCTTATTTTTCCCTGCCCAAATTAATTTCAAATGAATGAGATACTGAGACGGGAAGCTTACTTTGATTGATGCAGGAGAATCTGGGTGGGACTAATACTAATCTCTATGCTCACTGTGAAAGAGCTTTCACATATTTGCCTGTCGTAGCCAACATCGGAATCTCCGAGTGATAAGACCAGACCTCGGAGATACCACTTAATCGCAGCCAAATCACTCTTGTCTACCATCTAGACATTAATCTGAAGAGAGAATAAGACCTTCTGAATGAAAAATAACTGAAAGGCACAATGAAAGAACGACAGTCCTGATTTACTCGATTTGTAATATGAGGATCAGAATCACACAACATGTTTCACCTAGACATCTTGCTTATAAACAAATTACTATGAAAGGAAGACTCAAAAAAGAGTCATGCATGTGTTTTGTTTCTTTCTGTGGCACTGTTTATGCTTATAGCTCTCCCAAGTGTTATTTACTGGCATCTTAGACAAAACCTTCAAAGGTGGTATCACACAGTTCTTTTATTAATGGGTTATTTCAAAACCATATGGCTCTATGTAAATCCAATAACTTGATCTGTATTGTTTAAATTTTCCATTCTACAGAACTCTGATTAAAAAAAGATCTGCCAGAAAAAGATAAGTGCATCTTCTTGTTCCTCAAAGCTATCATTGCTATCATAATCACAAGAGACATGAAGTATTAAAGAACACTTGCCATCAAAGTCAGCAAAATAAAAAGAATCCCACATACAAAATCTAGAAATTATATGAGGACGGTGAACGAAGATCTTCTGAAGATCAGCTTAGTTTCCCGTACAACATGAATTGTTTCAATGCACCACACGACCTGTCTTCCTTTCTATAGGATTTGAATTTACCATTCAAACAATTTCAGTGCCTATAGCTCAGAACTCATCCAATTAAGTGTCTGATTTTAAAACTTACTTTCCTTGCCTAAAGTGGGTTTGAATCCCAGTTCCTTCAATTTTTCCCCTGAGACGGGACATGAAATCTGCAGCCTGACAGAAGATGTTGGTGAAGAGTTTTTGTAAAAAAAAAAAAAAAAAAAAACAAGCAGAGGCTGTTACAATGATAATCAGCTGAGCTTTCTTGCTAACAAGTATTACTCTATTGTTTTTAGGGCCCTCATAAGAGTGGTGAAGTTCTTGCTTTCTTGTTCAACTAAATTAGGAATTAATGACTGGAACAGTAAAACTAATTTTATCAAGTAAAAATCTCTCCCTGTATAAAACAAAGAAACAAAATGAAATTACTTGTTTAAAAAAAAAAAAAAAAAGAAAATTTTCAGTAGAAAATTAGATAGAAGCTGATTTTTTTTCCTTGTTAAACACTGAGAAGTTTCTCATCTTATATACTTAAAATAAAATTTTGGAAGGAATATAATTAGAAAACAGTTATCTAAGAAGCTCTTTATAACAACTGATTTCTTTCCAGGATTCCTTTCCAACACTCCTTCAGCTGGCACAATAGTTGGGAGCGATGACCTGAGAATTAGGATTCTGCAGCAATCTCTGGAAACAAAAATCCACAAAGTCACGATGACAAGGGTGGTTTGTAACAACAGATAGGTATTTCATCCATTTTTTGTGCACAACAAAAATGCTATCTTTCTGTTCTTCTATTCCAAGAAATCTGGGAAAGTATGTAAACCTACTAGACAGATGTACTAGTTTATGCAGGTACTGACATCTTAGTACATGGTTTAAAAGTAACATACTTTTAAGGCCTAAGTATGTGTGGTCAGAAAGGCATTTTTTTTCTTATAACTCCCCTGTAGTTCTGATATGCTCTGATATTCTTTCCTTGCAAAGAAAGCAGAAATTCCTTGGGAATGATGCATCTAAATCTGCACTTCAAAGTGCATTTTAGTCCATTCTTCCCAGTCTTGACCTTCCATGCTGCAGTTTAAGAAAAGCAGGGAATGAGGTATTGAAGCTCATCACAGCTGTGTTTCAGTAAAGTGAGCTGGAGATGTACATTCATATTTTAAAATCTGTTAATATGTAATGTCATTGGGATATCTACCCAATAAACCTTGCCTCATTTCAAAACCTAGCTCCTCCTAGATACTGGCTTCATTTCCCAGCTTTGGCAAGAGCCGCAGCTTGAAAAGCAGAAAAGATAAATAAGTAGTTCAATTCTGCAGTAAAAGACTGATTAAGAGCTAGCAGGATGATGATCCTTCACACAATGCTCTACTTACTATCCATTTGTGGAGAGAATGATGCTGCCTTCTGTTTTGATCCAGGCCAAGGAAGAAAGCATCAAGACAGCAGTGGCAGTTCAAATCCCACCCGATCTTTACAGTTCAGTTTCACTCCTATCTCATTAGGGCAAAGGTAGTCAGGTGTGTTCCTGTTCAAGATGGCCTTTTGTGTACAGAGGTAGCTGAGTTTCTATTTGAAACATCAGAAGAATAAAAATTTTTTACTATCTTATCTCTCATTTCCTACACTCACTATTTCCCCACTGAAAACTTCAGAGTTTCAGCAACATAAAGAAACCATCACAAGAGAAAGAAGAGGCAACAGATTAACCTCTTAAAGTAAAATAATTTTAGGACACAGACACACACACACACAAAAAAAAGAATCAAACACTATCCCAAGGTTCTAATCTGAAGAACAAGTTAAGCTATTAGAATCTCTCTCAAAAAATTTGATTTGATATGATATTATGAGTGAAAATAAAAATGAAGGGAATAAGGTATAGGGCATTTCATTGCTACTACATCTGAATCTGGTACCAAGCTGTAAATAGAATGAAGTTTCAGATTTGTGCATCTATTGTACAGAGTGTGGGGTGGACAGGGAGAATCAAAACCACTTCCTAAGGGTAAAATCTGATCTTTTCTGGACAAAGAATATCTGATGCATATATTCTTTAGAGAAAACACAAAATCTTGTCTTGAAGCTTGCAGAACAGTTTCCTCAAAGAAATCTAGGATTGTGCTCTACACATCTCTGATTCTGCCCTAAGTGACTGAAGAAACAAGGAAAGGCTGATTAAAAGAAAAATGCTTCAATTAGCACATAGGATCTTGATAATCAAGCAATAATAGCAAAGGAAATGCAGAAAAAGAATACAACAATTTAATGAGGGCATTCTTGACAAAATATTTTCTCTAGTTTAGTAAAGGGTATATACAGCAATTTAAAGAGGGTTTTCTAATGTACAGTATTTTCAATATTTGCTACAATAGGAAAACTATACTACTGATTGGCTTTGCTGTCTAATTTTCTAAAAAACAGTCAAAATTTCTGAATATATTCACTACAGTGTAAATTTTTTGTTTGTTTTCCTTAGAAATAAATAAAAGAAATTGTGGTCTAAATACATGACATGTTGTTTTCATTTGCAATTATAAGGGAAAGAGATAATACAGAAGAATGGTTTTTCTTTGGAATATGAGCCTAACTGTAGGGATTAAACCATAAAAAATAACTTCTTTCTATAGCACAATACATGCTATTATGCAACAAGTACATTATGAAATTACTCTGTAGACACCAATTACTTACACAACACATAATGCATTTTTCTGCTAGGTGAAATTAAGTCACAGCAATGAAATCACCATGCCCAACAATTTGTACAAGAAAAAAGGGAAAGAGGATACGTAAATTAGTGGAACAAATGAAGGCATTATCCCTATATGCTGTGATTTTTGCCAAACCTTAAATCTCCAGAGATGTGAATTTGGTGGTCTCAGAACTGAAAATGTTATGCCTAACAACTTGTGCAAAGGAACAAGAAAAGAGCAAATGTAAATTGGTAGAACAAATGAAAGCCCTTTCCTGCCACATTCTAATTTCAACCACCTCTTAAAACCTTGTGGAAATGAGTTTGGTGGCTTCAGCTGAATTTCACGGTTAGCATCAGAAAACTAGTTTCAATTATTAGCTACAATTTCATTTGATTAAAAGCTCCTAATCTGGAGAGGCCCAGGACTCTGCTAGCTTGTAAATTAAGTTAACATTTTCCTTCACCTCAAGACAGGAGGATTGCTCAGAGCTAGAATTCAACGCACCACGTGTTTTGTAAAGATAAACAAGTGTGTAAACATGTTACCGTAATGCTTTAACCTTCATACATCACACAGTATTCTCCTTCAAGTATTTCAGTGCTGTTCTCTGACTACTATTTACTAGCCACTGTTCTTCAAGAGAGTCTGGTAAGCAAGACCAATTCTGTTTTATCAGAGGTCGCTGTCAGTGTACCCAGAACTTACACTGTCCTAGTATCCTACACTATCCAAAACACATACACACAGAATGGAGGGGGCTAGGGACTGTGAGATGAGCCTACCAGCCAGACATAAATCTGCTAATGAGTATTCTCTCCCAAGCTCGCATTTGTTTCACATAGGGACAATGTTTAAACACAGTTGAAAAGAAAATCAGCAATAAGCTTCACAGAAATATAAAATACATAAATCCTCCATCAGTATCTATCTCTCCAAAAATATCAAAACAATTGTTATAGTAGAAAGTCTATATAAGCTAGTTTTTTGAAATTTAATTTCTAGGAACTGCTAGGCTAGAGCCAGCCCAAAGCATGGCCTTTCTTAGCCGTGTGTCCAAAGCATTGCAGCACAGAATAACTCAAACATCTCTCAGGATTGGTGTTGGGTGGTTAAATATATAACTATTCTTATCATAACAAAAATATGAAAAGACGGTGAAAAAAATAATTAGAAGACAACTGAGAATAAGAGCTCAGTTACCCACTTGCACTTGCAATATCTTGGTTACCCCCACCATTGCCTGGTGCAATGGAAAGATACAACATACATACCATAGCATTTCATGGCCAAAAAAAAAATGAGAGAAGGGGAACAACTTCTACAGTAGATACAATATTTTCAAGTTATTCCTTTGTAACTTCTAAGTCTTGGTTCGAATCACATATACATAAGATTATACCAATTGTATATCAAAGCCAAAGAACTGAAAGGGCATTAACCTGCATAAACTTGGCCTATCAATAAAGTTAAACTGCAGCTACTTTCACATTTACAATATAGTTTTCTATTCCTTTCAATATTGTCTATTACATTGCTGCTCTGACTTTTTTTCTGCGTTATTCATCTGGACAAGATCTCTTTTCACCAAGAATAACAGAAAGTATGGGATTTATTGCTATAATGAAGTTCATTCAAATCTCTGTTTTCTCTCTCTAAAGGACAGGAGGATAGGCGTTCATCATCAGGCAGCTTATTAGGATTAGCACTGAATAAGACACCACAGAATGTCAAGCCTATCAGTTACTAAACATGCATCATACAAACTTTGTCTTTGCGAGAACCTCTGCTCTGCATTTGTCATCCACCTGAATAATTAACAAGTACATGCTGCCTGCCAGCAGCTTAGGGAATTAATTTTCACAGATTAAATGCAGGTCACGTCTGCAAAAAACTCAGACCACACACATACTGTACTACTTTTCAAATGCTAAAAGGCGAGGAAACAAGTTTTATTATGGTTGCAATCAAGTCTGACCTAAAACTTCATGATTATGAAGTCCTAACTATAAAAAATATGAAGTGGTCAGAGGTGTTTTAATACCTAACTGATGCAACAAACTACCATGGAACACCTGTTATTAGTACAAGAAGCTGTTTACATAAGCCTTCAAACTTTCCAAAGTTGCTTCACTCTTTAATACTATTCTATACCCAAAAAATGAAGAGTCACAGGGAAAAAACTGATGTCTCTAAAAACTGAGGTTTTGAACTTTTACTATTTGCTATGTGTTCGTTCAAAAATAGAGATGATAAAGATGATAATTGCAACATAGAATAGCATGTACATTGAAAGCAAACATTTTAATGAGATTCTGCATTTTTGTCTTACTTTGTACTTTCTATGATCTAACACTTGTCACAAATCAGAAGCCAGTTAGAGACTGGGTTACAGCTGAAAAGAGAAAGATGACCGATTATTGAAAAAGATGATGCAAAACATCCCTTTGTGTTACACTTGGTGAAAATCAAATCACAAAAAATCACTGTGCAGTTATCTTACATCAGAACTATTTCTCTATAAAAGGATCCAAGTGGACAGAGGATCAGATTTTAGACCTTCCAGGGATCCTTTTATGAGCTGCCATGCTTTCTCAATGTACTGATGGCTAAGCAGAAATATTTTACTCAGTTTGAAGCCATGGTACCATTTACACTATTTCTGTACCTAAATAAGGAAAACAGTACCAAAGAAGTTAGAAATTCCCATAAGGAAAACTGCACTACTCCCAAACTGAAAGGAGATGAAGCAAAACAAAAATACATGGACTTAACGCAGTACATTTCTTAGGATGTGAATGAACATAAAGTAGAAGAGCCTATATGAAAGAGGAGATCCCACAAAGAAGAGAACAATGGCCAAAGTAGCCCACAGCTATCTCCACTGGGGTACAGGCATTAGAGTAATGTTAATGTAACTCTAACAAAGTCTACATCCTGGCAGATGCTGCAAGTTTTGTATGTACAATCCTTATACTAACATAATAGGCATCACAGGTTCACATAATGAGCAGGACTAACTTGGTCCTTTCTCTGAATTAGAAGCATCACTGTTGTAGTAAGATTTTCCTTTTCTGACTACACTGTTCTAAGATGCAGCATTTCTACTTACATGAAGGTAGCTTCCTTTTGGTTAAAGCATACTGTAATTTTTTGTGCTTTCTTCCTACAAATTGGCACTGGAGAGAATTTAATAGGCAGGAACTTAGCTGCATGCAGAGCACTTGCATCAGTAGTAGATGACCACATAATGTACATTAATTGAATAAATACCAAAAGCAGTTATTATAGATGGCATATTTATTTGTATTTAATCTGAGCTATGTAGTGCTTCTATTTCATTTAAATAAATACAAAGTTTCTTTTGAAAGTTCTGAATCCAGAAATATCTGGTTTTATACATATATTTTAAAAAGAATATACACACTTAAAACTGAAATTAATTTTCAAAAAATTGAAAGCCACCAGATTTTTTCTTCAATTTTAAGATGTTTTGATATATTGTATTAAATTGTGCCTATTCATGAAATATGGTTACATTTCAAATCTATAGTTCCAAAAATCTACTCCTTCTCGTAAAATTACTATCAAGAAATAGCATGATTACAATTCTTTTGACCTGCACTGAAAACAGCAAACTTAATGTGCATGAATTACCAGTTAATCATCAGAGTAAACAAAAATCTATTAAAAAATTGCATTGAAGTGCAGTACTTATTACAGTGATAAACATTATCAAAATCATCTTCACAAAAATCATTATCTTTTTTGTTCTTTGCTCATTAATAATCACACCCTCAGATGTAAACATTTTACATAAAATTAACATACTGTATTTGTCTCTATTTCTTTCCATTTTTGAAAAAGAAAACCTATTTTATCCAGGGAAACAACTAAATATAAAGACAGTTTGTGTTGTGTTTTATTTTTATTCTTTTTAATTCACATTTTCTGTGTTTAATATTTTGCTACACTTATTGAAATTTAAATTGAATAGGATAGGTATTGTCCACAGCAGAGACCTAGTTCCAATCACAGTATGCCTATCACTAGCAAACTAAAATTGAGGCCCTGCCCTTGGCCCTGGGGCTTAATCTCTGGGTAATGCTGGAAATGTTGTTCCATGCATGGATTAGCAAATTAAAAGAAGTTACAAACCTCTACTGTGACTTGTCTAACTCCTGCAGTCCCTAAATCATCATCCATAGTTACAGACCTAGGTTTACGTGTGCTGAAAATACATAGGAAATAGCAAATTCAAAGGAAGATTTCTGTCTAACTAAAGGCTGGAACTATATTTGCAGAATAATGACAACAACAATAGTAAACGTGCACAAATATCTAACTTAGAATTAATAATCAGACAGTACATTTTATCAGCTGTAATTGTTTTTAACCTCATAAAAAAAGTTAAGACTGTATCAAGCTAGATCTAGTTAAATGCAAATGAATCTGATTTTTCCCACATTAGTATTGAAAAGACAACATTCAGTTTACACTTCATGCAATTTTTGTTTATGTCATAGTGTTTTAATGGAACATTCAAATTGTTTAACGTCTCGTATCAAACAATACACAAGGACTGTGGATGCTTTTATTAAGGCTTTGAAACTGATTGAAGTTTGATGTCAAAAAGATGCAGGTATGAGCAAATGTCTTTGTAAAACAGTAACATATGCTCCATTTAGAACTTTCAATTCTGTTAATTATCCCCAAGGGGGAAAAAAAACCCAGCAATTTGTAAACAACGTTCATCGCATCATTATCTTAAATAAAGTCAAATAGCTGAATATCTGTAAGTTCTCATGTAATATTTGAGGAAATGATGTTTTCATGCTGCCCAGTGTTTTGCACCTGATTTGTTTGTTAGGGAGGATGCACAAAGAATTCTGTTAGACAGGCTCCTGGGATACCAACAATAAATCTTTCATATTTGTATATTTAGAAATACAATATTTACAATACTTACAATAAATACCTACATCATTTAACACATTCAGTGGAATCTAGTTGTATCCTTTAAATCACCATTAAGGGGTTACTATATTTTAAGAAGAACAAGCACTTGCTTGAAATTTTTTTAGTAATAAGTATGATACAAGATTCTTTCTTCTAAAGTAATTTCACTCAAAGTCATTGCGTTCTAGCACCCAGTCCAAGTTTGAGGCACATGAATAAAGCTGAAACACCAGCAACGTCTAGCCATAGTCATAAGAAAACAACAGCTGCAGGAAAGGAAATGGATTTCGGTGTAACCAGTGAAATAGCCAAGCTATTCTGCTCCCATGACTTTCTTTACAATGAAATATCATCTTTGACTTATTGTGTTACACAGAGAGATAAAAGTGCATCTGGAGGTACTGGGTAGCTTATAGCAACACGGTCCTCTCATTTGTGGTGTGCCCCCTTCATCCTTAAACAAGAAGATAGAATATGGTGGGAGGGGAGGTGGTAAGATAATGAAGACTAGTTATCCTGCAAGCTGGCTTTCTAGAAGGTAAGGACAAAGGAATCTCCTTAGATTGCTATAGAAAGTGAAAAAAAAGGAAAAAAAAAAAAGACAAAAAAAGATGATGCTGCATTTATTAGGCCGGATGAGCTTCACTATATAATCAGGGACACACAGAAGGGCTGGTTTATGTTTGAGAGAGATACACACAAACCAGCATGCATAAATGCTGAAAGGGAGAAATTATCTGCGGGTTGGAAAAAAATGCATGCATTGCCATTCCCTAGAACGATTAGATATTGAGCACTGATTTTCAACAGTGATCAAAATTAAGAGTCTTTCAGTGCATCTGACAATAATGTAACATACAGTACTTTTATTCTCTAGTTTCAGGACAGCTTAAAACAGCCAGAGTCTGGTGGCAAAATTACAGGCAGAAAAGCTGAGGCAGTTAACCAGCTAGTTAGATCCAACTAGCAAAAAATCAACCATTACAATCTCTTCTAGACTTAGTGCTAACTAGTAGAAGTAGTTATTGTGTTTCCCTTCCCCCTCCTCTATTTTGTCCTTGCCCAGCTCCCCCCCCTTTCTAGGGGTCTTCCCCTAGGCCAGGTCTTCCACTTATTTCTAAGAAGGATTATGCAGCATTTCTTTGAAATACCTGGCAAGCAACGACCATAGCAGCCAAACATAGCTAAACAGTTTTGGAAATGCATTTAAAAAATAGAGCTGGCCAAACAAGTACCAAACAAGGAAACCAATGGCTTCTCCATTCTGTTGCACAATTATGCTTCTTGCCTGTCTGGGACGAACCATTTGAAGTTCAGCATTCAAGCTCAGTCAGCATCTGATTTTCTGCAAAGAGTTCCACCAAATATCCCAATTTGTGAATGCTCTAGCCATGATTCTGTAATATTGGCATCTTTCTGCTAGGAAGTAGACTAGGACCATCATCTCATTTTATACAGGCCATCCAAGAGCCATCAAATAATAATGGCTTTCAGTTTCCACCCACCTGGGCTACATTCATACTGGTGACCTAAGGTGAAGGTCTCCACATCCCATTACTAAACCTTCAAGCCATTTAGTATCCTTGTGTAGTCTTATATCTGCAGTATAAAGTGAAGAGACAGTAAAATCTGTCTATATTTGAGATCTGTTCTCAAGTTCATGGTCAGTCAAAGCCTTATGATGCAAGACAATATAAAAAGCCTTGTGCGAGTAAATAGTATAAAAATTAAAATATAGTATTTTCACATAAAATATAGAATTGTTTATATGAACCAAAAATTATTATCATAAGTCTTTGCATGGTACTAATAAAAAGAATAAAGTAGGAAAAAATAAAGCAGGAATCTGAAAAATCTTTCATAGCAATTCAAACGATATTAGCAGTATTATCAAGGTATTAATGTGTATCTTTAATAAATTAAAAGCAAAGCTATGTATAAATTACGTATTCAGCGTTTACTGCTACATTCACATGTAGTAAGTATAATGCATTTTCTGTTAACTAATGCTAGTCTTTTTCATACACAGTTTTAAATATTGGGAACTATAAATTATTTTGCATATTAAATATGCCAACTGCTACTGAAGTGTTAATTAATGTATTATTAAAGCAGTTTTAGGAGAAGTGAGAAGACTTTTAAACATTATGGGTTTGACTATGAGTAAATGCACAAACAGTGAATTTAACAATTTACTAGAAACAATTTTCTATAAAATAAGAATTTAAAAAAATTAATAAACATTCCATATACAATTCTAGACTAAAAATACTTTCTTTGTAACATTCAGCCTTGAATTAATCTGATAAAGATGAAAGTGAAGAATTTTGCCAATAGTGTTTTTTTACTACACTCACTCAGTTATGCCTTTCAGCTTGCTATATTTTATATGAAGGATATCTTGTTAAAACAACTGTTGAAGGCAAGTCATGTCATATCAACCACACTCTCCATACCCTATGGGAGCTCAAATGTTCCAAAGTTTATGTTAATATAATCCTGCTGTACAATTCAACGAAGGAAAAATTAGCATTTTCTCAGTGACACGTAAGACTTCATATAAGTACCATATTATCTATATGTCTTCCAGAAATGAGGTAAAGCCACAGCAAGGATTATACTGAATCAATTTAGGAAGGTAAATATTGTTAACAAGCACCATAAAATAGCCTAGTAGAGATTATTCAAATCTCTATTTATCAACTAACAAGTAGGCTGCACTTCTCAGTGCAGCTTCCAACAATATATCTGTAGGACAGCAATATTCACTGGCTCAAGAGACCAATGCAACTTCTCAGCAAGGGGTTTGCTGCTTTCTAATAAAAGATTTACTATGCAATATGCTGTATGCTTCCACCATCTTCTCTCAAAGTGGCTTTAAAGAAATGGATGTGGCTTTTTGCCTATCTAAATCTTTTAAACACATTTTGCTCAGGCCATAAACACTAAGTAAAGAAATCTTTACAGGAATTATTCCAAAAGAGATATAAAGTATTGTTTATTGTAGGATTTTGAACCTCTGAAGCAACACACTTTAACAATCATTTAGATTTGCTAAGGAAAACAAGAAACAAAAAGAGAAAATGTAACACAAAATGTCTTCTTGTCCGCAAGAAGACAACTGGGGATCTGCAAGAGCTACTGGAGCTTATACACTCTTTGCTACTCTTCCGTATGACATGCAAAACTGGCTGAAAATTTCCACGTTACTGGGAACAAAAAAGGTACAGACAGAAACAGTCATGTAAATGCTTAAGAATTTTAGTAAGCCAGTCAGCTACGAGTCCCTGCCAAGAAAGTCTTATTTTGTTTATTATTTAGGCTAGACCCCAAACCACTTTTTTATTTTTAATTTAGAAAAAAGAAAGCCAAACAACAAAAACTTGGCAGAGTCAATTCTCCTGTTTAACCAGGCTACTCAGCAGGCTGACACTCAGCTTCTAAACTGCATTTTTCAAAATATTTTCTCTGTACTGACAGAAGCTGCTATAAAAAATTTGTCTCAGCATCCAGCTGGTGATTGACGGCAGGGCCAGGGAGACTGCAGTAGGCTTAAGCAAAGGAAAAGAGCATTAGCTGTACCACAGTGGTGAAGTGGTATGAGGTTTACAAGTATTAATAAGGAGAGATAAAAGCATGTTCCAGACATATTTTTGAGGCAAAAGAATAAGGATGATGCAATAATCAGCATAACATTAGAATGAATATCTAAACTGAAAAATAGACAAAAGCAAAAAAAAAAAAAAAAAGTTAAGACTCAATCCTTCCCTCCTACAATACTTCAGTGGCGAAAGCAGCATATCCACCTTATAATCTGGAAATTCTCTATATCTTTCAGGGTATTTCAGACAAACCGGGATTCAAATTTTGAAGTCACAAGAAAACTATGCTTTCCGTATATTTGTGTCCAAGATTCAAATTTTCAGATCAATTAAATATTCTATTTTTAAAAGATCGTTATCAGATTCTGATAATCTGATTATCAGCTTCTAGCCTTTAACCAGACAACGTAGTTTTACCAAAATCCTGATATACCCAGCCAAAAAATAGCTATGAGCACTCAGCAGTAAGCATAGGTAAGTTTAATCATAGAATTATAGAATTCAGGTTGGAAAAGACCTTCAAGATCATAGAGTCTAACCACAACCTAACTGTACTACCCTAACTAACAACCCTCCGCTAAATCATGTCCCTGAGCACCACATCCAAATTGTTTTTAAACACATCCAGGGATGGTGACTCAACCATCTACCTGGGGAGCCTATTCCAGTGCTCCACAACCCTTTGCATAGAAAAGTTTTTCCTGATATCCAACCTAAACTTATACTGGCACAACTTGAGGCCATTTCCCCTTGTTCTGTCACCAGTGAGAGAAGACTAGTCCCACTGTAAGTATCTTTCAGATATTGGAAGAGGGCTATATGGACTCCCTCCTCTTCCCAGACTAAACAGCCCCAGTTCCTTCATTCTCTCCTCATAGGGCATATTCTCCAAGCCCTTCACAAGCTTTGTTGCCCTTCTTTGGACCTACTCCAACACCTCAATGTCCTTTCTGTACTGAGGTGCCCACAGTATTTGAGGTGAGTCCTCACCAATGCCAAGTACAGGATGACTTCCCTAGTCCTGCTCACCACGCCATTCCTGATACAAGCCAGGATGCCATTGGCCTTCTTGGCCACCCGGGCACACTGCTGGCTCATATTCAGCTGACTGTACCATCAGTACATCAAGGCCCCTTTCCATCAGGCAGCTTTCCAGCCACTCCTCCCTGAGCCTTGTAGGGTTGCCTGGAGTCGTGACCAAAATACAGGACCCAACACTTGGCCCTATTGAAACTCGTACAGTTAACCTTGGCCATCAGTCCAGTCTATCCAAGTCCCTCTTAATGCCCTTCTTCCCTCAGGCAGATCAACACTCCCTCCTGACTTGGTGCTGTCTGCAAACTTACTGAGGGTGCACTCAATTCCCTCGTCAAGGTCGTTAATAAAAATGTTAAATAGAAAAAATAATAATAATAAAGATAAATAATAGAAGATAAATAATAATAAAGATGTTAAATAGAATGCTTAAATCTGGTTGATAACGGCAAGTAGTAGTCTTGGAACAGTTAAACATTTTTGCCATCTAGAGAACATCTTCACTGCTTCAGGGAAGAAAGAAAATAGCACTTCAGTGAGCAAATCTTTCCTCAGTCATAAATAATTTTGTTTTAAACCAGCAACAAAACACAAGTCATAAGGCAGAGTGGTACATTCGTGACAATGAAAGGGTCATTTCAGCATTTCAGCACTTTATCCAAGAGTTTCTCTGCAATGTCTCTATGTCCTGCTGAGATCCATAACTGATAACAGAGTTTTCACTTTCACAGTCAGAATGGTTAAGTTTCTCCACATGGGTCTTCTAGAAGAATGCAGAAAATTTTGCTGCCTTTTTTTTCCCCAGATCTGTTACAACTGCAGTTGCCACATGTTCAGTATACCCAGCCAACCTGTAAAATCTAAATAAGAGAGCTGGTGCATAGCACATCTTCCTGCTGATGCAAACCACTAGCCTTGATAGACTCTATTCAGTCATCCGTTATTTTTGGGTTTCATTACATCTGTGAGCTTATAAGCCTCCTCCGGTCTAGTTTTCACGCACTTTCCTCAGACTAGCGATAATCACTTTCATGACTACTGTGGCATGAGCTTTTTTAGTCACCACTTTTTATCCACATGAGACAACACTAGCTTTGTTCTCCAGAGGTCAAGAGCATAAACCCTGGTAGTTCTAACCCTTGTGGGATTTTTTCACCCTCTGAAGTAATACTGAAGCAAAAAAAAATAGATTTTTTTCAGTGGGTTCCAGAAACAAGTACACTTTTCATTCTCTAGCATGCATGTCTATAACAAATCCAGCTGTCTAGTTCTCCCATCTTGCTTGAGTTTCAATAAGTACCCTTTTTGGGGAACACAGGGCTCTCCCTTCTTCCCCTTATCACTGCAACAGTCAGCTCTCCACCTATTATACTCTTCAGCCTCATTCCTTCTGCCTGAGCTGAGTTTCACCTAATCAGGGATCCTGTTCCCGTTCATTGCACAAGATTCATTTGTTTCAACAAGCCTGTAATCCTTCTTCCCTCCCAAGTCCATTCTGAGTACTTCTGACACTACAGTCTCGAAGACTCAGAGTTAGATTGTGATCTTTTTTTCCTACAGTTCTGAGCATCCTTCTTGTTCTAAATCCAAGAGGAATTACTCATTTTTCCTCTTGTATGTTCTTGTGTGTCCCCGAGTATGAATGCACAGCAATGTGACAGCCAAACTCTACCTATCTGCGGATGTAATTAGCTACTTACAGCAAACTAGAAGTCAGGTAATTATCCTCCACCACTCATATCAACACCTTAAATAACCAGGTCTTTACACAGAATTGCAAACAGTGAACTTCCTTCCATTACAGACATTCTTTGATCCATATGCAAGTACAGGTCCAACCTAAATTTTAATCTGTTTACTAAGGGGGTTGTTTACTACCATATAATAAACATTGTAATACCAGAATTTAACTAGTATTTTTGAATCCATTTCATCTGATACCATAATCAAATTATACAGTATAAATCTCCAATTACCTCCCTGGTTCATTATATTCACCTGTTTTTCCTTGGCAGATGTTGTCTGCAGAGCCATCTGGAATGCATACTGTGGTCTTCTGAATACAGGCCTCCAGTAAGGGAAAAAGAGATATATAGCTGGAGGTAATACATACATTAAAAGCAGTATCAGACACTAATCTACTTAAGCGCTACCATTGCTTTGCAATGTGCTGCTGTTGTGAGGAACATAACCTCCAGCCCTAGGAAGACAGGTAAGTAACAACGAGTGCAACTGGCATCAGAAGAAGCTATGGGGATAAGGCATAACTAAACAGGAACATGGTTTAGTGGTAGGGACTTTCAATATAAAAAACTGAAGTATTAATGGGGAAAAAAGCAGTAATTTCCTATTTACAGTAAATTTCCCATACTTAGTCTAAAAATTAGTCTAAAATACAATTATTTTCTGTTTTTGATGTCAGCTCACTGCCTCATGCAATATGCAGCACCCATATCAACTTGAATTAGGTTTTTTATTCTAACGCAGACATAAAATTTTACTTAAACACAACAGTAAGTGGCTCATGTTTGCATACATTGCTTATTTTTTTTTTTAAATCAAAAATGTCCAACACGTTAACAATCAAAGACTGAGAAGTCACAAATGTGGTAATGGGTGTACAAGTACAAGGAGTAGATGACCAACTGTAAGCAATTATTTATTCACTTTGACTTTCACAAATTGTCCTTATAAGCACATGGAAGACAATACACAATATACAAATGTTAATCCAGCAGGAGTTGCATCCCAACATGAATTTTAATACATTTCCCAAAATCACCTCTTATAAAATATGGATGTGTAAACAGATGAGCCTTTTATGATGTCTTTAGAGAAAATACACTTCAAACATGCAGAGAACCAACTCTTAGTGCAGAGGAGTCCTACTTCCCCATTCCAGGCCTGACCACAAATTTAAGAGTGTTAGTATAAAATGCTAATTTCAAGCATCATAACTGCACATATATCATGAGATTTCACAGACAGGAGTGAACAACATGCATAAGAATTGCACTGAAAGAAGAAACCTTCCACTTAAGACCTTGAGCATATTGCAGCCATGACATCAAGACTTGTGTTTAACATGCTTGCAAGAGCCACGTGGCCAGTACAAACTACCCACTAAAAAAACACTTGGGTGAAGAGGCTCAGAGAAGGACTCCGCCTCCTTAAACTGCTGCTGAGAAAAGGAGTACTTATCCTCATAAAAGGCAGTGCATGAAGGGTTCAGCCAATTCCCGTATAAAATGACCTAAACATCTGTGAAATACAAAATTTATGCATCTTTATGAATTCTTCAAAGTTCCAGATAAGAGTCTCCCTCAATTTAAGGGAGAAAAGCTATTCCTAGTTTTCAACTCAAAATGAATGGTAACTGGAATGTAATAAGGAAACAGAGAAAAAAAGGAGTAGTACACTGCTCTGGCCAACATTGCTTGGGGTATCTTAAAGCTTGTGATGTGGGCATTGCTGCAAGAATACAAAGTATCCTAACAACAACAACAAAAATAGATTTGGAGCATACAGAAGTCAGAAATGTGCATGTAATTGTTGGTATTTTGAAACGTATTTTGTTCCAATTAATGACAATGTCAATATTTAGATTTCAGTTTAACCTTTAAGTGATAACCTAGGTCTGCGCTGGCTGAATTGCTCTTCTGACACATCACAAAAAGTCTGTAACTTGCCAGTAGACTTGGGAAGGAGGTGAGAGGACAGAAAGTAACAATGAAAAAGCTATCTAATGAGGTTGCCCTGACCTGTTTCTTAACAGATTTTGCCTGTTACAGGGTACTGTGCTCCTGCAAGATACAAACCTACCATCTGTGAATTTTACAGCCATTCAGTAGTACTATTTTATGGATAATTATCTGATGCTATGCCTCTCTTGTAATTTCAATGCCACAGTTACTACTGATGTTGATGCATGGTTTGGATACATGCCTGATGCTCCCCAGGGCGATATGAATCAAAACTGCCTCTGTCTGGCATGCCGGGTCCAGCATGTAACTTAGCCATCATCAGTAAACAAGCAGCAATGCAGTGATTCTAAAAGCATGCTGCTTTCCCTGGAAGTAAGAAAGCCTCCTGCTATGATAACCATAAATTGCCTTCTTAGTAAGAAGATCTAAAGCAAGAAGATCTCAAATCAAGCAGCAAAGCATTCTGCCTGACTAGGATACAGTCATTAGGTTTTACAGTCTGATTTTGGTTGAGAGCTTTTTGAAGGAGTATAAAGCTCAGTATTTTTTTTTCAAAAATCTTGTGTACATCGTTAGATATCAATGGAAAGAAGCTCAACTATGTGGGATTTAGCATGAATAGCATTGCCACAATAAATCAGGTAAATCCCAGCATCTGAAGTATTGTACAAAGACTGAAAATGAAATATGCAAGAAGATAAGGTTTCTCACCCTCAGTGCAAGTCTCCAGCAAGAGTGCCTCAAATGATTAAAAAAAAAAAGTTGTTAAAAAAAAAATTGGACTGATTTTTAAATACACTTCAGCTCAAGCTTCTCTATCCAAATGATTATTCATGATGAAGTTGTGGAACAATGAATGTCCCTTCAAATTCTACACAACAAATCTTACTTTGTTGAGATTTGAAGCCAAAATGACTGAATGGGCTGGAGAGCTGAAATATGAAGATAAGGCTGAAAGAACCAGGCTTGTTCAGCCTGGAAAAGAGAAGACTGCTGGAAGACCTCATCACAGCCCTCCAGTAATGAAAGGGAGTTTATAAACATGAGGAAAATCAACTTTTACACAGTGATAGGACAAGGGTGAAACAGTTGTAAATTAAAGGAGAAAATATTTAGATTAGGTGTTGGGGAATTTTTTCACTGAGAGGGTGATGAGGTGCTGCAGCAGGTTGCCCAGAGAAGTTGTGGATGTCCTTTCTCTGAAGGTGTTTAAGGCCAAGTTGGATGGGGCCCTGGACATTCTGATCTAGAACTTGATCTAGCAGTTGGCAACCCTGTTTGTGGCAGGGGGTTTGGAACTCTTGTTGTCCCTTCCAAACTAAGCTGTTTCTATGAATTACTAAAACCAGATGAGGTCTATCTTAGGAACACATTACCAGTACAGTAATCATAGCATACTGTTGAGACAAAGCATGTAAAGGACTACATCAGCAAAGGCTTGATTTTACATCTATGAGAAAATCATCACTTATTAGCAAAAAAGCAATATCAGTTAAATAACAGTTGTGCAAGACAACAGCATATGCTATATAGGTTTCTACTGATACAGCTTTGTCCAAATGGGATACAAAAATATATTATAAGCTTGGACTATTATTTTTAATACAATTTCTGAACGAAGATATTCAGTATTCTCCTCAAAATATTTTTCTTTATTTTCTATCCCCAGTGAATAAAAAAACCTGCTCAATTAGACTTGCAAACTTAGGAAAATATGAAAACTTTTTAGTAAAACATCTGACTCAAAGTGTAGAGCATGGCAGCAATGTTGGGGCAAAGAAAATCTGAAGTAAAGATATGGTCTATAGCAACGGACGGTTACAAAACTTGATAGCCAGAAACTGGGGTCAGTCAGTGGCACTCATGAGATTTCTACTGAGTTATGAGTATCATGCATTCTGTGTAAATATATATCTTAGTTTTTAAATTATTTTTTCCCAAGATTCTCACTATTATTTAGAAAATATAAATGGGAATTTCCCTTTAGACTGCAGGATATACTGCCTTACATCAATTACATCATGTTTTCCTTTAATCGTTTGTATTTCAGTAAATGCAAATTAGTATTTTTGAGGTTTTAGAGTCAAATCCCTTTTACGAACATGCTTGCTTCTTAACATTATTGCTACTGATTATTTATATATAAATAAAAAAAGCTGAAGAACCTTTGGTATTCATTAGTCAGTAATAGTCACACCTTACACAGGTGACCAACTGCACCACAGCTCCTCTCCCTTAGTCTCTACCTCTAGATGAAGCAGCATACACAGTATCTTCCAAGAGCACATGTATGAGGGGACAGTGCTAGTGCTCCTTCTCCTACTGCTGCAATTGTGTCCATCTTAGAGGCCTTAACAGGCAGCAAAGTCCACCCAGCATTAAGTGAGGCCTTTGGAGTTACACCTAGGCAAATAGAGTAGTAATTCCAATTTAGCAAGGGGTGAAAAGCTACACACAACACTTCTAGGCAAGGAGGCAATTGATCAGTACTGACAAATTCAGCAGCCCAGGAACTCCAGAAAGACATGCAAAGGCCCTGGCTGAGAGTCAGCTGTGGAGGAGCCACACTGTAGTGTCACAGCCAGCTATGGACAGGTACATGAAATTAATTCGTTCAACTGCTGCTCAGTTCCCTGCAGTCCATTTAACTACTTCTGTGTAGAGGTAAGGGAATTTCACCTTTCATATAAATGCAGCTGGAAAGACTTTACACACAAATTATTCCCAGTTTACCACACATGCTCTAACTAGTGCAGGCTGATTAAATTGGTACATGATACAGCATCTCAGACTACTCTGCATCACAATCTACAGTCTCAAATATGGCACAGACCCAACTACAGTTACGAAACTGTAAGAGAATGTCCAATGCAATTACAACAGGAAAAGGTACCTTCTTTTGTGAGTATCTTAACACTCAATAAACAGAAAGCTTAGAAGTGAGACAGACTGTGTGTCTGTGTCCCCCTTTCTTGTTCATCAGATTTTTTGCTTGGTATAAGTGAGAAATTTATTTCATATTTTCCATAAATAAAGGGCAAATCTCAGTTATATTATCTGATTATACAGTATTGCAATATGGTTTTTTTGTTGTGGTTTATTAGGTGGTTGGTTTATTGGGGTGGGGAGGGGAGGGGTGATTGACAGTACAAGACTGGCTTTATGCCTGAAGATGATGACAATTAGAAATTTTTACCTTATTGTTGCACTTGCTTTATACAGAAATATGCTTTCCACTTTCATTATCTTATGCCTTAACATCACTGTATTTTCTTTGTTTTCAAAATAGTGCATGTATTTGTGTATACATATGTCAGTGCATACGAACATGGAATTTCAAGGTAAAACATATATAGAGAATGAATCAAAGAATGGTTTGGGTTGGAAGGGATCTCTAAGATCATCCAGTTCCAGCCCCTCTGCTATAGGCAGGCACACCTCCCTCTAGACCAGTTGCTCAAAGCCCCATCCATCCTGGCCTTGAATGCTTACAGGGAGAAGGCATTCACAACCTCGCTGGGCAACCTTTTCCATTGTCTCACCATCCTCACAGAAAAGAATTTCTTCCTGATATCTAGCCTAAGTCTACCCTCTTCCAGCTTAAAACTATTTCCCCTTGTCCTGTAACTACATGCCCTCATAAAAAGTCCCTCCCAAGCTTTCCTGTAGGCCCCCTCAGGTAATGGAAGATCACAGAGGTCTGCTCAGAGCTTTCCCTTCTTCAGGCCAAAGAGACCCAGATCTGTCCTCCTAGAGAAGGTGCTTCAGCCCTCTGATAATCTTAACAGTACTCTTCTGGACCTGCTACAACACTGTATCCTTCTTGCGCTTGGGGCTCCAGAACTGGAGCAAAAACAGACAAAAGTTTCACAGAATTTAATACAAGCCTTGTTTTCTGTAAACCAGTTTGAAGCAATAAACACTTTGCTAAATATTTGCATTTTAACTGGAGCATTATTTCTGTTATAGTAAAAACAAATTAGCACAAGTAAAATAGCACTATCCATAGTCAATTTAAAGAAAAGGAATTTCGGCAATAAGTCAACAGTTTTTCCCGTAGATAAGTCCAAAACTTAGTTATATTGCTGCATTTGAATGTGAAATATGAGTTGCATCACTTTTGTATTGTGTACTCCTATGGCTGGGTGGGAGAATAAATAAGTGACTAAACAACTTAAATATTAAAGAGAAGCAAGGGATACAGATATCTACTAAATCGCCAGCTTCATTTTGTTACTGTTGTTAAAAAGTGAAAGTACAATTTTGAAGTTTGCTCCATGAAACCTTTTTTGGGAGGTGGGGGAAGGAACAGGAGAAGAATGAGTGATAAAACATTAACCAAAAGATTCATTTCCAGTACACTCTGAGACTATCTTACAATAAATCATTATGCTTGACGATTTCATTGTTTAATTTTCTGGTTGTCTAAGAAGCAGATCTAGTTCTAAATAAAAGCATTGCTTGGAAATGAATTAAAAGTAATTTGTTTAAGAACTCTAACATGAATTGTTTCCAGTTTTCAAGAAGCCACTTCTTTAGTCTTCTTTTTGGACACACATTCACTTAATTTGCTAACCATTTGCAAATAATCTGTTTTTGGAAACAAAACTAGGTTTTACTATTAGTTGTCACTACAGACATGCAGATTTCCAAAGGATTTTTTTTTTTTTTTTCTGTATTTCAACAGCATTACTATGCAAAAGAAACCTTATATTACTTTAAAGAAAGGCTGCTGTCACCTCACAGTCCTGAATGTAATGCAAGTGCTCATGACTCACAGCCCCTGTTTGGTTGCAGCTCATCAGTGCCAGCAGCCCTAATCTGCTCCCAGCCGTTCTGACCAGCAGCTCTGAAATATGAATTAGACCTACCCCAAGTTCTCCATGCAGGGAAAGAGCTCCTTGGGCCCTTTATTCCCTGCAGAGTACCCTGTGCAGAATAAATCAGAGATGTGAAAGAAAACAAAATCCTTCCCAGTAAAATTTGCAGATGACACAAAAGATAATAAAATAGTCACTACCAAGGAGCTGTCAGTTCTACAAATTGCGTGGCAGCCTGGGCTCACCTGAATAAGATGCATTTTAACACAGTAGAGCACAAAGCTGTCTGTCTAGAAACTAGGAACACTGATTCCAGATAAAGGCAAAATAATAACATAGAAAGGGGCATGTGGATGATAATGAGTAACAAAATTAATATTAGCCTACAGTGTAAAGTCTTAGCTAGTGCAGTAGAAGCAATCCTTTGATATACACAGAAAGAAACAGCAACAGGAAAGGCTTGTATAAATCACCACTCATGCAAGAGACTGAGAATCTTTGTTTCAAACAGCAGGCAACAAAACAGCGCTGGTTTGTATCTGTGATCCTTGAGCTTTACCAGAGGAACATCTAATACATGATACAACTACTCAAACCAGAAAGACTGCAAACAGCTACAAGAGGTGTTCACATTCTAGAGAAACTGCCTCACTAAGAACAAGAGTGGAAACCTCTGTCAAAGATGGGGATAAAAGGTCAATTTGATACTCTCTAGGGAGAACAGAGGAATGTCATGAGTATTAAAGGATTCTTAAACTTACTACTGCCAGATTTGGTGAAAATTCAACATAAAATAAAGTAGCAACACATAACAGAAATGATAACTAACAGTAAATATGTTTCATCTAAGAAAAGTAGCATTTCTCTGTACCTGAAGTTCTTATAATCAGCATTTTCCTTCTACTAAAAAAAGGTTGCGGGTTTGTCTTTATATCTTATATTGCTCTTTCAAATCAAAAGCTGGCACTCTACCTTTCAAAAGCATACTTAAAATGCTCCCATGCTGCAACCCATGACTTTTATATGAGCTTTAAGGCAGATATTTGGCTCCTTATGCTTGGGAAAAAAATTCCTGTTTTTTGTTCAGTTGTTGAATGCATGCATAAATCACTGGTAAATGAAATGGACTTATCTTGCACACTGCTTTCCTACACAGTATTTTGGAATTTCTAGGTATTAATGTTTCTTTATTTGTGCAAAGCAATGAGGTACTGAAAGAGAAAGGGAAAATTCAAGCGTTGCTGAATGCAAAGAATAACTCAGTCACTGATAATTTGAATTGATCTTCCAATTTCTGAAAATGATAGCATGGCTCAAAAAAAAAAAAAAAAGAAAGAAAGAAAGAAAGAAAGAAATAAAGAATCACCAAGACTTTCATATCTGAAATAAAAATGAAATGCATGAACAATTTCTATAGACTATCAAAAAAGCATGTATTAATAAGGAATTCAAATGTTGTCATCATGGGACCTGAAAACCCAAGAAGTTGAACTGCATGCAAGACAGCAAAAGGTAATTGCCTAATTGATCAATTGACCAATACTAAATTCTCTTCAGGATTTAACCAAGAATAGATATTAAAATCAGATGCTGCAAAGCTTAAATGAATCTTCAAAATTTGTATTGAACTATGAACCAAATAGGATTTTGTTAAACTGAATAATGTGGCCCTTCATTATTCAATGGAAGAAAATTTTTAGGTAACACTTATACATATCATCTATTCATGAAAACTTCCATTAATCTCAGAGTAAAATTTAGACCAGTGCAACATCTATGTCATAATAGAAATACAAGTATGATAACATTTGTATTATCGAAAAATTATATTTTTGAGTGCTCCAATGTTTAAATGCTCCAATCAGACAAGGATAAGATATTCAACTTAATGCTAGCCAGTGATCATTAATCACTTTAAAGTGGCACAGCTAATTTCATTTCTTATCCAGAGAAAGCTCACTCTCACATCTTAGATGCAAGATGATGTTAGCTCACTTTTCATTGTTTTAAATTCAACTTAAGAATCCTGGGTTTTTTTGCTACAAAAGACATCAAGAAAGCTCAGCACAGATAATATGCAAATACGCATATTTTTTGAGATATACTTTGAGTGCAGAAACAGGTAATGTTAAGAGGGATAAAGATCTGCTAGGGAGATCTGAGGCTACAAAAAAAGCCAGATTTGTATTAATAGGCTTGTCACCTGTGGCTTATTTGGCAGATGCCCATAAATAGTGAGTTGGGTTATTAGTTTTCAAACAAATATAGTGTTAGGTCAAATTTATGGCAAGGAAATATGTAGACGCTTCTTCAAATACAGACATCAAATTCAGATATCAAGAAGAAAAATTAAGGTGTGAAGTGAGGAAACATTATTTTCTTACTTCTACAAAGGCAGACGAAATGAAAAAGCAAATTTTTCAGAATGAGTTCAAAGACTGTCCCCTACCAATTCCTTGCTAGATTAACACTTATACATGGCATGCTGAAGGGGGAAGTAACTCGTATACCCTAATACCCTACAGCATTAGATAGAATGACAGTCTTGTTCTCCTATATGCTCCTTTTTTTTTTTCCTGCAGCTAAAAGAATTGTTTCAAACCTAGCCCAATCCATCCAACATCATATAAACAAGAATAATTAAAAGTTTTATGCCTGACTCAATTTATGTGCAGCACTACCTCTAAGGAATAGAAAGACGTAAAAAGGTAGCAATCTCTCAGCCCTGATCAACTTCTCTGTGCCATCCCAATCACCATACCAGCAAGACCAGTTGCAGAGGAGCCAGCAGGGGGTTTTAAGCCCAACCCCGTAAAGTTGTAGTTCTCCATTCAGAACTATTAGCTCTCCTCTTCTTTGTCTGCTCTCACCACGCTAAGGGTAGGATGACCATTATAGACCACCTTGACAACCCAAGAAATCCTTTAATCTTTCATCACAAGAAACCCTGGGAGAGTTATTTGGTCCATTGTGACCTCTTGTGATGTGTAAGCAGGGCCATGAGATTTCTTGGATATGCAAAGCAATTGTTTTTGGTTTGTCCATTTGATAAATAAGCCTTAATTTAAACCTTAGAGACAGACAAGAATGGTTTAGCTTTCTGCCTCCTTCTCGCGTTGTACAAATATTTATATTTTTTGAGCTATCATACAGTCTAAGGGGAGCTTATTTTAGTCTGGTAAGTCTGGATGTTCCGATCATTCACAGGCTCAGTATGGTAATGCATATATGACCAGCTACACCTTCCAGGACAAACTGCTCCACTTCTTACACTGAAATCAATAAGCCTTCTGTTCTATGATCATTGCAGAGAAATGAGGGGAAAAAGAGCTAATAAAGCCATAGCTGTATTTCTGGACTTAAGTGAGGTGTTTTCCTTGCATATTTATCCCATGCTCTTGATTTCAGAAGAAATACTTTACTGCAGAACTCTTTCCTGTTCCCTATACTCCACCTGAAAACAGACATGAAACTTATGTCTGCTTAATATGGACAGGAAAAAATGAAGAAATTATTCTTCCACCCTTGGAGATAGCACACAAGAGCCATTAAACTGAGAGTTTCCCCTTCACAATCCAGATAATACTGTGAAGAACCACTTTATAAAATGAATAACTTCAAGGGGAAGAAATAACTGAGATATCCACTGCTTGTACACAACCAAGACTCCCAAGACAGGCAAGAAAAAAATACCACTTTTGTTGACAAGACATTATTCCTTGTAATTCAGCAACAAATATAACTGGAGCACATGCAGGAGCTGTGCCATCTCTGGAGATCTTCTACACAGGCTTTGTTCACTATTTGACACTCCATAAAGGTGAACAAGAGTGCAAAACATAGGTGTCTGAGCAAACAAAAGAAAGAATTTTCAACCTGGGCAAGTGGGAAAAGCCTTGGCAGCTTGCTTATAGTGAACTAGAATTGAGAAGAAAATATTTCTTTTCATTGTTTGTTTTGTTTGACTCCACAAAAGAACTCTTGAAATTCCTGGCTACAGCGATGGGGACAGGTGGAGGAAAAAGAAGAAAAAAAGCGTTCAGGAAGTGATGGTCAGTCAAACTGAAAGTCAGTAACCGGCACGTCTCTGGTTTTACTTTCATAGCTTAAGACATACAATTTGCTTCAAAACAGTAAAGTCTTTTTAGAACAATTACATTGTGTCGGTCATTATTGCTAGCAAATGTGGAAACAAACTGTAATTGTTTTCAAGCTTTTGATCTTTTCTTAAGCATATTTACATGTCCAGCAACCTCAAATAGCATAGGCCAATGGCAACTGAATTGATTGACAGTAGGGGGAAAAGTGTTCTGGGTGGGATATCTAGCGGCATTAATAAGACTTGACTGTATGTGGATCATAAACAGGTTAGAGTGATTTCTATTAAAATATTTAATATATATAAAACAGACAAAATATCATAATTGGACCAACTCCCTCCTCTTTTTTCCTTTTTTTTTTTTTTTTTTTTTTTAAATAAGAGAATTAAAAGATATTGACTTAATGTCTTAAGTTGGAAGGAACCCTATAAAGACCATCAAGACCAACTCTATACTTCACCAACTATTTTCTGAAAAAATATTTCTGAGTTAGAAGGCCAGGGCATAATCCTGCCAGATTATAATGGAAAGGATAAGAATATCTCAATTTCAGTTGCGAAGTAGCTATAACAAAATACCTTTAATTGGTAGATAGTTCAGCATAAATTCAGAGCAGGGGGGAAAAGTATTATGTTTACAGGCATTTTCAATGGAATTGGGGAAAAAAAAGTCAGGGAGAAGAACCTCAATCATAGAAAATAAAAAAAAATAAAGTCCTGCTACTTAAAAACAAAACAAGCTTCTAGAAATTGAATATTCTCAGCATGTGCAAAGTGCACAGGCTCAAGTCTAGTAAATGGTCATAACAAGAGTATCTGAATTGTGAAAAGTGAAAATTAACTCAACTCTGAAAAACTTCAGAATATAAAAAGGACTTTCAAGTATTTATGAAGGAATACAAACTACCAGTTACTGCAGATATGACTACACTTCTGTCAGGTATGTGATTCTATAGTTTCTAAATCTGGTATGGACAGCAATGGAGCACTAAATGACTACTGAACCCAGCTGTTGCCTGTGCCAACAGCCAGATGCTCTAGTGGGATTTGCACACCACACAGCCTTCTGCTGTCTTGCGGTGCTTCCCAGCATTAAGTGCCCCAAGCAACTAGTTTGAAGCTATCACTAATGGCTACCAAATGGCAGTCCCTTCTCCAGCAGCATAGTTTATGCGCATGTTATTTCATGTAAAGTCATCTATTAGCAAGAGTTTATCCAGAAGTTTAAGCCTCAAAAAATGCCATTAATACAGCTTGATTTTGTTATGGTTGTAATTTCGTGGGAAGTTTTTAGCAACTTGTTTTTAAAACTCATATCACTGAAAATATATCACCATGGGGTAAAGTACCAAAAACATCCATCGGGAGGAAGATAGAAAGAATGCTTCAGAGAACTTAAATAGCACTGAAGTACCACCAAGGGAATATTTCACTAATCAAAAAACCCACTCTCTGCTATTGGAAGACAGGCATTAGTTTTCAGAACCAATCTGCTTTCTACAAGTGGACTTGGAAATAAAACTTCAACCAATTCATAAGGTAAGCAATTTCAGGTAATGATAATACAGATGCCAATTATAACACTGATTCATCACCTGATTTTTTGCCTTTTTTCTTGGCCAAATTTGCCTGTACAACTGTGTACTACCTGTAATTGAACTTCTACCATCTTATTTTTGGTCAGCACTGATAGCTGTTTTGACTATACTGACTGTTAAGTCTATTTCATTTCAAACATTAAGATAATCAGCATCAGCATATTTAGCATTCATAAGAAACTGTGCCAATTTTCTCTTATTTCCACAAAGTTTCAAAATCTTGAAGTTACTCTAAAAACTAAGACAGTGCACAACAAACATGCTTTAAACACTTAAACAAAGGAATATATTTTCATGATTAGTGATGTTACAAGAGAATTAAAGCCACAAAAGTTCTATGCTGGCATTTACAATCACACCAGATCTAAAATGCTTAAATCAGCCTATATGCTGATTACTGGCAGAGTGAGATAGAAAAACCAACAAAAAGTAGAAGAAATACATATCAATAAATACAAATTGTAAATAATACCTCAGATCAAAAGTAGCTACTCACAGGGCTTTTTTTTGTTGTTTTAAAGCCAAGCCAGTAGCCAGATTTCTATTTTCAATCACCAAGTTAAAGTAATGCTAGAATTATAATGATAAGTCTAGATTTCTCTTTTCTTCTTAATTCTGTAAACCAAAATGATACTTTTCATCTACTCAAAACTACCAGTTATTTTTTTATATGGTGATAGCTATTACTTAAAAACACATTTTAAAAAAAAAATCACCAAAAACAAGCAACAAGTTATGGAATAAGAAGAATGGATGAAAGAATATGACCGAAAAATATAATGACAGCCTTGCCCAAGAAACATTTTGTTCCAGCATAAGTACAACTGATGTTTAGAAGCTAAGGATTTTTTTTTTTTTAAATGACATCTCTTATACACGAGACAGCAATAATACTGATACAGAAAATAAAATTGGAATATGAAAAATAAATGCTAAATGACAAAAAGCAGTTTGAAAATCCAGCAAGACTGCAGAAAGTTCATAATGCCTTTGCAATATATTAACACAAAATCATCTATAATATAGCTGTCAAATATATACCTTTGAATTCTATTTAAAAATGCATTATTAAATGCTTACTACAATAAAATAGAACTTTACTGATAGATTGCAGCAGTAACATAAGTTAACCATGTTACAGTTGCCTGCCCACAGCAGCAGCACTTTTGTCAGAAGCACTGGTAACAACCTTCAGTTGCACACAAAAGCAGGCTCTGTTAGGGCGATGGACAAAGGCAAATGACTGCAAAGCAAGAGGACTCAACTTCAATTTAACTGTCCTGTAAGGTACATACTAATTAGCTGCAAAGCTAAGAAATCCTAGCTAGCATGTTAAGTCTGCTACATGACAGTATAATTTGACTTCTTAAAGGATTATGCAAATTACAGCTCATCATTCCATTACACGACTGAAAAAAAGTGACAGCTAATTTATACATAACACACCTTTCAAATCCCTAAGATGTGAACCACCTGTGCAATACATTTTGCCTAGATTTTCTAGTGTATACATTTTTGTTTATTGCACTGTACAAAAGCATACCTAAGAGATTTAGCAAAGTCATAGGGTCTTTTATTTGCTTTTTAGCTTTTAGAACACAATCCCAAAGAATTAAGCAACATATTTCTGTCCCTGCTTTAGAAAGTTTACATGTAAGCAGAGGTATAAGGTTTCAACGTGTAATTTGTGAATAGCGGGAGAGCACGAGCACTAAATGCACGAGCTAGAGGCAAGACTCACACAGATTTCAACATACTTCTGGTAGGTAGATTCACAGTAGATTCCGTCATATCTGTAGATTTTCCTACATTCTGATTGGTTGGGCAGAGGATGCTGGACAGTTATTCTGTAGAGGCATCAAAAACAGATAGACATGACTAGAGATTCTCTACAGGTAACTGTAATGCAGCACAATCAGTATGTTGAAATTGATTTATATATATTTTTAAACATCTTTCTGATCTCTTTAAATCAACTGCCTTGTGCACATAACATCCAGAGGTTCCACTTTTAGAAATTTGCACTGAGAGTAAACTGAACTTCAGTTCTTCACAAGAACAGTATTTTTTTCTCCCACGAAATAAAAGTGGTAAAGAATTTTATGAACCAAACTGATACTTTACATAGTTTGCGTAAAATATGGTACTTATAAAATTGATTATTTATTGTTTACTATTGCAGTCCATCCTCAGGCAAGACGTCCATTTATATCAGCTAGAAGTTTATCCAGACAAAGATCAAATAACCCTCCAATTTAAAACATCAGCAGCAATTCACACGTTAGCAGAGTATGAGGATGTTGAGGATGTTGTGGCATTATGAGGACTGTGACTGAAGGTGCTCAGCACCATCTGAATAATGCCATATGTTCTCGGATCAACTGAAAAAAATGGAAGTGATTGGCAGCAATCAGGAGGTGCGCAGCATCTTGTAAAATCAGTCCCTAAAAGATTTGTCAATCATTCTATTATTCATCCGTCCCCAACTCCCTCCTAGTAGAAAATATAATTTGGCTATAAAAATTCAAAGTTATTTCTAAAATATACTTGGGAATTGCACACAAAACAGTACACACCAATTTCCTTTTTTTTTTTTTTTTTCCCCCCCTTCCCCTCTTCTCTGGGATATAAACATGTTTTATATGCTTATTTTTACCTCTCACAAATTAATATGCTTGTCTCCTTTAATATAATAACAGTTAAGCAAGCTAGGGCATAAAATTGCGAAGTTCACATATTTTTCAAATGTTGAATTTTAGACTGAAAATATATTTTAAATAAATATTCTTGTCAGTATATGCTTTTATAACTAACAAGTCTACATTTCTCTGAACTAGTTTTGTTTTTTAAAATCACATGTGTTTTAACAGTCATTTGATTAAGGAGGCATGAGGAGAAAAAAAAAAAAGTATAATACTCCAGCAAGGAGCTTTGCAATAAAGTGGAAAATTATCTGCTCTAGAAACTGAGGGTCATCCGTGATAA
>NW_024962250.1:18158187-18210687 GCF_019238085.1 Lagopus leucura | reverse complement strand
GCCTTTCACCATGGCTCATATTCACATGAACATACTTCACAGATATTGAGTAAGTAACAATCAGCATTATATGCATGCTGTTGGTCTACAATCTCCCAGGCTCCCTGCTGCCTTGGTATGGATGAGAGTTCACTAAACACAGCATTAACACCAAGGAAGAACCTCAGCTGTTGTAACTGTGGACTGTACATACAGGAATTAGCTTATCTTCTTCAAGTCAGTAATTTGGAACTTTCGCTAGTTCCTTGAACTTTCCTGGTTGCCAGCAGTGATTTTATTTTCTTTTACCTGTCTCACTTTGGCGAGGTAAGCGTGGTACAGTTCAAAACTGGTGCTGGAAGTTAAATCTGTTCATTTGATTTCCAGATACATGTTATTAAATATTTCACAGGAAGAAGTAAGCAAAAAATGGTGAAAACATTCTTTTATTGAACTTGGTTCCCGTCTTCTAGGAATTCTCCACTAATTTTTGGCAGAGGTTAAGGTGCTATGTTTAACCCTATGATTCTTACACGCCAGTGTAGTTATGTTGATCTTTCAAAAAGAAAAATCTTCTAGCATTGCTTCTAGCAGACAGGCTTTGAATGAAATAACAGGGATGAGTGGGAGGACACTAGGCTTCAGTTTTCAGAGACAGCTGATCACAGGGAAACATAAGACCAAGAACTTCGGTGTCAGTCAAGCTGTACGAATCCCATGGAAGATTCCACTTATTGTAAAGTTTCATAAATGTCAAATAATTCATTTAGCCTTTTTTAATTAGGGAACGTGTAAATTTTACATTAACATAAGAGAAGAAATCCAAATTTCCATCCTGCATCCAAGACCTGAATAGTTTCAGCCAAGCAAATACAGAAAAAAAAAAAAATAAACTCATGTATACACAAAGTTTCCAAACTGAAACTTCTACACTTTCTTTGCTTTGACTTCCTGTTTCCCTCAATATCACTTCAGCTTTCCATGCATCCTTAAATTCTTCCCCACTTTATTCTCTCATTTTTGTGCATACTGTTGAAATGAGGTCCTACCACTCTTTTTCCCTCCTCCTTTTACATGTACATCTATGAATAACTCTAAGTTGGCCTTAATTTTAGAAGAGGAAATTTGAATATATTTTAAAAATAAAACATAGGATGGATCTGCTACAAGATTCCAAGGACCATAGACAATTAGCCTGTTGGTTTGACATTCAGAAAGAGACAGAAGGCATAAGGATTCTAAGCCCTCTGTCTAATACTTTGGGCATTTCTGATAGCTACTGAAGAAAAAAGGCGGCTGAATCAGTCAGGTCACCACTCAGTTCTATCTCTATTATGCATAACAGCCAACAGAAAAGATACTCAAGTATATTTTCTGTATCAAACAGAGCTGCAAGCAGAATAAAGAAAAGTTGCAGTCTCTTCCAAAGCATAATTAAGGTCAAGACTTGAGATACATTGGCATAAGCAGAAATGAGCAGGCAACAGCTCAGAGACATCACTAAAACACACCATAGATAAAATACCATCAGTATGGACATCAATTTCTAGAAAGAAATACCCTTTATGGTCCATGTACATGTATGTTTGTCTACAGCCTGAACATCAAAGTATGTCCTATGTACATATACCAACACTTATTGTAGTGCGCAATATGACACATGAACGGAAAAGTAACAACATTCTGGCCAACTTGCCTGCATGAGGCTCCCTCCTGTTATAAAATTCAGGGTTGGTCTCTATGTAGGAAACTTCTTTTAGTGAAATTGATGGTAATTTCACATAACTAGCTCTTAAGGATATTGCCAGGGCACTAACTTATATAAACTGAGTACACAGTCTTTTCTTTTCCTCCCCAATGTACTAATACTACAAAAAGCAGAGCAGACTGCAGCAATTACCCATTTGATTATGGTACTCGATAAGCATATAAGGTATGAACATCTTTAGAGACAGTTGTCCTAAGGTTATTTTAGATGTACATCCTGTCAGTAGTTGGCTCTTATCTACCTTTCAGATATAATATAATTATATCACTGCACAATTATTTATTACTTTCTCTAAAATTTAGTATTGTTCATGTAGAGATCTTCAGATAACACAGTCTAGGAGACAAAATATAAATGAAGGAAGTTTAGCACTTGCTTATGAGTTAAGAAGTTGAACATTTTTGTAAGTCTTGACTAAGGTCCTTTACAACTGAAAACATCTGCAGCTGAGAAAAAATGAACTGAAGTCCAAGGTCACAAGGCAGGTCAGCACCGGACAGAATTGAAGCAAGGTCTTGAATCCCTAACTGTGGTCCACCCTTTTCTGAAGTGGTGAATGCCCTCAATACTTCAACAGATATCAAATATTTACTGAGACTTTCTACTTTTTTTAAAAGATGTAGGGGACAATGAAATTCAAGAATTAATCCTTTGGTGTTGGGAAAGACTTTAAATATATTTTAATAGTCCTAAATTATTAAGATTTACTTTCATTTTATGTTCTCTTACTTCTCACACAGTAGAACAGGAGCATTCAGTATGTATTTTATACACCTTTCATTCCTCATCTATTTCTCTTAACACCCAATCTCTTCAGCTTCCTCGTGTTAAAGACACAATCCTTGTAGCTTCAGACTAGCTCTTTCTTGTTACATCCTTCTTTAGTAATTAGAACTGAATGAATTAGTGATGTCATATCATCAATTTACATATTGCAATATATTTGCTGTAACATCCACACTACAGAATCATTAGAAGCATTTTCAATACCATTTTCTACCCCAACCCTCAATAAAGCTGAAGACTTTGTTGTTTTGTGTTGCACGCTAACACAAAGATTTTCCACTGAGTTGTCCTCTAGATTATAGTTAATTTAGAACCCAGCAATGTGTATGAGTAGTTCAAATTGTTTTTACCCCAACATGCACTACTTTTCATCTGTCAGCAATGAATCATTTGCTATTATGCTGCCTGTTAGCTCAGTGAGGTGCCTCAGAAGTCTCTGAATTTCTTCTAGTCTCTAGAAATCTATACAGAAGTTATTCCTTCTTTTACAGTTCGCAAGTATATAGAATTTTGAATAAACTTTAAATGAGGGACATTTCAGAAGCATTTAATGGAAAAAAAATATCATGCCCTCCCCTCCTCTAGCTTCCCACTTCCCTCCAAAAAAGATATGTAATATTTGCTAAGAAAATTAGGATAAATTAGAAAACTTCTATTTGAAGTACAGGAGTCACCCTTATTTCCTTTAAAAAATTAACTGTTTTTATTTTCATAGAGTACTATTACTTTACTAGAAACAGATTAAAAACACTTTGAAGTAAGTTTTAACTTCATAACAGTAACTAGAATAAGTGAAATGCTGTTGGTGTGTTTTAAGCTTTGTTTTTAAATGCTTGAACGAACATTTTACCATTCATGTGAAAGAACAGAATCAGAAGTAAAACAAGGCCTGTAAGACTAAATGCAATCTTCATTCCAAAACGGGACTAAGGTTTAATTTCCCAACATCAGGACTAAAGGAAGAAATCTGACTGTTGATGCTAATGGACCTGCTGAGTGCAAGTCTTCAGTGCACCATCTAGTAGTTTTTGATGGTGAATTCTGGATTCATGTAGTGGATAAAAACATACCTTTCTGCTGACAGGACCTCCTAGGGCAACAAGGTATAAAGAGATATTGTGCTGAACTCTCTAGAACATAGAAGAAAACATTTCATTCTGATGCATGTAAGTATTAAAATTCTGCAAACCTCTCAGACAGTGAGATTTCTCCAGCTCAGCAGAATAATATCTCAGAATCTACCATTCTATATTTTTTCCCTTTTCTCTCTCTCTCAAAAAAAAAAAAAAGAAAAAGCCTCTAAAATGTTTTTGTGAGCTTGAGAATGTCATTTTGATGTTTCTGTTTCAGGAACAAAAGTAAACAGGTAAAAATTCATAAGCAATATCTTGACAAGTGTATCTTCTTCATTAGAGCAATTAAATTTACATAGGTAGGGAATATGCTCATGAGAATAAGCTTCCTGAAGTTTGACTTGGTCTGAAGCCAAAACATTTCAGGTTCAGTACTCAGGAGCATTATTTAAAAGATAAACTACTTGATATCAGATTTTGAGAAAGGTAGAATTAACATCAAGTCTTGTTGCACAACAATCGGGGGAACATACCCTATATTACTTGCTCATGCTCACAATAACAATAGAAACACACCCTGGCTTAAGGGAGTTGAATGTTTAAATACTTGTAAAATGCTGTTAGAGAGTATTCCAACAAAAAAAAAAAAAATGAGAAATATTCTCCACTTTATTTTTAGGTTAGCACGCTAACCTAAAATGACTTTAAGTATTATGTACTTTTAACATAAATCTCTCATCTTTAAAATGTAATTCCTATGAATGAGATTATTGATCTTGTCCTTTTGAGGGAAAGGAATGGTTCTTGAACAACTTTATTGCAATTCCTCATAAAATGCACTCTCCTAGAAAGTTATATTTAAAAGACTATTTACAAATAAATGATAGCAACGGTAACTTAGAAAATGTTTCTCCTTTATGTACTTGGAGCTTAAGGTTTTGCACTTTACGAACTCAAGGCTATAGCACTATATTTGCAGATACATGCATGCCCACATTCACAGGCACGCACCTAACAGGAACTGACTCTTGAGCAACAAAAATTCTCTCTTGTTCTGCAAGTGCACTTTCCATCCTGAGAGGGTAAACGTGACTTTCTTGTAATAGTATAAGCAACCATATCAAATTGTGTTTTTTTTTTTTTTTTGCAGATAAGTGAACAGCAATATTTCTTGAAACTACACTCTTCATGTATGTGTACCTAGTTCATAATATTGGTCTAAACATATTAGAGCACAACATATTTTGAGTAAGTATAACAAAAAGGGATCTATTTAAAATTGATTAAAAGAAGTCTAGAGTTATGCAGAAAACTGGATGTTACTTAGAAGTCAAAATGGTGATGTTCATGCAAAGGAGTATCTCTGTCTCTGCAACTGTTGTTGAAATATACATATTTCTGATTGCCTATTGCTGACATGCACCTATTCCAACAGCTTTTTTTTTTTTTTTTTTCCTGGAGGTACACCTCAACATAAACATCAATGAGCAAGACCAAAAGGCAATCTAAATGTATTAATGGAGAGAAAACAGCTGGTGGCACTGAAAGCCTTAGAGAAAAATGAAGTGGCAAATAAAAAAAAAAAAAAAAAGCAATTCAACAAATAGCTCTTCAGTGGTGCCACCCATTAATTTATTTTGGTTTCGCAGTTTTCTGATTCTTAGGAGCCCAACTAGGAGAACCCTTGTAACAGATTGATTTACTTGGTAAATATACTGCTACTAGACAGTGATACTGCATAGTTAAGTAGGTTTTGGATAACTACATTCCAATGATATGATTACATTTTGGAAATGGAGCAAATTTCATATACCTCAAGTTATCCAAATAAAGGTGATGATAATGGTAAAACACTGGAGGATGTTCCAAACAGATAAAAGTTAACAAAAATACATTTCATTAACATAATACTTAATCTGACACCAACAATTCACAACCACTCATGCTTTTTTGTATTATTCGGCAACATTATTATACATCATTCTTCCCCAGATTCTAGCAATGCAAGAAGAAATCTAAGCTGGTAACAGCCAGAATTAATAAATGAAGGGGGCAATGAAAGTAGTTGATTTATCTAGTTAGGTATTGTTAAAGAGGGTATATAAAGCAATATTCTAACTTACTATGGATAATTTCATTGTAAACAGTTTCATAAATAAGTAAAAACCAGACAGTACATTTATCATCACACAGGATTTAGTAATGCTTAGCAAACTATATTGAGTTAAAAGCTGATTTTTACTTTAGCTATTGTGACATTTTCATTTTTAGGAGAATGGCCCAGGAATACTCCCTTAAAAGACATTTAATAAATAAGAAATCTGTAGATATCCTGTTTCCTACCACAGAATTTTGAAAAAGAATGCTTATCCAGCAATTCAGGTAGGTTGTTAATTTCAAAGACAGTAGAGGCTATTGAAGTAACCTAGCTACTAGCACAATAGGCTATTAGCCTATTAACAAGTATAAATGCCCATTATACCTTCAGTTCCTCTTTGCTTTCAGTAATCCTCTAGTAGATCACATTAAATATGTTTTTCCCTGATTCATATTATTTAATAATCAGAGGTTTTGAATGAATTTTCATCAGATTTGATTTTTCTTTTTAAGCAAAGGATTGGTTTTTGCTTAGTTTTGCAACAGCTTTAAAAAAAATCTTTGTTCAATAAACACTTCTCTTCCTTTGAGTGTATACATCATCCAATATATTTTTCCTCTGAGAAGTCAAGTATTAGCATAAAATATTGGTATCACATCAGCAAGTGATGAAGTCAAAGAGAAAGTTTTTTCACATAAAAATAGCATGAAGTACTGTGAAGTATTTGCTATATTTCCTCTCTGCCATAACAACGAACTTTATCAGATATGTTTTAGCACAAAACTCCCGCTTCTTCTCAGTATGGAGTCATTCTGTTTGTGTGTGTACTGTACATGTCGTTGAAAATGTTTAATAATAGAAGACCCTGTACTTTCATGTAATTCATAATTAGGAGATGACTACAACGGCATTATTTAAAAATCAAGCCTTTGTTATCAGCACCAGTTTTAGACAGAAGCTGAGAACCATTTGTGAGCTGTAGCAGACCCAGACTGTTCAAAGCAATTGCTGTTCAGCATGAAAGCTGCAATGGAGGTCACAGAACAGGTCAGGAGGAAAGATAGTGTATCGATTTCACACCAGGAATAGAGGCGAAGCAAGGGCCCACTGTTGCTGCATGTGATGTATTTCACTTCAGTTTAAGGCACATTTCATTCCAATTCAAGAGGGGGTGGGGAGCAAAGGGCGAGTGGATTTCGCACTGAATCATGATGAATTCTGGACTCATGTATTCCAGTAAATATCTCCTTCCTGACATTAAGTATTTCTATAGCAGAGTGAACACAATGGAAATTAGAGTGCTACCAGATAGCAGATGAGGACTAAGGAAAAAAACAAACTCTACAACATTAGTTCTATTTTTGCTCAGTTTAGAATATATTCAAATATTGCCTTAAAGCCACAAAAACATTATCAAGGGCATACTTTGAGAAAAAATAAAATACTTTGTTCCAATTTGCAATTCCCAACAAATATTTTAAATGCATAGTAAATATGCAGGAAGGTTTTAAATGTTCCCTCTCATTTTATTTTTAAGTGTACAATGCAAATAAATAACTGACTGTTCTAGCAAAGAATGTAAGCAAGAGTCCTTAATTTTTTTGTAGCATCGTGTTCATGGCTATTCACATTTCGCCACTTAGTATTATCCAACATCTGTCTACTCTGAATTTTTATTTCTTCTAAAGAGAGTAAAGCTTTAAACATAGCTAGAGGGAAGTTACATGGACTATAGGTAGCCTTGTTCAATTCCCCTTCCACAACACTATAAAGCTGAATTTCCAGTATTTTTGCTATATGTGTCAACTCCAACTATTAAGATCACATACGGTCAAGGTAAAATAGTATGACCTGAAAGGATAAAGTGCTCCTTCCTTCCTCTAGTGTAACATTATATAATTTGTTATTTTAAAAAATGCTATTCTTTTAAAACGATGCAACTCTGGTACTCCTCTGGTGACAAGCCCGCACAAGTTTTCTAGAGCTTTATAGTAGTGTTGTGGAGCTTGTAAAGTAGCCAGACATTGACATATTTTCAGAACAAAAGATGACTGTACTTGAGACTGCACAGAGATTTCCTATTAAATTATTTATATTAGTTCAATTCCACGTCGTTATTTCTTTTCAACTGTTCTAAGGCATCAGTGTCAACTTCTTGAAGTCTTTCATGAAAGCTTTGCTGTCATCAGGGTCTATTTCAGAATCCTTAATTCTGCATAAGGAATCAGTTACCCAGCAAGTTTCCAATCAGAAAGGGCCAGATGCTCCCTCTGCCTCACACTGGAGCCGGGCAGAAGGGCCCCTCACTAAGACAGAGAAGGGCAAAAGGTGGCTGTGCAGTGTGTCTGAGTGCTCCTAGCCTGCCATAGAACAGCTGAGGCTGCTGTGAGAGAAAAAAATTTCAAGCAGAAGTTATGGTTAACTAACTGAAGCAATGCCAAGGATCACCTAGCTCAATACAGAATGATTCATCAGGAAACATCACTAAATTGTACTGCTAAACTGTATGATAATTATTGCATTTCAATAATTCTTAAGCTTTCACAATGCTTTGCTATAAACATGGAAATTATTCAAAGCCATGAGTGAAGTTTCAATGGATTGGCACCTGCCAGCTACAGACATTTACAGCATGATCTACAAATTCCTGCTGACTCGTAGCATCATATGCTTCCGTAATCTCTTGACGCGTAGAGTATGGTTAAACTGCCTGAGAATGCTCCTCTCAAAGTCTAAAAGTATGGTGGTGCATTAGGCTGTTTTCCTCAAGATCATGAGCTGCAAAGCAACTGCAAATGCAGACCTATCAGCAGGGGCCAAAAGAACAGAGGATTTTCTGGCCTCTCTGTTCTGGTATCCAGAGCCATCCCTTGCCTTACAAAGTGACAACAAGATCAAGATATTATCTCACATTCGTTACTGGATTCCCAGATAATACTGGTGGACAAAATAAGGCATTTTTCCATTTGCAGTTGGCCAGAGGATTGCTATTGTTCAACGGACAAGGACCTAAGTAAAATAACAAATCATTAGAACAACTGTAGACTAAGCTGTTTTAGCATGCAGTCTTGAAAACAGAGCCTGCAAGCCACCCAATTGGAACAGATCATAAATCCCAAGAAGTTAAAACCAAAACAGAGTAATTCAACAGAGGCTATCAATCTAGGCTATCCCATGCTAGGCCCAATTTCAATTCCATGTCTAATCAGAAGATCAGTGACCTCAGTGACACAGGGCCCAGATGTTTTTCACACTCCCCTTTTCCTCCCCTTGCACCACCTAACAGCAGCATGGCAGTTCTATGGCATGTAGGGAAAACATGCAGCTGCATACAGAACTTGCTGTCATTGGAGCCCAAGTGGAACCCTAGACTCAGACATACTACGGAAAGGTCCATGCCAATCACTGATGCTGATATTCTTTGAAGGCCATGCAACAAGCCCCTGTACCAGAAGCCACTATAAATTGCACAGCAGGGGAAGCACATGGCAGGAGTGCCAACTGTACTACCGTAAGACAGGACAGTTAATGTCCTGGGCATGGGCTAGGCAGGCCTCCACACTCTTCAAACTTCTAGATCCTACATTTCTTGGTACTGGGATAAATCTGTACCATTCCCTAAAAGTCCCTCAAGTCCCCTCAAATTGTTGATTAAAGACTTAAAGAACCTCAGTCTGAACGCAGTTTCCTCCTCAAGAGAGTGAAGGGCAGGAATGTGAAAGATGACAGATAAACACAGGGGCTTGGATTAAGCTCAGTTAGCAGTAAAGCTTCCTCTGGAAATGTGCATGCAGGCCTTGGGGAATAGCGGTGGTAAATAGACAAATTAAAATTCAAGAGTTTTTTTAACCATTCATATATATATATATATATATATATATATATATATATATATAATTTTTAAATATTTTATGACTGTAAAAATATCAGCCTTAGACCCTTGCAATGAAAATAATAAATGATCATACTGGTTGTGTGTTAATTTATACTAGCCCCTCTCCAGGTAAAGAAAAAAATACTGCAGAATAAACGAAACAAATCACAAGCCTTTACAGAATGAATGCACATGCTTTTAAGAAACATTGGTCTGGCAGGTGGGTGTGTTCCAAGTAAACTGCACTGCTGCTTGTTTACTTTCACAGAAACAACAATCTGAAAAAAAAATGAAACTCAGTGAAGTGCAAAGCATTAAATTGCATCTTCTTCATGTAAGATGCTTTTACCAAAACATTCAGCCACTTCAGCAACAATCTCCTCCAAACTACAACATTTGGAGTAAATGGTGTGAGTAGAAACTTTCAGTTCTACACTAGGCGTTTTCACAGATAGGCCAAGAACACAACGAGGTTCTGCACAGTCGACTTCATCCCTAGAGAAGTGGAAACTCACTGGAAGCTCACTTTCAATACGTCTCTTAATCTACAAGACTTGTAGGGAAAAGCAAACAAAAACAAAACACACAAAACACAGGAAAAAAAGCCCCAAATCCAGAGCATACACCCAAAACTAAATGATGTTTTTGTATAAAGTCACACAGTTCCTCTAAGGGGGGGGGGAATTCCCCTCTCAAACAACTAATACAAAAGGAGCAAATGTATTTCCTAAAAGCATAAACAAGTATCTGTGAACACTTTGCAAATGTTTCTTTTATATGAACCATTTGCCAGAGTAAGAAAAAAAAATCTCCAAAAATAATGCACTTGTCTCATTAAGTCTCAAGTGTTCATTTTTCTAGGAAAGGGCAGAGATCAGTTTGGTTATGTTTAATTATCTTTTCCAGCATGATTGAGTTCCTTCCTAACCAACATTCTACATTAAATAATAACAAGACTGCTAAAAAAAGTACTAAACTGAGTTTTTAAAAAAATGAAAAAGTGATTGACACACAAGCAACTCAACTCCTGAGAAGAACTGCATGACTTGATAATTTGTACTTTTTGAGGGGGATTACTAAGGATTATGTGTAATTAGCTATAATTGCACATTCCTTTTCTCAGTTTAAAAAAAAAAATGAGGGCAAATGATACAGATTCCTACTGGTTTATAATGATATTTTGTCCCCTGAATCTTAATAATTTCCAATTTTGCACTAAGGAAAATGACTATAAAAATCTTCTGGGATTTCTTCTGAGTGCAAGTAGCAAGACTCAGTTCAGAATGGGTATCAGAACAACTGATCTTGTAAAAGCCTGTGTGCTTCCTTAATCGTGACGTAATTGTTTTTTTTAAACAAAAAAAGATGGACTTGATGTTTCAAAAGGATGGTAACCTATCTATAATATCTGTAGTATTGTTGTATCTTGAAATCACGGAGTATCAGTTTCTCCAATATCAGAGGGACTGAGCTCCTCAGTATTGCATAATTCAAGGATTAGAAGGTTGGTAACAATGGCTAAAAGAGATTGTATGTCTACTAGTTTTAGAAGAGGTATTTAAATACAAAATGCCTTTTTGGATGCGGTACAGGAAGGGGAAGAAAAAGCAAAGAAAAAGCTAAAATGTAAATAATGTCCTTTTCATGTGATATTAAAGAAAACCATGCTGATTTAAAAGGAAAAAGCAACATATCTTTCACATTTTATGTCCTAAGTAGGTTTAAGTACTGCCTATTACTTGTCAGGAATTCAATAGTGAATAGAAACTTTCCAGGTTGACGTGCTGGGGCAGAGGAAGGTCACTCTTTAAAGCATTTGCTCCCTTGAGAGGAAAACCTGGAAGGATGCTGTTAGAGCAATTTATACCAGGCACAGCAAGTCATTAGGTACCTCTGCTGCAAGTTTGCCATGATTCCACAGCCATATTTGGTTACCATGCTGGGAACCAGTTCTAAAAGTCTAAATCGGAGGGGGGAGGGGGAGGGGGAAGCACAGAGGTGTGTTTTTTCTTCGGAGTGCTCATAGATCAGTAAGAGAGCAGAAAAGAAAAGGAGAGCTAGGCACATGAGCATCATGCATTGTTAATCAAAGAAAGAAGTTTTTACGGGACAAGGTTGTAGAGGAAAGAAAGAAACCAATTCACAGATTGGCAAATATTCTTTCCGGTTACTGTTTTAAAGGGTTTTTCCTTCTCATTTACTCTGACTTCAAAAAAATCACAAACAAGAAGTAACCCAACAGCATATCTAAGCATTACACTGCTCATATTCTGCTTTAAAAATATCACAAGAGCAAAGAAATTCCTGATTCAAATAACTAAACCAACAACTCCTGAGCTCAATGTAATTCCAGAAATATATTTTTTTAAAGGTTAGAATGCCACTACTTTTCAAAAATCCAGACATGCAGGACAAACACAATCTCTCAAATAACTCCTTTTTATCAAGAAAAGGTGACATAAAGATGCAACTGATGCCTAGCTTTCAGATACATAGCAGGCAATAAGCGATGCAAATTTGCTATACAGCACATGACCTTACCCCACTTACAGAGGCACAACTTCATGCCTAATGCAGATCTGCGTGACTAAAGAGGACCTATCAAGTGCGCAGTTCTGGTATGCATGTCACATGTAACACTATCTAATGCTTGTTTTTATTTTCACTGTAAATTAGAAATGACAGGAAAAAAAAACAGAAGTACTTTGCCAACAAGACATGCACACGGAATGGGCTAGTCCCATTCCTCCTCCTCTCAATGCTTCAACAATCTAAGGTGACAAGCATTCTTCTACTTGCTGTCCCCAAGGACATCCCTGTCTCACATATTCAGCACAAGCAGAAAACTTCCCATCTTAGGATGGACTGCTTCACTAGCCTGTTCAGAATCTCCTATGTCTCTGGGCTACACATCCTTAAGTTTGTGGATGTTTATTCTTCCAGTGCTTTCTGATTTCAATTGCAATTGGAAGGGGGGGGGGGGTCTAGAGTACTACTGAAGACACATACACTGTCATCATTAATGATTCATTACATTTATGTAACAGCACAATATAAGTGTTATTTATGGACTTCTCAAGTTAATCCTCCTGGAACATCTGAACTTCTCCCTTTATCTTTGGGAGCTACGTGAATATATTTATATTATTCTCAGTGGATTCTATACATCCCCATTATTACATACTACTTCAGTGCAGGGAAAGACATCAAACTAAAACTCTATAGAAAAAGTCCCTCAAAAAATAAAGTTAAATAACCAGACTTCAGTAACACAATCAAACACAAAAATAATAATTAACACCCGCATATTGTCCAACAGGACAATAGCTTTGGCAATAGGATGTATTAGCCAAGAGATGTGCCACAGTATTTTGAAAGGTGGTACAAAACATTCTCACTGCTTCTTAAGTTTCTTGACAACCACTGAAAGTGTATATTTCAGCATTCAAAAATTAGAAGGTAGAGGTAAGTAAATATATGTAAAAGAAGAACACAGCCATTTGAAATCATTATTTCCATTTACACCAAATACCAGCTGTTTGATATACACACACATATATTATAAATAGAAGTATTAAATTATGTATATAATTTATATTATACATATTATATATATAATATATAATTTTAATTCATATTAATATGTGTGTATATATGTAAGTAAATATATGCTCTCCAACAATGCAAAGTATCAGTACCTTTACCCACATCAAGTTAATCCAAATACCTTTTCCCAAAATGTGCATTAAATTCACAACAATGCAATCATTTTTGGAAGGTAAAATTTACACCATAGTCACTTTATTTCACAACATTTTTAAGAAATCAGCTTCTGCAAGTCCAACTGTACTAATGAACTTGTTGCTACATTCTCACTGATAAGAATAACACATATACATACATTTTGCTCTTTCCTAAACACAACCATAGCCATAGAACAATTTCTCTCAAGTTTATTTGTTAAGGGGTGTCTTTACATACAGAATCAGTATGTACACATATGCATTAATGCATCTTTAAAGCATTATTATACAGCTTACTTTCCAGTATCATTAGCAGCTGCTTGCATATGTGTAACTTCTTGTCCAGAGTGACAGCTGTATTTTTGCCTGTTTTGACATTGAGTCTGATCTGGGTGAATAGCTCATATCCATTAAAGTACTATTACAACACTGAATGTCTGCCAGAATACTTCCTGATCAATTTTAAAAGCCAGCTAGCTGTCATCATCTAATCGCAACAGTGGAAAACAAATCTTTGGGGAATAAGAAGAGATTTTAAAACATTTTCAAAAAGCAGGGTATTAAGTCTAAAACCTCCAAACTATTTAAATAAGAGTCACCAGCTGCACAGATATCTAGGTAAAAATCTCTGTACTTTGCTTGTCAGTAACAAGTATGTCTGTTTTCATTCTAATGTAGTTTCTAAATATACCATTTCAACAATCTCTGGAGTTTGAACTCTTGCCATTACATAACTTAATAAAGTAGTACTGAAAACAATCACCACAGAGTGTGATTGTTCTCACCATTAAATTTAGTTCTATAAAATTTAAGACTGAATTCAATCATCTTTGTGTCTTTGGTTGAATGGCTGAAACCCAATGTGCAGGTTCAACTCCTTATTTCTGAACAGCTTAACAATATGCACATGTTTAAAGCTGCAGTAAAAATTTCATTTCAGACCTTCATTTATCAAGTATACTTGAAAGGCTGTGTAACTCAAAGACAGTTAAGACCCCCCAAAGAAAAGGCAAGGTTGGCACAAGGCTGGCACAGCTTTAAGTGGGCCTATAGCAATGCTGTAAATGTAATAAAGCACATGATAAGAAACAAAACTTGGGTTGCAACATGTACTACAGAAAATATACCTAACAAATCAACTTTGCAATGCCCACATGCACTTAAAATGACTAGTGAATGTACTGATGACTTTCATTTCTTCCCACTACACTGTTTTCTGACTAAGACTGCTCAACTAACAGATTCGTTGTGTGATCAGTTTGTTTTGATCAGTGAAACAAAAAACACCAATCACCTGATGAAGTATGGCTGCATCACAATATATTCATGAAACAAGTTCAGAAAGGCAGACCCATTACCTACTCAACAAACACTGATAATTTGGCTTAGAAGTGACACTATGCAAATACACAGTGAATGAAGGGTTCTCTGAAGACCTGCTCAGCATATAACCTGGAACTGAAAAAATATCAAGCATAATAATCAGGAAATTCACAGCCAAACCCTCTGCTCACTTCCAACAATGCTGAACTAACATAGCATATTCTTAAACCAGGGAAAACTGTCAACATGCATCAAAATAAACAAGTAACAACTAACTTATTGTGGTTCTACTTCCATTTATGAAGTAATACAACTTAGAAAAGTTTAATTAGAAAAAAGGTTGTACTGCCTGCCAAAAAAAAAAAAAAAAAAGGTATTTGATAGTTTACAATATGATAATGATTAAGAAATCTTGCCAGAGTTATCCTTGCCAGAGTGTACATTACATCTAAACTCTCTAGATGTAAAATGAGAAACTACAGAATTAGAGGATATTCTGCAAACATAAGCCTTATGAACTTTATAGAGGTGAGATAATTCAGATCTGAAAATAACTGAAGGCATTTGTGCAGAATATACGTCATAAGATATTACTGGATTCACAGCATGTTAAAACATGAACCGTGAACAAAGGCACTTTAGCAGTGACATCACTGGATTTAAGGGACAGTGAACGCATTTTTCAGAGAAGCCAGAGTGATGAGAGATTTACAGTTTAACAAAAGGAATCCCCTCACTTCACGTCAGACTTTTGCTTAAGCAAAGTGGACAGGAACAAAAAATTCAAATCCATGGGAAAAAAAAAAAGTAGATCACAAAATGATGAGTTACCTATATACTTAAAACTTTGCTGGGGTGTAGCAAATAGCATAAAAGAGTAGAAACAAAATAAGACAGGTCACACGATAGCTGATTTGACCAGACAATTTGTTTCATGGCACATGCATTTCATATAGAAGAACTTTATTTCCAAATAGGCCCTCTGATACCTTTGAGAACATCAATGAACTAGAGCTGGTGGATAGCATTCTGTGCCAAGCGACTAGGAAAAAATTTGTGCAAATGTTAAAATTAGTGTTATTTATGCACTATTTATTAGTATATCAATATATCTGTAAACATCTTATTTTGTATTGTTTATAGGCTTACTGTATAAAAAAATGCAGAACAGTAAAACTTAGGTTTGATTAGGAGGATAACATGTTTATTAACTGTCAATTTTGAATAACAACACACCATCGACAAGCAGTGACTGTATTAATAAGTACTGGAAAGTTATTTTAGCAATTTTCTACTGTTCTTTTAGTTACACTATTTTAATAACTACTGGAAAGGGAAAAGACTACTGGGAAATTGCATGTTTGCAAAAGGATTCTGAAGAACTAATATGTACATATTGCTACAAAATACCATGGGTACAAAGCCTTGTAACAGGACATCATTAATGTTGCCTATTAAAATAATAATAATCAAAAAACCACACACATTCTGTAATTTAAGGGTTCTCAAAGTCTTACTCTTAACCACGAGAATTTCTGTGTTACTAATTTATAGTGCCAGAACTGCCATAGATTTTCTGTCAATGGGTTCTTACACTAGGAAACCATGAAAATTGACAGAGACTGAAGAAAACTGATTTCTCTCCCTCACAGCAAGTCAAGCCACTACCGGTGAAGATGGTCCAACTGTATAAGAGAAATATGGCCCAGACTTAGCATGAACTAGCCAAATCAGCTAGTTAGAGCTAATCTATTTACTGTTCAAGAAGGAATGGCACGAACCACATCACTACAAATGTCCCACTACCAAACTAACAGGTTCTCTAAGACACGTTGCCACTATGTTTAATCTTCGCAGGAATACACAGCAGGAGGAACAACGTTACAAGACCAGAACAGGAAGAAGAAACAAAAAAAGTCTACTATTTTATGAGATTTGCATACAAGGTAGGTGACCAATTAAATGACACTCAATTGAAAAGTGAATGATTAAAAAGGCCCTAAAAACAAACAAACCTTAAGTGTCATCAAACAAATAGGTTTTTAAACATCAAGAGTCAAAACATCGTCTTCCATCACCATCATGATACTGCTTGATACAAGCATCGAGGTATTTACAACAGTATGAAAATAGTATATTTACTGTGATCTGCCACAAGTGATTACTGAATTAAATATACCAACCAATTATTTGAAAATCCATCTGCATAACTGGCTTAACAATTCCATTTTTAGGAAAGCTTTGTGACATGATTCCTATAATGTTCACAGAGATATTGATCATGCATGTATTACATAATACAGCTAGTATATTATAATTGACAACAGAGAAGACTTCCTCTGCTTTAGTGCCATAGAGTTAAAAAGAAGCTCCTTGAGCCAAAAGAAAGAGGCACAGAAACTCATACAATTCCACAGCAGTTATGCTAATGGTGAGTACTAACATAAGGCCAAGCTTTGTACTGTTTTTCTCTCCTCCTGCTTAAAAACAAACAAACAACAACAAAACACCACACCACCACACTGTTCATGAGGGAGATAACTCAGCTTTGGATTGAAAGTAAATATACCAACACTAGATCCCTCCCAGATGTGCAGCTCCTTTCTTTAACGCAGGTATTTCTTAGCCTTTAAGCTACGTGAAAATAATCTGTCAATTGGAAGAACAGTTTTCATATGATAATTTACTGGGTAGGTGAAAAAAGACAGTGAGTGTTCAGGGGACTGCACATCCTAGCAGGCATATTTCACCCTTCTCCTACCAAGTCATCACTTACCAATCACAATCTAATTGCTCAGGAACTGTGATCTACATGCAACCTATCCTTGCCTAGGGGACTTTGTTATGGAGGCACACAAAAAATTAAGTGGCTTTCACCTCTACTTCTCCCCCTATACGTATATAGGATTGTTGTCCACTACGTCATCAACTTCCAGGACATTTCCATCCCTCCCACTTTGAAATAAGAGCCCACCACTATCCTGTACTGCCAACTCCACCAACAGAACGTTGCTTCAGTTATGGCAAGAAAGGGAGAACAGAGATGGCATAACAGTGAAGCATGAAATGGAGCTAAGAGCAGCTACAACAACTATCACAGGAATTACAGTATAATTACATAATTTTAGTATTTTTTAATATCATCTGCTCTTAAAGTTATATTGTTATGCTGGTAATAGCAACGAGTGACACACCACTATCGTTAAACAGCAAAAATCTGCACCCATAACTATTTCATTAACAGGGGCAGTGCAGCAGCCCAACATACAACTGCATTTCACACAAGAACTATTCATAAGAGACATACGGACGAAATTTATTCTATACAATGCAAGATAATCAAATAAATGGGATATCAGGCATAAAATTAAGACTTCAGGTCTTGTTTAGTTTTTCCAAACAGAATTTTTTTTTTTTTTTTAAACACTAAGAAATGGATACTTGCCATTGTACCAATATGGGCCAGCATCATTCTCTGTATGAATCCCCTCATTAGAAATGCCTTAAACAACTCACCTGTCACACTAAACACATATAAATTGATCAGAACTCATAGAGCATTGTTCTAATACATTAGGAAAGAGAATACAATTGTGAACAGCTGCCAAATCTAATGTCCGCAGCAGCAGAAAGAGGGAAAACATTTTCACCATAAATTTGAAGTACAGCTAACTTAAAAAGACTAAAATACACACTCACACACAAATAAAGCAGATCAGCTAGCACTTCATGCTGAAAAGAGATGTACGTTCCAAAACCAACGTCAGAGGTCATCTTTGAATTCAAGAGTAATCCTAAAACCATCTCAGCTCCCAGAAAACAGTTGGCCTTGTATATAGTCAATTAATATAAAGATGTAATAATTATAAAATAAACAAGAGAGTTCAGCAAAGCAGATTACAATAACAAAAAGAGAATAGATAGAAAGCCTACCCGCATCCCGGGCTTGTATCAAAACTCCAGAGGAGGGATCTCCAGAAGAGATTCTTTCCTACTGGTAGTCAGCTCTTAAATGGGTCTAGGAGAGGTGGAGCCAGGCTCCACTCCTTCTGGCAGCACAGGTGAATTGCCTTCACCTGTGCTCCACTGGCTGACTCATGGCTTGCCTCAGGTGATCAATCAGAGGCTCAGACAGTGATTCAGCAGTTCCATACACCTTGTAACATAAGTCTGAAACAGCTACTACAGGCAGATTTTTTTTTCCTCTTGAAACCTCCTGACTGGTACTTATCAGTGAGAGTCTGTAGCTTTGATAGAGACAATATTTGCTGCAGTCCGATGGTCACACAGGGAGCTAGCAGCTTAGCAGGCATGAGTTGCCTGGCACAGGCACTCTGGTGGACTTCTGGTCGCATCTGACAGAATAGAAAGGAATATACTTGGAAGATCTAAAATAAGAGTTTGGGTTAGAACATGCACCCTTCCACACATGATCTGATGTCTGCAGCTGTAAAGCTGATACATTTTGACTGATCCTATTCTGTCTTATCCAATGACTGAGGTTCGGATTTTACACAAGGTTTTCTATCTTGGATAGCAGTAGGGCACTCCTGTGTGAACTACCAATTACTAAATATGCTTCTTTGTTGCCTCACAAATATTTAAAGGTGCAATTACATATATGCAACATTTCAACAGTAATGCAATTATAAGAGAATCCTACGCATGGAGTTGACATTTTTCAAGGTGATTCGATCATAGGGGATACTAACTTCTAAGGAAAATTAATTACACCTCAGGTAACATCTTTAAGACCAAATGATAGCAGTCATACCTCATGTATTCCATATGTATTTTTCCCATTAAACTACAAAATACAGCTCTATTTAATAGGTAAAATTTGCTTTGGCAGGGGATTTCGACGGGACGATTGCTTGAGGTCTCTTCCACCCTCTGTGATTCTGTGGAGTTCCAAAGATCAGCAGGTTACAAAAATCTCAGATTGTTAACCAGTCTCTAGCAATTCCTACTGCAAATAATTAAGTACAACTTGTTGCATATCATTTATATACACATGAACATTGCACACTGCCATTAAAAAAACAATTAAGCATGGAAGCAGTCCTGTCTTTCTCCATACTGAAGAGAAATTGTTTTCTTGTTCCCAAGAACAAGAAAAAAACCAGATGAGGTTTAACAAAAGCAAGTGTAGAGTCTTGCATCTGGGGAGGAATAATTCCATGCACCAGTACAGGTTGGGGGATGACCTGCTGGAGGGGAGCTCTGCGGAAAGGGACCTGGGTGTCCTGGTGGACAACAGGTTGGCCATGAGCCAGCAGTGTGCCCTTGTGGCCAAAAAGGCCAATGGCTTACTGGGGTGCATTAAAAAGAGCGTGGCCAGCAGGTCAAAGGAGGTGATCCTCCCCCTCTACTCTGCCCTGGTAAGACCTCATCTGGAGTACTGCGTCCAGTTCTGGGCTCCCCAGTACAAAAAAGACAGGGATCTCTTGGAAAGAGTCCAGCGGAGGGCCACAAAGATGGTGAAGGGCCTGGAGCATCTCCCCTATGAGGAAAGGCTGAGTGAACTGGGTCTGTTCAGCCTTGAGAAAAGGAGACTGAGAGGGGACCTGATCCAGGTCTATAAATATCTAAGGTGTGGGGGGCAGAATGGCGAGGCCGGACTCTTTTCAGTGGTGAGTGGAGACAGGACAAGGGGAAACGGCTGGAAACTGCAGCATAGGAAGTTCTGCACAAACATGCGCAAGAACTTCTTTACAGTGAGGGTGACGGAGCACTGGAACAGGCTGCCCAGGGAGGTGGTGGAGTCTCCTTCTCTGGAGATGTTCAAGACCTGCCTGGATGCCTACCTGTGCGACCTGCTGTAGGGAACCTGCTTTGGCAGGGGGGTTGGACTCGATGATCTCTGGAGGTCCCTTCCAACCCCTACAATTCTGTGATTCTGTGATTTCTAAATCTGTACAAGTGGAATAAATAGCCTTTATCTTTCTCTATCCAATCTCCCTAGAAATGGGTGACTGATCTTCCTCCCTTGCTGTTCATATCTAATGCTGGTTATCCACACTTTAAATTAACTATTTATTTTTTCCCTCTGAGGAATGATCATGAGGACCATTCAGCATCACGAGATATAAACGTCTCCATAGACCTCATCTGTTCAGTAAAGGAGGGCCAGAAAGTCAAGGGTGTGGTGGGCAACAAAAACAACAACAAAAAAAGATATTATAAACTCTGTGCATGAAAGCTGTTCTTTATACCATTCACTTAAAGCTTCTGACACCTTCAAGAACACAACACACAAAAATGAGTGAACACCACTTCACAAATCTAGGGGCACATTGTAACCGCATGTATCTCAAAGCACCTTTTATGAAGTCAGGTATGGGTGTGTTTGTGTTTCAACATGTCTAAGATGCCAGTAGAGAGGATTACTAAGCATCAGGAGAAAATGAAGTGGGTGTTTACTCTTACAAAGAAGCAGCAAAGCAATGGGGCTGAGAAAACTCCCTCCCCTCACAGCTCTCTGATCCTTAATACCTGAACACAACAGCTTAAAGCAGGTACCGCTGAAAACAAGTACTGTATTTGGAAGTTCTTGCTCCAGGAAATAAAAGCTGAGAGTATAAATTGTTTGCAAAGTGCCTAAAATAATACTTTTGACAGTGATCCTATAATTAGGAATATAGACACCCTGTAATTGTTGGGTTAGAAATTGCCAACAATATTAAAAATTAGAGTGATTTTAATCAAAATCATCATTTAAACAAACAACAAAAAATACTGTGCCATTCCAGGCAAAGACACATCCCTGCTGTAAAACAACTTTTAAGAGTACTGTAGTTCTAATATGTTTATTATGATAGAAAAAAAAAAAAAAAAAAAAAAAAAAAAAAAAAGCGACCACCTTTGGAAGGTTTCCTTAATTGTCTCGCTATTACATGTCTTAGTAACTGACATTTGCTATTAGTATAGATAAAAGCATTGCGAAGCTCAGTTACATACAGTTCTGATGAACAGTATTTGCAGAAGTGAGTAAACAAAGTTATGAATAAAGTGTTGATCTCATCACTAAAAAACAAAGGAATGATAACTCTGTGCACTGATAACTTTATAGCTTCAGACTGGATTTTTTACCATGACTTACTTGTATCGTCTCAACTAATTCTTTAACCACACCAAAACATATAACAGCTGCTTCTGAACCATCTGCAAAACCAAACTGAAAATGGAACTAGAGCAACATTTACAAAGAAATGCTGCTTATTACATTTGTTGCACTCCAAATAAATATTGATTTCAATCTCAGAATGCTATGAAAGGGCTTGCATCAATTACGTGGTACATCACAGTCATGATGCAAGTTACCTAATTCCAGCGATGCATACAGCAAATCAATCATTCACATCCATTCACATTGGTAAGACAGAGCTACCACTACTTACCTTTATCTGAACTTTTAAATACTGCATTCATTTTGGAGTGGCATTATAAAGGAAAAGGTTTACAATGAAAAAATGTCAGCTAATCTTCTAAAAAACCTGTAGTAATTATAATTACCTCTATTCATGTCATGTGTTTTAATACACACACAAATGAGTAAAAGAGCCCTTAATGACAACAACATTATGAGGGAAGGTTTCTCTTTTGCATTATCTATTTATTCAACCCAAAATTATTAGGCTATTGTGATAAAGCAGCTAGAGTACAATGACTTTCCTTTAATCACTAATTAAAATGCTGATTGCCTGTTGAGTGAGACGTGCAGTTATGGTCAAACACCAAGTCCCATTGTGTGATAACAGCTTGGGCTGGCCTTACAACTGGGTGGGGTGGAATCACTGCTAAGTAAACAAACCCTCTATGGCTGGAAAACACAATTGTTTCAGCTCAATAAAATCCTTAAGTAACTTTTAATTTTACAGCCTTAGACAAGCTAATATTGCAGAGCACAAAAGTTCAGAGATAAAGGGACCTACCAGGTGCTGGAATAAACAAGCAATTACACAGATTATAGAAGTGCAGTACTGGGTCTGTATGAATTAATTTATTCTGTGTACAAGCTGAGGTGGAAATTAATTTCATGGGGCCAAATTCAAAGGACCACTGGGACATTATTGGCTTCATCTATTCAACTTCTTAAGTATACTCAAATTACACTTCTGCAATCCCACTGATAGAAACCCAGTGCCAGCACTGGTTTTTCACAGACATGGTCAGGATGACCTCCACGCATTTTTCTTGCATCCTTCATTTTACTTAATTTATTTTTCAACAAATAAGAACCATTTGTTTACAGTCCTGTATTCTGCACAATCATTTTTAAATGCTGCTGAAGCAATCTGCAGAATGGCCACTGTTAGTGTTAGATAGTGCTTTATATGCTCAGTAATGCCCCAGGCTTTGATGCTCAAATCAGAATTGTTTTTCCAAAACAAGTACAAAATACATGCTTTCTAAATAAAGCCAAAACAATCTAACAACTGATTCTATGATTACGATCACTCTAGATCTCCAAGTAAGACTGCAGCACTTAGTGTTTTAAAAGAAATCTTTTTTTTTTAAATGGGGGAGCATGGAAGAGTAGAGATCAGTACTTACTGATATTTTAAGAAATCAATTTAACCCATAAAGTTGACATAGCACAGACAAAACAAACATACAACATTTTAAAAAATTTAGTAAATTCTTTCCTTGGGTCTTAACTGGACTCTAATTTAAGACAACTCCATTACAGAAGGAAGAACAAATTTACTTTTAGTTCAAAAGATTTATTCTTTGAACAGAACATACAGTGGTGTCTGGTTTAATGTATTAATCTTTATCATATTATAAATAATCAAATTTCAGTGTGTATTCTTTTCTTGTATGTTGTTGCTTTTTTTGTTTTGTTTTTAATTAAACAGTACAAGAAACTACCTGTGCCTGTTAGAGCAATGTGCACCCTTGCATTTTACTCATGACTTGTAGTTACAATTCTTCTAAATATTGTAGAGTGTCACAAAAGAGGCACCAGGAACCCTTCTTTCTTACTGATGATGCACAGAGAGGCCACTGAACATGTTACAACCTGTATACAGCGCTGGACATACAGAATGGGATGTGTCAAGCCATCTCCCATGACATACGACAACCATCAGCAACAGCAGCACTGCCTTTCACATCACCCTTTCCTCTCAAAATAAATCTAACAACTGCTGTTCTGTTACACCATTGTGTTGAGAAAAGTGCCAGCAAGCTGCAGTTGCTGTAACATCCAGAATTCAGCTCACAGCAAGTAAGTCATGAGTTTTCCTGACTTAGTGCTCTAATCTCACTGCCCCACTAAGCTTCACCTTTTGCAGCAATTATCCACATGGTTAAAGATACATAAGAACAGCATCTAAAACAGCTACCAGGCAAATAAGAGGTTGTCAATTCTACTAGAAAATTAAATAAATATTTTTGTTTCTAGTTTGCTGTAAATCCATCTGGTGACCAAACCACTACAACATAACAGAAAGTCTAACTGAGGACTCCACACTGAGGGGTGCTGAGGAAACCATTTGCCATGTAGATAATCTTTCTTGAGAAATATGGATTTGAAGGCTGAGATATTTGGTGGATGAACAATTGGTAGGACAGTCACAGCCAGAGGTTGGTGGTACATGGCTCTATATCCAGGTGGAGATCAGTCACAAGTGGTGTCCACCAGAGGTCTGTCTTGGGACCAGTGTTCTTCAACATCTTTATCAGTAATACAGACAGTGGACAAGTTTGCTGATGACATCATGCTGTGTGGTGCAATTGAAGGAAGTAATGCAGTGCAGTAGAAGGGATATCATCCAGAGAGACCTGGACAGACTTGAAAAGTTGGAGCAATCCCAGATATGAATACAGATGGGGAGAACTCCTTAAGAGTAGCTCTGCAGAGAAGGACTTGGGAGTCCTGATGGACAAAAAGCTGGATGTGAGCCGTAGCATGCTTTTGCAGCTCAGAAGGCCAGTGGTATCCCAGGCAGCATTAAAAGAGAGGTGGCCAGCAGGGTGAGGGAAGTGATTGTCCTCATATATTCTGCTCTTCTGAGAAGCCACCTGGAAAACTGTATCCATGCCTGGGATCTTCAGCAGAAGAATGACACAGAGCTATTAGAATGGATCCAGAGGAGGGTCACAAAGATAATCAGAGGGCTGGAACATCTCCCTCATGAAGAAAGGTTGAATGAGTTGGGTTTGCTTATCTTGCGGAAAAGAAGGCTCCAGAGAGACCCCATTCCAGGAACCAGGGAGAGCTTATAAGCAGCAGGGAGATGGATTTTTACTCTACCTAATAGTGATAGCTCAAAGAAAAATAGCTTTAAAGTAAAAAAGGAAAGATCTAGTTTAGATATTAGGGGGAAATTCTTCACTCAGAAGGTGGTGGGAAACAGGCTGCCCAGAGAAGTTGTGAATGCCTCATCCCTGGAGACATTCAAAGTTAGATTGGGTGGAGTCCTAGGCAACCTGACCTAGTGGTCAGCAAATCTTCCCATAGGATGTTAAAGTCCCTTCCAACCTAAGCCATTCTATGTTTTACTAAATGTGCCACTTAAATGAAAGAATGATAACTATTTTGAAAGATAAGGCAAATTCTGATACCAGATACTGGCAGAAGTACATCAGAACGATGAATAAAACAGCTCAGGCCCTAATCTTTAATGAAGACACTCATCATTCTCTGAATCTGTCTATTTTTCTCTGGCTTTGCAGAAGTAGAGGGGGTAGTGTGGGTGTCTGATTGCAGGACTGCAATCTAGAGTCACAAGTCTAAAATGGTTTTTGTCAGCATTCAAATTGAATGCTGACAAATTACAAAACTTGATTTTATTCTATGAACCACTAAGCTTGTGGCTCAAATTCTTTTATGCTTTCCCCTTAACATGTTCAAATAACAACTAGAAGCATCAGTTTCATTAACACTGAACAAATATATATATATTAGATGCAGTGAACTGTCTTTTCAAACGGTAGTGCCTAACTTTCTTCTGATCACTATTATGCAGCTTCCTTCAAAAAGAAGTCTCTTACTACTTATAATACTTAGGTTGCTTAGCAAATGGTGAAGTTTGATTTTTAGAGACTTATTCATTGAGTACTGTCCTTACCAAGAAAAACATCTTTCACACAAAATAGGAACAGACTTTGCTTTATGTGCCAACAACTATGCCATGATCAGCCCACTCAGAGGTTCAGAATTGAAACTGCAAGGAAGTCTGCCTATGTTTTTGTTAACTTGCTACATTTGCAGTCTGCAACTTCCACTTTGTTTTGGCATACAAAGGCATCCAAAGTTTAACCACAGAAATTCTAGTATTGTATGCTATCTGGATGTCATAAAAAGGTCAAATAAAGGCAGTAAGCGAAGAGAGGCATGTCCTTTGCCTACTTAGCACATCCAAAGCACTCTCTAGTAATGTGAAGGTATAATTTGATTAGTCTTCTCACAGTGGTCAGCCTAAGAGATGCAACAAATAACAGCAGTCTAGGCAAATATGCGTACATTTTCTGTCAATAGACAGGAATATCATGCTGTATTTGCAAAGGGCTACTCAGTTTGCCATAACTGCAACTGGGAAACTTCTATATCCACTTAACTGGGACAATATGGCATCCAAAGAAAAGTCAGCTACTACCTTTTGATCAAATTATCATTAGTTATCCCATGAAGTAAAATTTACTTGGGACCAGTGTTCTTCAACATCTTTATCAGTAATAGACAGTATTTCCTCTGAAGAATAGACTTTGCAGCCATAGAAATCATGTATAAGGCCACCATGGAGAAAAAAATAGTGTCTTCCAGAGGCAGAAAAGAACAACAAACAAAAAAAAACAAAAAAACAAAAACAACAACAACAACAAAAAAAAACCAATAACATTTAACCAAGGAAATGCCATACTTATCATGGGAACATATTTTTTCCTTGAAACAGAAAGTATTAGGTCACAGAACAATCTTGCTGGGTAAATGGCAGAAGTCTATTCTCTTTTGACTTGTAGAAAAAGCCAAAGACTAGGAGAAATTGTAGAGATTCAGTGTACACGAGCAGAAAGGCTAGATAATTTAAACAGTCTTTTCCACACTTTAATTTCATGATTTAGTAGTTCTGAGATTTATTTAGTCTTTCCTAAAAGTGCATAACACAGAAAACTAACTCATAACAAATAAAAAATATTTGTAACTTGGGTAAAACTGAAATATTTAGAAAGATTTTTACAACTAAATCAAAACAACGCTGTTAATACTCACCCTTAGTGACTGTGCATAACAAGACAAATACTTTGTAACCACATAGAAGCTCATACAAAAAAGCTGTCTTTCAATGTTTATCACCATCATGAAGAACATGGAACAATATAACAATCCTCTGGAATCATCTTCTAACTCACATATTGTATTTTGCTGCGTAGCCTTATAGACTTTTTCTTTGTGCAAAATTAAAGCCCAAACTCACGCCTAAAATACATCCTTCTAATACACATACAGTTAACACTGATTACACGCCAATGTAATTGTATCTTTATGTATATACATAAGATGTATATACATATACATCTTATGTATATACATAAAGAAAGTGATTACGCTATTGGAACTGCAACATAAGAATGGCATATTTGTGAAGAATCATGAACAGTAAGTGTTTATCAGTAGGCTACATGTCAATAAATAATTTAATACCAATTGTATTCACTGTTGAACAAAACATATGCATACAATTTTTATAACTGAAGTTTTTTTTAAATCAGTAGAAAAGGCACAATCTGACTCATACAGACTGAGAAACAAGTCTAAATGAAATCCAGAAAATGTTGCCATTACTTGTGCCAAAAAGATTATTTTTTTGGCCTTCTACAATGTTGGAACATGCTGATGCATGACTGAGACAAAGGGTTGCTCCAGGCAATACGTGGAACACCACTAGTCAGTATTTTAAAGACAGTTGCATCTTATTAATATTTCCTTGATCAAATTACTTCAAGGTCTTTCAATTCTTTGGGCAAGGTTTCCATATCTCATACATACAATGAAGATCCCTGTTCCACTTCTCGGAATGATGATTCAGTGTTTCCTTTTATATTAACATGCCACATAAACCTAACATTCAGCCCGTTATCAACTTCTATTAACGCAGTATGCCTTTTCTCCCCCAGATTACCTTTTCTCCAAGAATTTGAAACATTTGCATAATCTAAGTCTAGTATTTCGAGTTTGCAAGTTATGTGTATTTTATATCCTGAATTTAACAATAAATTTTTGAATTCCAGCTCTACAATCTGAAGTATTCACAAGATTCTCTTTGCTGCAAGTAGCTCTGAATAACTACTGCAAACAAAATAAACGTATTTCTTATTTCTTCATACTATAAATAAAATAAAATAAAATAAAATAAAATAAAATAAAACAAAAAAATGCTTTGGGCTGAAGACAGGTCACAGAATGTCTTTGTTCAGAATGAAACTCAAAGATCAAAGTCCAATCCCACCTGCCACAGGCACTGTTGCCAAACACTAGATCCTGATGACATCCCACCAGCTTCTTCTACATGAAACTGCACTTATGTTACTCACTGTAGCACATAAGTTTGGCACTTATCTTCAGATTCTAGGTTTTCCATATGATTATGAAATCTTTCAGTCATCATCATCCCCATCCACCTTGTGGTAATTTCATCTCAGACATGTCATCACTGAACATCTGATGAAAAAATATATTTACCAAAAGCTAGGATTTTTACTAAAATACATTTATTAAAATCATGACATACCACATACCTTGTTTCTCTTCTACCTACAGAGTGTAGGAAGGAAAAAAAATAAAAAAGAGTAGGTCTAAACTACAGAGCCAGACGTTACACTGACTGTACACTGACTACTCCATGTTATTGATACCTTTCACTGTGCACTCAAGTTCCTCTCTCAAAATTTCTCTCTGTTTTTCCATACCATTCTTCTGTACTCATCCATAACAATCTAACTCAATTTCAGTGTTTGGCAACATCATTTAAGTTTTAGGTCACACTTAGTCAAACCAGACCCGTGTTAAGATTTCATTCTTTGTACTAACAAAGTTAGTGCTTAACCCCTCGTTAATGTTTTTGTAAAGAACTGCCAGCTATCTTCATGTCTGTTCAGCACCTATCTGCTTCCTGCTGAAAGCTGCATACCAACTCTGAGTTCACTGAAGTGTGCTTTCTTGAAACCTGCTGTCTTTAATAATGGGATACATTATATCTTCTGAAAGTAGCACAAACTCCTATCTGATAACCAGGAACACAACAAAATTAATTAAAAACAACATCTGAAAACTAGCCAATTGGAGGCCTTGAAAATGCCAGAGAGGTTAATAAGGCCAAGCAACTGGAAGAGTGAGTTGTAAGGCTACACAGTATACACAGTACGCTGAATTTCAGTAGTGGTTTGTTTGTTTGTTTTTAATTAGGAACCATGGTTTTATGTTAATGTAGCTAATTTGACCCTAGAAGAGGTGATACTTCCCTAATAGTAGGTACAGTTTAATTCCCATCAGTGTCAGTGGATGTTAATGTTATTATTGAGGGGAAATAATAAATTTATAAAGCATTTCACTTGGAAGGAAGAAGGACAAGAGAGGGGCAGAAATTCTTGGAAATTTAGCATATTTGAGAAAATGCTCAAAATTAGTTATTCTCATCCAAACTATATTTCTTCACATCCAGCCATTTATTTGCATGTATTTCTGCTCCCAGCCTGCAGAAAACGTTTGAGAAACATTTACTTCAGTGTTCCAGAAACTTAATTTCTCTAATATTCACATGATATTTTGTGGTTATTTTCTAGTGTTGGCAAACTGGTTTCCTGACAGACTTGTGTAGTGAAGAATGGAAGTGCTTAGCTTACCACAGAGTTTGTGATCACTCTCATTTGAAATATTTAATTTTAAAAGTTGCATCAGTTCAATCAGGAACTCAAAACCACCATAAGCCCACAATTGAAAAAGCTCATATTTTACACCTTCACTACTCTCAGAAATAGCACATCCCAAATCTGTAAGAATTTACATAAGTTATTCAATTTAAACTTTTGAATACCTAATGTGCTTGGAAAAAACAGATATTTCATAGTGAAAATTACTATATCATAAATTAGTACTTACTCCCCACTAGCAGCAATGCTATTAACTGGAACATAATAATAGAGGTGCATTTCAGTTGCTCACCAGGTTAGACAGAGAACACTGCTACACAAATTTTTGAACCACTTAAGTTTAGCAGAAGTTTCTATTTACCAGTACTATTAATATTCACAAATTAGAAGTCCAGTCAGTTTTAAGAGAATAGAATTGATAATGGCACAGATACAGGATACCACAAAGAATGGTAGGATACACTGCAAATATCTGGAAGCAATGCCTCCCACAGCTGTAGTTATACCAGCTGTCCAGGGTATAGCATCATCTTTATCACTGAGAAGATGGCCAAATGTACTAACCAGTGGATGAAAGGCAGAGCCATGCCCTGCTAATCTCCAAGCCCTTCCATCTTTGTATTCAATTCAATGGTTAGGGAGGGAGGTCAAAGACAACTTAGTTCCAACCCCCTGCCATGGGCACCTTCTACTAGATTTGCTTGCTCAAAGTCTCATCCATTCCTGAAGTGTTCAAGACCAGGGTGGGACATCCACAGCTTCTCTGAGCAGCCTGTTCCCCTGCAACAGTGCCTTGCTACCTTCACAGAAAACAATTTCTTTTTAATATCTAATCTAAATCTACCCTCTTTTAGATTGAAACCACTGCCCCTTGTCCTACTGCTATACTCCCTGATAAATATTTTATTCAGCTTCCCATAGAACTTAAGTTGTAGCTAAATATGAATATTGTTGCATTATAGAATTACTTTTGTTGCTAGAAACAAAGCTTCAAAGCCTAGAACAATTAATGTCCTAGTTAAAATGTCCTGAAATACTTGCTTTTCCAAGGACTTTGGTCAGCTTCTTCTAACAAAATCTACTTTGAAGAGAAAAAACACTGTCAACTTCTTTCAACAAAATTGCAAAGCCTCTCTTTTTAGTCAGAAAACTCTTAAATTGTGTAAGTCTAGTCAGCAATTTATAATATGTACAAAAAAAAAAAAAAAAGTATTTGAAGAAGCATACTTGTTCGGGGGAAAAAACACTGAGTGGGAACAATGTTCTTATAGGCCAGAAGAAAATAAATCTTTAAAATGTTTGTTACTTTGCAGATGCTACTCAGGACTACAAGACAAAACAGATATCTGGCAACCAGATTAAAGGCCAAGGCTTTATTGGAATACAGTAACTCACAGTACAATGTTATCTGACAGTCAATCATCCTTGAGGTAGTAAATAATGAAAGCCCAAGGCAAAGCACCATATAGACTGGACACCAAGGAAATAGTCCAACCCCCAAACTACAGGCTTGGAGCAGAGCATCTGGAAGACTGTGTAGAGGAAACTGACCTTGGGGCGTTGGTTGATGCTCAGCTGAACATGACCCAGTAATATGCCTAGGTGGCCAATAAGGCCAACGGCATCCTGGCTTGTATTAGAAATAGCGTAGGCAGCAGTAGCAGGGTCATCCCTCTGTACTCAACACCGATGGAACTGCACTTTGAGCACTGAATTCAGTTTTGGGCCCTTCCCTGCAACAAAGACATTGAGACACTGGAGCATGTCCAGAGAAGGGCAAAGAAGCTGGTGAGGTATCTGGAGCACATGCCTCATGAGGAGCAGCTGAGGGTGCTGAGATCATTTAGTCTAGAGAAGAGGAGGCCCAGGAGAAGCCTTATTGCACTCTACAACTATCTGAAGGGAGGTCAGTTTGTCAGTTTGGAGACTGGAGGTCAGTCTCTTTTGCCTTGGAACCAGCAGTAGGACTAGAGGGAATGGCCTCATTTGAGGTAGGGGAGATTCAGGTTGGACCATAGGAAAAATTTCTTCTCCAGAAAAGTGATCAGGTACTGGAACAGGCTGCCCAGGGTGGTGGAGAAGTCACCATACCTGGAGATGTTCAAGAAACATTTATACATCACATAGAGTGACATGGTTTTGTAGAAAATATTGATGATAAGTGGACAGTTGAACTGGATATCTCAGAGGCCTTTTCCAAACTTGGTGATTCTATGATTCTTTTGTGAAGTTAAAGAATTCCTTCCCTATACCAAAGCATCCTATTCTTTATTCAATATTTAAAACCAGTTCTGTTAATGTCTTCCTCAAAGTATTGCTGTGGAAGGGAAAAGGAATGTTTTTGTTAAGCCTGTCTTCAAAAACATACCTCTTACTCTATATTTTTAACTAGTTCTATAACTAAGTCATAGAACAAAAAAATTCAAAGTGTTATGTCCTCAGACAATAACACGAGGAAGAGCAGATCTTGACTGTAATCCATATTAACTTGAACAAGATATTAAAATAGTGCTATATATCATGGGCTTTATTTGTCCATAGACAGGCAAACTGAGTAATGCTTGTCTGAACACAGAAAAAATGGACTGGCAAACCTGAAGTCTACAGGTAAGAGAAGAGTCATTAAACCATGATAAAAGTCTGCACACATATTGAATTCACTGCAACTTGTACATTCTTTGATGTAACTGCAATTTTCTCATAGCCTCAGGACTTACAGGTTCATGGTCTATTAAAATACATAAGCAAATAAAAACTGCTTATCCTCAAATCACACAGTGGTAAAAGACAAGTGACTTTTTTCTTTATCTGAAAAACAATGGCTCATGTCAACATATAGTTGTCAGTCCCACAGTCAACTTAAACAGCTCCTGTTCTCCTACAGGAAGATCTACAACCCTCTACAATGTTATTAGTTATTAGTATATACAGAATGTCATTAGTTTTATATACATAAATAAATTATGTTATGTTCTCCAAATGATATCAGCCATAATCAGCTCACAAGGCAGGGTCCCAGAGCTCAGAGGGAAAGCTCCTGCAAGAAAGGGAAGAGAGTTTCTCTGTTTGGAGTTAAAAAGCTCCCATTATCCTTGCACAAAGTCCCAAAGGCTATATGAAAAGCATCAGGTTGCATTAGATTTCAATTATTTTTCCCTGCTGTGTAAGTGCTACATGTAAATCTATTACATCTTTGGAGTCTGATATCTAACTGAACACTCAGTCAAAAAAAGTGATAGAACAAAGTGTCCACTAATCAACTCGAATCAGCCAGGAAGTGAGGCTTTGCTAATGAATTACAGTAATTAGCTCTAGGGAATGGTCACTGTACTGACAAACTACTGTCTGCTCTAAGCAGAAGAAGACAGATTAAATACACTTGTTCATATTCCTAAATCCCTGTTCTTGCATTTTTTGAAGCAGTGATTCATCCCTGGAACAAGGAACTCTGAAGTACTATGAGTGTCTTTCAGAAACACCTGACTAACAGCTTTCTAGGACAGCATGAAAAATACACTTTTTATAAAATACTTTTCATTTAACTAAAAAAAAAAAAAAAAAAAAAAAAAAGTTCAGTGTAAACATATGACCCCACTGGAGAGATCAGCATCACTCTCCTGTCCCATGATATTTGACTAGCTAGTTGCTAGAGCTAATGGGTTAACAAATGAGCAAAGGGCATAGACCCATTCTACAGCTGAAATCAAGATCAGTACTGGCACTGCAAAGTGCTAAAGGATTATTGATATCTAAAACAAAAACAGAGCTGATAAGTATACAGTAATGCCTCAGCCCCACACTGCCTTCAAATAACCCAAGTAACAGGTACATGATTAATTATCCTTCCCAAATTCTATCGGACAACAAATAATTACCCACCTAATTTAAAAGGACAACAAAATAGTTGGAGAACAAGGGCAGAGAACAAGACCAGCCCACACAAACAAATCTAAGATTTCAGCCTTTTCTGATGAGCTGAAGAGGAACCCCTCTGCTTTGTCACTCCTGTGGGCTGTGACTACAGCAGCTCAAAGCCAGCCCCTCTATCCAGGTCCTAGACATAGTAACAACTTCAGCTACTCTTCTCCCTCACTTCATGGTGACCCTCAGCCTTCTCACATCTACATAACCACGGGAAGACCTCATTTAGCCCCTGTAGCATGACTCTTTCAGAAGCTGCTGACTTCTTCATTGCTTCTACAGAGTCACAGAGGTCACTAAGGCCAGACCACCAGGATCAGTTTTCCCCCCAGCAAAACTCAAGCAAGAATAAAGGATGTGGTGAAAAAAGCCACGGCAGGTGTGCAGTGCCTGCATTCTAAGCAGCAGTTACCACATCACAGTAGCCAGCTCCCATGTAAGGGGCAGATCCTTGGTTTGGCTTGCATGCTACAACTTAAAAAAAAAAAAAAAAAAAGCATAGTGCAATGGAAAATTTCTGTTCCAGCATTTGGCTGTTTCTAGTAAGAGGAATAACCCTTCAATATTTTTTCATCTGTGATGAGGCTTACACAAAGGAAATCCTACTTGGATTTCTTATAAACCAGAATAACCTGCCAAAATATTCAAGGGAAAGAGCTCATGATAGTGTTATATTCTGTTCTGAAAGCTTAATTTAGACAACTACCAGCAGATCCCTTCATGGACACAGCAAAATCTTAAACTCTCTCTATTTGACTGTGCTTGCCTAAGGCATTAAGTTCAATCCAACATGTCGCACCTCAGTAACTCGACACAGACTAGGAAATTCTTACAGTCAGCTTCCCCAAGGGATTTGTTAAGTTTCACATACATTTAGTTGCGCAGTTGGCCTGCTCAAATTGATAAACTTGTTGCTCGGTGCTCTCTGCTGCAGATTTTGTCACTAGGAAAAAATAAATATAGGAGGGAGGGGGAGGTATACAAGGAAAGAAAGGTACTATTTTTCAGTAATAACTTTAAAAAATTATACATGTATTACCATTCCTATCTCCTCTTCAGAGGCATTTATTTTGCAAAAGAGACAGGCAGATACCTTGGTGATGGGCACATTAAAAATGCTACAGACAGACAAGATGAACGTCATTAACTTGTTATAAAAAGAGTATAGCAGACAGATACAAAAATACTATTCAGTTTTATCAAACACAAAGGAATAATTCACTACGTGGGTATTCTGTATACTCAAACTACACACACAGAAATTGCAAGTTTATTAATAGACTCCAACCTGGAAAAGCACTTAATATTTAAGTAGGTGAGCAGCACACTGTAGTCAGTGAAATTATTCACTGACTTACAGCTAATGCAAGCCTAAGTTGTTGGTTTTTTTTCTTTTGTTCTTGCTTGAAGGCTACTACTAATACAACCAACACATGTCTATAATGCTATACTATAAAGATGGGTTTGACAAGTTCTTATGGAGAAAAAGCACTTCCTCTTCCATCCCTCAGCACTCCTCCATCAATACTTATGGGTATAAGATATCATCCTATGGTACTTGCCACCAAACAAGCCAGTGCAGCCCAGTATCCACAACAGCATTTGTCAGCATCGGCAAAAGACAAATAGAGCTGAAAGCCAGAAGGAAGGGAAAGCTGTAGAAAAAGGAATCAAGAGCAACCTTCTTTTTAGAAGGGTAGCTTTACAGACCTACAGCAAGCAGAAAACCTATGGTGCTGGCAAAGGAAACCAGGCATGGTCACAGCATCAAAGGAAAGCAAGAAACGATGTGTCTTTTCATCAGTCTTTAGCAGATACAAATTAGAACTTTCTCTGTATCCTGCAGAGCTCCCCAATTACTTGTCATTACTACTGTGTGATATAGAAAGCATTTAGTCCTCAGTGCACAGCACAGATAGTGTGTTAGCACACCACACACTTTCAGCTAGACTCATGTATTTTGATGGCAATCCAAAGAGAAGCAATTACTTTCTCCATCTTTCCTCAGATGCCTTGGTTACAAAAACACAAAAAGCTTTATTATCAGTCCCTGCACCTACACTGCACAAGGATTTCCAGTTATCAGATGAATTTACAAAGATGATGTACTACAAAACCAAGAACAGAACCATCTAAACAAATAGCTTTGCGGCTCCGCAGTAGCCAGTGGTCTATAGATTGATTATTCACAACCTTAGAACTAGGACTGTTTTTCCAAAGAAATTTAGAATGCATTAAAAAGTGTGTACTGTGTTAAAAATACGAAGGTTTTTTTTTGTTTGTTTGTTTTTGTAGTATACAAACTGAATTTAACAGCTAAAACAATGCCAACAAAAATACATATACGTAGTTCTACAAAAAGGTAGAGATCACTGACATTCCACAGCTAGAAGAAAAATACAGATTGAAGGTGTATGTGCGTAGGTTATGAGACAAGTTCTAAAAAAATATTTATCTATGGAACAAGATGCTCAAATTGATATTTAGGTGCAATAGCATATGACAATCTTATTTATAGATAGTTACAGAACTTGCACCTATAAACAGAACCACAAGAGTACTGACTTGATCAGATCTTTCTTAAAAGAGATAAATAAGCATAAAAGTACTTCCTGTTTTCCTAACTCACGTGAGAGCTGTCTGCTTACACAGACCAGGTTACAGAAGCTTTCATTGTGACTACCAGCACTGCAACTGACCTGCGAAGAAACAGGACTTAATCTTCTGCTAGCTCAGTGATTCAAACTTCAGAGGCAATTAATAGCTGAAACCAAGGCAGCAACCTTCTTCACTCTGAAGCACAGTGATTGTCAGTTTGCAAAAAAAGTCTATAGTAGAAGGAAAGGGAAATTTCTTCCTGCTGAAGTGCAAAGGCACCAAATAACCTAGAAGCTTCTCTTCAGTAATCCATCTCTTCTAGCCACACTACTGTACATTCTGCAACAAAAGTTTTGTAACTATTCAATTATATATTATTCTTTGAGGAAAAATAATCTAGGAAAAATAAACCACTTCCCCAACTTTTGTATTTCAAAACAAGACTTTCCTTTACTCTCCTTTGGGAGCAATCTTTTACATACAGTAAACTAACAGTGATAGGGCAAAGGGGAAAGGCCTTAAACTACACCCACATTTTTGTGGGCAGAACAGGCTCTTCCACCAATATGCACACATTGAATGAGTGTGTAATGCATAGTCCACGTGTTTGGAAGATAAACTATGGGAGTTCCCATTTGAAGAATACAGAACCTAGCTTATCTATTCAATCAAACAATTCTCATTTCAAGTCAATTGTGGTTTATAGTCAGCCAAAGGTTTCTGTACTTCCCTAATAAGAAATAGACAAGTTTCCTAAGGAAAGAGTATTACCACACTCAGACAACTGAGGGCTATCTGCAGCTATAGTAAGTTCTTCAGCCGTCTGTCACCCCTTTCATGATGAGAATATTGAATAGAAAAGCAGCACCTGTACTGCTTTTAAAGAGCCATAAACAAATACAAGGATGTAAGGTCCTGAATAAAGGTAAAAATTTTAACATAGAAATTACCACTGACAAAAAAAAGAAGTTATTTCATGAATACAGCAAGGAAATAATTCCTACCACATATTACTCAATCCTGCCTTTCTTATTACTAATCATGCTGCTTAATTTTGTGAAGATTTTTGATTTGTGGTTTTGTTTTTAAATTTGACTTCTCATACTGTAATTATAGTCTGCACCTTGGAACGTTGATTTAAAGGATTAGAGCCTTATGCTGCAAAATTCCTCACATTAAGATTATTTTATCAAATAGCATGAACTGCTTAAATTTCAAAAAGGTTTTATTGATATCTTAAATATCATCCACCTTGGGAAAGAGGAAATAGACTTTTCTCAATCACAGTCACCAGGAGACAAACTAGACAGTGAATTCTCATCCCTTCCTAATTTATTCAATATCCCTCACTCCATACATCTCAGTGCTAACATCAAATTAAGAATCCCTTTACGTGCTATATTCTGTAGCAGAGAAATTGTGAGAAATCATTTCAGTGTAATAAGACAAACTACAGTAGCATGTTTTAAGACAATTTACAAGGTCAAAGGACTGCACATCAAGTAACGTTTGTACAATCTGTGTTAGGCAATGAGGCAAGATTTCACAAAAAATGAAATGGGAATGGGCAAAAGAAAAAAAAAGGGTGGAGGAGGGTAGGGACATACCTAAAGTCACTTGAAATGAATTGTAGCGGCCCAAAAACTAGAATCCAGAAACACTTCAATGCTAAATGCATTTTTCAGACAAACCATCTCTCTGAAAACAGCTCTAGGAACCAACAACTTAGAACCCTACCAACTGGTACCATCTGGCTGATTTGCAACACTTGCTCAGCACAATAGTCCTAATAACGACTTCATTGGGCACTCCTGCTTTTACAAGTTAACAGGTGATACTAGTACACAACTCACCCAGCCAAGAACTCAGATGCTGTTGCCCACTCTAATACTAGTTGCACCAAAAAAATTAGGGCCAGTCTTAGCCAATATGTCACTCCAATATTTTATATGCTTTCTGATGCTAGCAGCTGTTTGCAGTCCAGATGGAATTAGACCAGATAGTGAACTCTTCATTGAAGTTCAGGGTTACTGAACCAGCAGAGAAAGAAGGAAGAGAGCAAAAGGAAACTAATGCTTTTTTTCTGTTGTTGTTTTTTCCCTACTGACCCCATCTCTAAAGTAACTGAGCCATAACCTATAAATTATGTTTGCAGATAAGCCACGAATTGATACTGGCCTCTTACTGCACTTAGTCTACTACTACTATTCCCATTTTACATATGGAACAAAAACTATATCATAAAAAAGTAGGGTTAATATATTAGCACCAAACTATACTAAAGGGACTGTAGTGATAAATTAAATATATATATCTATATATCTATATATATATTTATACATTATGTCATCCCAGGTATTTAAGATGACCTAAGAAAACATAGGAATGAAATAGCAGAATAAAATTAGGTGTCATGCAGAAATTGCTAAGTTTTCTTCCTCCTTTTTCCTTTTTTTTTTTTTTTTAAAGTGTGCAAAGCAGGTGTAGAAACTATCGTTTCCCTCCTGCTGCTTGGCCCACCTGCTGTCTGCCTGATGGTGCAATACTCCCCACTTCACTATTTATTTCCAAAATGCTAAGTTTAAAGTAATAATGTAAATTTATTTATTACTGCTATTTTTATTTTTTTTTTTTAACCTCAAGTTCATTCTTGGTATCTCTCCAAACAAACCAACAAGAAATGTACATTCATTATTCATACATGATTGTAAAAAGAAAACAGGCAGTGAAACTCTTCTATCCTAAATATTCTGCTGTGCATGTGTGATTTGCTGCAGAGGATAGAATGTCCCCTTCCTCTATTCTGCTTCCCATGCACTGTGAAGCTTCTCAGACTGCAACCTGCAAAAATGAGTGTTGGCTCATCTCGTGTGAGATATTGTGCAGGTTCACTACATAATATCCAGTGTAGAAGGGCTGACAACTGCAGCAATAAAAACCTCACAAACTGCATAATAACAATATTACATTAGTAAAAATAACAATAAATTTCAAGGTGCAAACCTTTTTATTTTGAGCCTTTATGATTCTCAGTCTTATGAAAGATAGCCTAAAAGGGATGTACAAACACACGAAGCCAGGGGGTTTTAAGTAAAACATAATGTCATGAACTCATAATTAGATGAGAGTTGGCAATACTGTAGCAGTCCTTATCATGCAGTTTTTTCTCTCTTACTCCTCCCTTTTTCCACAAGATTTATCACAACACATATGCTCTTCTAACAAATGCTTACTGCATAGATCTAGCCACATGGAAATGTGCATTTCTGAACCCCCTTTCTTTGGGGTTGCCCCATCATTACTCAGGCTGCTGGACACCTGGGTCCACCTCTCCACAGCTCAGCCAGGCTCCTACCCAAAACATGCAGAGGTCAGAGAGGTGCAGCTTATTTTAAGAAACACAGATTTTAGCTTCTGCTACCATACGCTCTCACAGCCAGGGCATGGATTTTTGTTCTGTCCTAAAAAGCCAGACAAAGTCTCATAGCCATGCAGCAGTGGTTTAATATGAAGTCATTTACTATCTGGTTCCATAACCTGTCTGGTTCTTCTAACCAATGAACTGAAGTGCACCTTAAGCCTCCTGTTCTCCCCTGCAAGAAAAGAGATCCACTGATCTGTAATGGGCACCCATTAACCCTGCTAGCAGTAATTAACATTTTCAGATTCTGGCCAATGAGATCCCTACATTCATAACCAATATGATTCTTAATTCAAAATAATTATTTGTATCACTACCATTTATTATATACACATTGTTTAGACGTTTGCTTAGAAGTTATCTTTTTCTTTTCATTATTTTTAACTTTCTTCCAATTCTTTCTTTGCCTATTACAGGTGCCAGAGAAAAACAAAGTTTATGTAAATAAGAATAATGTAAAGTCTACTGTCCAAGCAATAATGCATTTGTTGTTGCTCAAGAAAAATAAACATTTTTATAAATGCATGAACTGTGTGAATAATTAACTTTTGTTATTAATACTAAAAGGAAAATAAATTGAAGTCAGACAAAATAAAATGTAACAACTGACAAAGCCCAAAAATATTAAAAAAAAACCAAACAGAATGCATTTCTTACAGCTTTTTCCTCTCCATAATGCCTTAGCTCTTATATGTATGCAATTTTATGTTGTGATTCCAAATGATTCAGATTTACTATGGCTACATGCATTCTATTACAACAAAACAGGGCTTCTCTTTATTTTACTGTGCTCCATGCAATATAGCCTTGTTATTTTAAAGAAAAGTCCAATAAATCAGTTTCTTGAAGATAAAAGTTAGCAAAAACATGATCTGTTCTGTTTTCTCCCTTAACTGCCCTTCTGTTCAGTATTCATTTTAAATGTAATGTTATTTCAGTGAACCAATACTTTTAAGCATGCTGAATAGTGTGGAACATTCTTTTATTCTGATGTCATGCAGAAAGCATTTTTCTCAGAAGACATCTTTTGTAGTTGTAACCAAAAGGCAAAAGAAACTGGAGAACTCAAAGGGAAGGAGTGGGGGGAGGAATGGCTTAAACCCTCAATCCTGTCACTTCTAAAACCATGTGTCATAACCATACATATTTTTTGCAATGACCTCTTAAAATAGACCCTTATAAGCCAAGTACCTCTTTGGAACTTCTAAGATATTATACTTATTTTTACAGGTTTTTACTAAAAATTCCTTGTATTATTGAACTGTATCACAGGGAAGTTCGCTATAGTTTCATGAAAGACGTTTTCATTTCTGACTGGCATCTTCTCAATAGGAGGGGGCCCAGGCACACCACTCTCTTCCAGGCAAACCTTTCTGCTCTTAAACAGTACAGCATTCATAACTTACTTTCAGCACTGCAGGGCAGCCACACAGCAAAGCCTCTCCAACTTAATAGCTTGCATCACAGAGAAGTCCACTATTTGGCCAAGGTATAAAACATAAATGCCTCCCACATGCAGTTCTGTACCCCATGAAAATGAAATCTTACCTACCCCAAAGACCTGCATTTCCACACTATAGTCTTGGCAAGGCAAGAATTCCACACAGTTACCAAGCTTTGTGTTATGCTGCAGTGTGTGTATCATCACTCCCATCTATGCAAGGGGAAAAAAATATCAACCACAGAAAAAAAGGAGAATTGTCAACAGAAGAAATACTTCATAGGACAGCTTTAGTTTCTGCAAACATGCTGAATTCTCACTGCATGAAACAGTACTCTTTGCAGAATATCAATCTAGCTTTACTATTTGGACTATCTCAAAGTTATAAGATATAAAGGGAAGAAATAATAAGGTAAAATTACTAAGAAGAATCACCAAAAAATGATTCAGAAACGGGGCATGAACTCCTCTTGAAAGGAGCAAAGCTTTGGAGTTATCCCAAAATAATTGATGAAATTATAATTAACAAAACCTTTATATAATTACATACTATAGTTTAACAAAACCTTTATATAATTACATAATATAGTACTAGCATTCTACCTCACCGCCACCTCACTTACAGCAGGCATGTCAAAAAACTAATTTGAAAATACTGGAAAGTTTCAAGACATTTTACTGGAAATATATTTTGGATAATTCTACCTGCAATAATTAAGTAAACAAATAAACATCTTGAAACATAACTTCTTAATTTCCAATGGTGTTAAAAACTTCAAGTCCAGCCCTAAAGAGCTTCAAGACATTGAGCTTTAGAACTGGCATATTCAAGTACAGAAGAGCTTTAATAAGCCAAAGGCTGGATCTTGCCATTTTGAGATTCAGAAAATGTTCAGTCTGGGAGAGACAGAAAAGAGTATTGCCATATTTGCAAGAGAATGAGAATACACTTAGCAAATACTTTTAAAAATGATATTTGTTTAAAAAAACTGGCTATGTAGCTAGAATGTTAAACTCAGCTTTAAAAAAAAAAAAAAAATTGCATTGGACCTGAGAGAGTCAATTGTTATCAGTAAAAAAAGTAAAAAATGTATAATACATATGTTTAGTTATGCATTTTTTGTCTGTTTGCATTACAAAGTTCTAACTGCTATCTCAATTGTTAGTACCAAAACAACATATATGCACTTCTGCATATATTCTCTAAGTACAGATTTAGAGACACTTTCCTGTTGAGGTTGTTATTGGATATAGTTACTGGACTAAGATATCAGTCACAACAATGCAGTTAAGACTGAATGAAAGTGTGTGTATAGATACAATAAAATAATATGCAGAATACAAGGATGTTTCCTTACCACCTACAATAGACACAAGCACTGTCTATTTCCTGCAGACTTACTACCTTTAACATACCCCATGCCTACAACACGTCTTGTTTCAAGTAGGCAAATGCCATGTTGTTCTCAAAAACCTGCAGCATTTTCCTGGGAGGAGTTTTCGTTTTGTTTCCTTGTTTTGTTGGTTATTTCAACACCTATATTATTTGGGTGCAATATTAAAAATCCTGTAGCTTAAACAAATGTTTCTTGTGAAGAAACTACAAGCAACTTCACTGGATAGAAACGCATTAAGATAGAGAAACTGGAAGGTTGAGCAGTCACAGTGAACAATTTTTTTCCCACAGAAAGTGAAACAGGAGAGGCCTATTTTCTATTGTCTTTTCTACACAAATACTTCTGGAGCAGGCACTGCCAGAAAGTGGACTTGGGACAGCATTGGCTTCCCATGTGTAAATTGGAACAGGGACTCAAATCTTGTGCTGTGGAGAGGAGGGAAAGGATCTCAGCGGGTTTTTAACTGTCTAGCAAAGTCTAGCTATTAATTTAAATCATTTCTCCAGAAGTGCTGATGACAGGAAGAGATGTAACTGTTACTACCACTTGAAAGGAGAAATATTGACAGATTTCTTTAAAAACTATACTATCTTACATAACATTATCTGAGAGCAATCAAAATTTAAAAAAAATTAATAGGAATAAATATTTTGCTGCTCTTTACTGCTCTTTTAAAGAATCAGACTGGCTATGGCAGAGCACACTGAATCCTCTTCTGGCTCATGCATCAGCAGAATGGGAAGCAGAGTTCCAGCTGTGGAGCCCTCATTGTTGGTGATTCATGAACCAGAAAGAACACAGCTAGACTTTCAAATTCCAGGTTGAGCTTGTGGCACTGGCAGTCAAGAAAAGCGCCCTTTTAATTACTCTTTCTTCCCTCTGACATGACAAAATAAATTAAATTATCCCAGGAAAGACAATCAGATGCTTTATGATAATAGATTTTTGAAGAGAACTCTTTACTTTAAGAAAGCAGCAACAGCATCTATTGAAAGCACAATATTAGCCCGTTGTCCACCATGAACGCTGTGCCATATTGCTTATTAAAGAGCACTGAAGTATGAAAGGGGAAAAAGTGGGACTGCTTTTGAAGGAAAGCATGTTAAAATACTTCAGAGAAACAGGCTGAAAGCAGGGGTTTTAAATGTGAAAATAACGCAAGATTATCATATGCAGGCAGAATTACTGAGTAGAGGAAGGTAAACAGAGTAGTGTTTCTGCATGCATCCTAACAATTGATTTGGAGCTGCTATGAAGGAAAAAAAAAACACAACAAAACAACAAAAAAAATTAAGACATATCTTCTTAACATGCTTAACAAGCTTATTTCACCATGATATATAAATACAGCTTATTTCACAGCAATTTGATACTAGAAGAGAACACACTATACCATGAAACTTAGTGATAATTTTGTGTACAATATTTTGATAAGATTATACTATATGTGATTGTGTTACAATTGAGAATGCACTAGCACTATACACAAAAGAGAGCAAGCACGAAGAGACTGCCGGACAAATATAGGAGTATAACTACAGCAAATACTGCAGAACAGCTTTCATGCTCAGCAGAAAGACAATGTCAAAAAGGAAGTTTACCTCCTACACACTTGTAAAAAAAATGCATAAATTATGAACTATGTGTTTTCATTTCATGAGTTCTTTGGTATGAACTCAATAATAACAGTTGTCCTCTGTTCTAATGCTGTGTAGCCGCGTCAACAACAGCAATAACTCTCAACAATGTGAGTTTTCCTTTACATTCCTCCACAACTAGTCACCCCTACAGTTTATCATTCTTCATTCTTATAGCATATCCACCATAAGCAAAAATTCAATGTTGCTCATAATATTTTGAAAGAGATACAGCTTCACAAAATGATAGGAACCTTGGGGCATTTCAAATTGAATGCATTTTTTTAAAATCATTTTAAATTTCAACTATGGACTGTAGCTAGGCCTGCTTGCCTAAAGGTAATGCTCTGCTCTATATTACCATGCCACAGATCTGGGTTACATTTCCAGCCTCTCTATAGCTTTCCAAGCGGGCACAACCTGGGGTTAGACTAGCACCTCTTGTTATCATGTCAGCACCACTCCAGCCGATTAAGGAGCAGCACTGATAGGCTCTGAAGAGAATCCCATCCTCCTCACCAAGGAGGCTGTGTCTTTGAGCATAGCAAGAGGTTAAAAACAGGGCTGAAATGGAGTATATCCTCAGGGCTCCATCAGAGACATGAAAGGCAACCCAAGAAAGTATGTTATATGACAACAAAGACATCAAATAATTTTAGCGGAATAGCTGCCTTCTACCTCTCCAAGTTTCCCATGTACTTTCAGATACATACCATACCTTTTTCCCTTCCATTACAAAATCTTTGTGCATTGCTCTTACGTGCTATGAAACAGCTGCTAGATTGCAACCTAGACTGCTGAATTACAATGGTGGATTAAGTTATTCCAACGTAATGTATCAATTATCTGGACCTTCTGTACCCAATGAAAAACAGAAACTGCTGGTAACAGGGTACAGGCAGGAATAAAGCAGCTGGGTTCAGTCTTCAGACCTCCAATCCTGAAACTTCAAACCACCATGTGCATTCAGCCACGGAAGAATATTCAAAATTTAATTTACATTTAGCAATTAAAGGGTCTGTTTCATTTAAGTTCTGTTTACAGATACTGTGTAAATATTCAAATTGTTCAGTGCTAAATAATTTCAGTGGTTAAATGTGCAATGGTTACACGGAGATTCAAAGCCAGTTTTCTAACTCACACCTGTTTCTGAAAAGAAGCAAGAAATCCTACACTTGGTCTTCCTTGGTTGCAAAGAATCTGGGGATCCTTCAGAAAGAAAGGTGGCAACACACCATGGCATTGTAAAGGCAACATTGTTACATTAGGCTCAAGGTACAAAGCTTTGTATTTGACACCTTTAAAACTTCAGAGTGTGATCACTTGGCTTGAAATCTGATTTCCCCTGTTAATGCAGTTTTATAAAAGAGAAAAACAAGTTTCAGATTAAGGGAAGTGGCTATGCAGTGATAGCAGTAAAATCAGGATCTGTGGTCTTGTGCAAATCAGTACCAGCTTGAGACTGGGCATTGATAAATAAAAGACTGAAAGGCTGCACATTTGCTGGAATACAGACGAGGCAAAAAAGGCTAGTGCTAAGGCACCTAAAACTTTGAAAGATATATACTGCTAAAAATTAAATTGAAATACATTATCTAAATACCTTCGGTAACATAAGTGGTCTGTATCTTCTTTCAAGACAGAGTATCAGTTTATTTCAAATTTAGAGATATTGGCCTTGATTCAAATTCATGGCAGTTATAGAAACCAATGTTCCATGGCTTGATTCAGGTGGCAAGCATTAAATCTTTTTCCTGCTGTCATGCAACAACAACTTTAATACAAATTAGCACTGCCAAACTCAGTTTCCTGAGCTCAGAAGTCCTTGATGCTACTCCCTGAATTTTATTTTTACTTTCACACGGACTGTGCTCTGCTGAAATTGTTGTAGCTGACAAGAAACAAAAAAAAACTACAATTTAATGGCACTGGATTCAGTATTATAATTCATGACATCGTAGAAAATTTAACATGCAGTTCTTCATTATTTTAAGTGAGGTAAAGCTCAATCAAATGCATACACAGGAAAAAGAAAAAAACAGAAATTTCATTTCTGTGAGCCAGATCTTCCTTTCAGACCAATCCAATTGTTTATGCTGAAATCAATCCTGCCAGTCAATAATAACTCACATTTTTCAAGTTACTGATTCAGTTTTTGCAAGGGCTTTCTTAGAGTCCAAGAAAAACAAACAAACAAACAAAAAAAAAAAAAAAAAAGCTTCAGAAAATACAAAAAAGTAAACCAAAAAGAAGAGTTTTTCCAGTTTTTTTTACTCACCAGGAACATACAATTAACTAAACTTGACACTCCAGACAACACGGAATGAGATGCAGAGGGTAGATCTGAGTCAGAGAAAGCATATTTCCACTTAAGAAAGAGCTTTCTGTTTCCCGGATCAGGCACTCCAGACTGATGGGCCCTTAATTACAGAATTCCACAAAAAGGGTGGGAAATGCCAATGACTACCTAAGCCGCCTGGCCTAGTTCAAAACCCCCTGGCAAAAAAAATTTGCATTTCAAGGAACGCCCGGTTCCAATTCCCTACAACTACCAGAGCTGTAAACCAAAACCACTTCCTAGCAAAATTTCTGCAAAACCAGTCAACTCTCCTTGTAGCTCTAAATTGAAAAAACTCATTCTATATGAATTAGCCCTCAATTTATACCAAGTCATTCATCTGTTTGTTTTCTTTTTGGATTAATATTTTAGCTATCATTTACAATCCAGTAGTACCCAAAGGCTAATCAAGCTCTAGGCTATGGTGTGCCTAGGGCATAGCCTCTGGGCAGCGGCTTATGTGAGAAGACAAAAGGAAGCAAAAGTTACATCTCATTTCCTCCCCAAAATCCAACTATGATGAAGACAACCTTGTTAATTCTATAACTAACATGGTTTTTACTCGTCATCTAAATGTAATATTTGTTATTTTTGAATAAATGTAGCTTTCACATTTCAGCACTTCTATTTGACCACACTTTTTCGTTAACTTTTACATTTTTCCACATATCTTCCAAAAATGCTCATAAATACGTCATGCGTATGTACTTTGCAATTCAACATTCGCCTTTATGTCTTCTCGTTTTCATATATTTTTACAAAACAGATCATGCTTCTCTTTTAATTAAAGCACTTGCAGTCCATTCTCTAAGTGATTCTCAGTTTCAAACTCATTTTGTGTACATATATATATATATTTTAACTTTGCTTCATCACAAAAAAGAGAAAAGTCTGTTTACCAGCTACATCTTTCTGTGTCTACTGATAGCTACCCTAGGCCAGCTTGCAAGTCATCTTGCAAAACACAGAGGCATCACTGACACTTTGAAAGCACGGCATACATTCCCCCCTACTCCTCATCCCACTAAGAAGTGCTGGAATTTTTCTTAAGAAAGAAAGAAAATATATTTATGGTCCACCTTATCTCACCTTGAAGAAGACAACAGTCTTTCTCAAAGTTTCAGCAAAGCTATCTCACTCTTCAAAAGCAAAGAAATAAAAAGTACTGATTAAGATGCTCTGATTAACATGAGTGAATCTAATATCTATATATATAGTTTACATATTGAGAGAAGAGAGTTGGTGGATTTTCTTCACCAAAATTTCTGCAAATTGCAATCCAAAGAGCTCAAAAATACATCTCAACACCATAGAGCCTTTTGGAAATAACCATTTTTACTTTACTATCAAATAACAACATTTTTAATAACTAGTGTTAACAATGAAACATTCTTATTCAGGATTTGTTGCTGTTCTTTTGGCCAATACTCCTAACTTAATGAGATTTTTGTGAGAATTCTGCTGTTAGCCAAAGGCTATAGAAGTTGAAAACTGGCTTTCTAAAGTGCATCACAATCATTTACAAAGGATAACAAAGAAAAGAAATGGGAACAATGGGTTCAAGACATACTGTGCATTGGTATAATTTACTCCATCTACACCTTACTACATCCCAAATATTTATCAGATGACAGCAATAAAAATCCAATGTTTTCTAAGGCTCACAATTACACTTGCACACATGTCAGTCTTCTAGAATCTACATACAGATTGGAATTATAGAATTGACAGTATGACCTAGCTTTCATTGAAACTAAATTATAGTCTCACTATATGATTTCACCTATGGTAATTCCCAAGTGATGAAAAAATATCAGACATCCTAAATAAAAATGGCAATCTTCTAAGAGGATCTGAGCATCCTACCAGCATAGACTCAGTTTGGTGACTAGCATTGAGATAGTATATAAAATTTTGGCTCAACTACCTACATTGAGTAAAGTTTCCACTTTTAATTCATAAAAACTTACAGTGAATGATGTTTTAAAATGGAGAGGGAAATAACAGAATAAGTAGGAAAACAAGGGAATGATTTTTCATTGCATCGGTACATACATTGCTTGTGCAAAATGACAGCACTCCATTGGATCCTATGGTGCCACAGTACTTAACACTAATTAATCATCTGGCTCTATCTACTGAAATCAAGTCAAATATAAGCACAAGCTTTCACATCAAGGAGAATAAAATAGAAAAGTGACCCTGATTAATAAAAAGGTGTATGGGAATTCTTATATCTTCCATGCAAATCAAAAGAAACGATGAAGGGACAAAGAGGGTAATGACAGAGCAATAAAGCCTCATGTAACCTCAGTTAGGAGATTCATAATGAAAATTTTTCCTAGTTGTATGCACAGCGCTCATGGTAATACATGCCTTTGCGCTCTGCAGAAAGAGGGGAAAACCTACTGACAGAAGCCTGAGAGCCCCAGATACAGCACTGGTAGGCTGGACACTCTTTGAGAAATTCACACATATCACTGATGGCACTACTGGACAGTTCAAATGTGAATAACTTATGATCAGCTTGATACTTCAGGATTTGAATAATCCAATGGGACTAAAGGGAATGGCTTCAAGCAGCGCCAGGGGAGATTTAGGCTGGACGTTAGGAAATACTACTTCTCTGAAAGAGTGGGCAGGCACTGGAATGTGTTGCTCAGGGAGGTGGTGGAGTCATCGACCCTGGAGGTGTTCAACGGATGTTTGTTAAGGGATACGGTCTAGTGAGAACTGTTGGTAATAGGTGGACGCTTGGACTGGATGATCTTGTAGGTCTTTTCCAACCTTGGTGTTTCTGTGATTCTGTGATTTTCTTTTTTTATAATGAAAAGTAAAACTTTAAAAGTATGAAAATGTTTTAGTCAGTGGAAGCTATTTTTTTCAAAATCTTTTGAAAATAATTTTATACCTGAATGAATTGTACAACATGAAGCCTTGGATAGATTGCTTTTTTTAGAAATTCCCTCAAGTTTACCTGCTAGTCCATGTAATAGTCCACTTTTTTTTTTTTTTTTTTTTTTTTTTTCTTAACAATTTTCCTACGTCCATAATATGAGAAGTACTAAAGGTACTGTTCTAAACTTCAGAAATTCTGATCCTTGATAATTTATCAAGGATCAAAATAAAATTTATTGATTTTCTCATTCCTCGAGCCTAATTAATGCTATTAAACACATTAAAGCTACTGCTGAAGGAGAGTTTTTAAGAAAGTTAGACTACAAGTGTGATCTAAAATCACCTGAAGTCCCTGGGAGTCTTTCCACTGATTGATTCCTGTGAGCTCTGAAGGTGGCCTGGACTGGTCATGCTCCAAGGTACATTACAAATTCAAATTCAATTATTATTATTGTTGTACTTTTATCATGGAGGAAGAAAAGTCATCTCTTCAGTAATCTTTAATGTAGCTTTCACACAGATCTTTTGATACTGTACTGCTTGGCAGAAATTCTTTTTCTCTCTTGTTTGCTACACATTAATCTCAAGTATGTAGAGTGAACACGGCATGGCCTGAACGCAGTAGGGAACATCCATGAGAAATGCCAGGTGCACTTGCCAGCAGTGGTTCCCTGGCCCTAGGAACTGGCAGAACAGAATGTCTCAATTGGCTCGGAGGACAGCCAGCTTTCTGGGGAGGCATTTATAACTTCCCTAGCCACACAGCCAGCAAAACTAAACTTGCACAATGTTCCTAAAGTAATAAAAAGAAAAGGCTAGATGGTAATGTAAATATTCTACGACATCTCTGCCTGTTTGTCTCTAAACTAAGATAAAGAGGATAAAAGAGATCTCCTTTACAAGATAATTAGAGGTGTCAAAATTCCTTAAATTGAAGAAAATATTTAACACAGTGTTATACCCTTGGCCTGTTTTTTCTACATTATGTAAAACTCACTGAGCTATGTATTCATTCCACAGTTTGTATAGTTTCACTTATTTCAAATTTAAATAAATATTAAATGAATGCTCTACTCACAGGATAACTTCATGTCCTGGCACACTATATGGTGCCACCGAGTGGCACATGTTCATTTAATGTGCAATTGATAGTGAAAATCTTTAATTAAGAAGAATGCCTGTACTTCAGTATTAATTTAAAAGGCTATGTCACCTTTAAAAGGCTACCTTCTACAAAAGGAACAGAAATATGACTGTTTTTGTAGCATCAGCACACTCAGTGAGAACTAGTGCATGCTGAACATTATTAAACCTAAAAACACATCATAGCACAGAACCACTCTTAAAATTGAATGGATAGTACCTGAACATTGCACATAGTTTTATTAGGTTCTAAATGTAAAGATGCAACATACTGGTATCCTTTGCTATTTACTTGAATAGGAGTCTTCTAATCTATAAAGAATTGACTGGTTCTTTCAAAAGTATCCCACTCTGGCAGAAGAAAGAATTCAAGTCAACTTCTTATGAAAATTGCATGAGGTCCTCCTGTGTTACCAACATTTTCCTTGAAGAAAAACACAAAGTAAGTGACATTTTATTGCTAATGGACGACAAATTAAAAAACCATATTGATTTGAAAACCTAAGTCCCATTTTTCAAAACAAACCTTAAGTACTTACACATCTTTGTGTTTTTCACTGAGATTAAAGTTTGTGTACATAAATCATATCCGAAAATGAAACTTCAGGTTCTGAATGACTTTGGCTGCAAATTTAAATATTGTTCAATATATTTGTTTGCTTTAAAGCACTGTAAGTCTTAACTTAGTAATTTTAATATCACTTACTAGAATTAAAAATTTTTACTTAAACATATCTGCAGACCCAACTTCAATTTCTTGAGCAACTTCAGCATTTGCCTTGTTTATACAAGCAAGTGAAATTGAAAGCAATACATTATCCAGCCTTCAGGACTTGCTTCTCTTTGTTCTTTCAATTAATCTTGTCTCCCAGGAGTCCAGCATTAAAATAAAATAAATACCAATACTATTTTTTTTTTAATTCAATGTGTTTAATTATAAGCAGCAATTAATCTTTTTCTTTTTTTTTTCTTTTTTTTTTCTTTTTTTTTTTTTTTCCCAATTTCACTTCTTGGGGGCTTCTCACTGATAAACTGAAAATTAACACCATTGTATTAATCAAACAATCAAACTTTGAGGCAATGTGTTCACCCTATCAAGACTGTAACCTAAAGCTAAGCATCTCATACCTTCTCCTTAAATTATTGGTAGAACTAATTTATTTTTCCTAGAAAACATTTTTAGAATATATATTAAGTTTCAATGGCAGAGGGTCGATTTCTATTTTCAATCACACTCTGCAAGTTCATTAACACCAGTGCAATTGTTTGGATGCAACTAATGGCAAAAAATGATACATGGTTTACAACTACTTTTTCTGAGTACTTTCTATCAGACAGAAGAGAGCTCATGATTAATCCACTCCTATCCTGCCAGTGGGATATGAAAGCCTGGGAAACACAAATTTCAATCATTTTGACATTTTTGTTAACACTGAGTCCACTTTAAGTGAAGGAATGCTACTACTGCTGCTCTCTTAAATATTTTAATATCAGTGGATCAAATCAAATCACTCCGGATAGGCTTGGATTTTGACCACTGTGCAAGATTAGTTAAGAGTTGCACAAATTCTCCATCAAACTCTTTGGTTTGTAAGAATTCCCAGTATTTTGGGAAGTTGGCCTTCCCTAATGCTACTCCAATTATTTATTTGAATATATACAAACTCCTCTGACACTATGAATATTTGACCTCATTTACATTAGTACTGCCACTAGATTTTTAGATACTATTACTGAGAAGTAATGAAAATATTCCAGGAATTAATTTCAATTTCCAGGATAATAGTTATAATATTAACCTTTTTTTTTTTTTTTTAATCTATTTAATTATTTCCATCCTTTTAATCAGTTCAGTTCAGTTCAGATAAATTAACTGACTTAACTGCAGCAATCTATTTATTACTACATGAGAGAATGTTGCCCATCAACAGACAACCTGAAGTTTCTTCCTCTAATGTTTAGGCTAGAATTTTCCACTAAAAGCTTTTAGATGCTTTAGTGTACTTCTGCTGCACAGCAAAGCTCTCAAAAAAAATCATTTGGGGCTGGATTTACATTAACTTATCAATATAATACATATCTTCCAAATTCTTTTACAGCATACAGTAGTAAAGTCATTACCGCAACAGAAACGAGAACCCTTCCATAAAAAAAAAAAAAAAAAAAAAAAAAAAAAAAAAAAAAA
>NW_024962250.1:18151542-18158087 GCF_019238085.1 Lagopus leucura | reverse complement strand
AAAAAAAAAAAAAAAAAAAAAAAAAAAAAAAAAAAAAAGTGTAAATGCTGATGGCTCCATCACAGTACATTCCACTCAGCATCTCTTCCTTGCACACAGAGTCACACTCTCAAAGAAGTTTTGTGCTCCCTGGAAAGGGAATTATTTGTGAAGAACTTACTGCTACTTTTCTTTGCTATTATTAATAGCTGTATCTCTTACACAAGTAACACAATTATTGATACATGGATCTTTAGTATATATAAGATACATACTTATTTACCCACCATAACTTATTTAGTCTTAACTATGAAATCTGGATGTGTGAAAACATATCTGAGTGGCAAATTTTTTGAGAAATGAGAACCTTTCTACTAAGCAAAAGACAACTTACAGGATTTGTTTACAAATATTATGGACATGCTTTCTTAAACATAGAATCTCATCTGCTTGACAAATTCAACCATTCTACCCTATAAAGAGGCAACCAGTGAACTCTTTCTATTAGATTCACTTTTATCAAGAGTGATAAATTTATATTTTCAACTATTTCAGAAAGTTCCTTACTACTTTTCTGGATTGGTTCTATACACACAATATTAGTTTAGCAAAAGTTAACTGTACGTCCTCTCAGCATTACATTTACTTGAGCAATAAGTGTTTTGCTATCTCTACACAGAAAAGACATATATCTCAATAACAATACAAATAAATAAAAGTAATTAATACCTTGCAAGTATCAGAAAAGAAAAATAGCCATGAAGTAATGATCAAAGAAGTTGGTGATGACACTAAAAAGTTACTTTGAAAATCCAGTGTAGAGAAACGTACAGCAACAATTCCTTCTTTGACTGAATCATACCACAGAAGTAAAAACTCAATATAAAGAATTTAAAGTTCTGCAGGTTTATAGCTGCAGGCCCTAAGCAAAGTTGAGATTTTTCTCTTAATGAAACAGCCAAATTTCATCTCCCAGGGTCCATCGCTTTATGCTAATAAAGTTTGTTAATGAAAAAAAAAGTTTTTAAGAGCTCTCCAGAGACAATAAATTTCAAGTTTGACATAATCTCAAACACTATTACAAGCATATCTGTCAATATCTGATGTTAAAATAATCTCATTAAGAGAAGTGCACCTCAGGTATTGTTACAAGGCACTTTTACAATATCTGATTAGTGTGCAATGAAGTAGTTTGTGCAGTTCCACTTGAATAATGAATATACTGTTTCCTGCAGAATAAGTTTTCTACATTTTGATAGCTTCCACATTTTAAATATTATAAAAGATTTTCAGTATTTTCTGAATATATATCAAATTTTTTTAAAAAAAATATTTATTATACTGTTAAAGAAGGTCCCAGTTTAATAGGCCCTGTGCCAATTTCTGCAGCTACCACTTCATAGTTTCTAATAGGAAGTGCAGAGATCAACAACTCACAGCATATAAAAAAAAAAAAAAAAAAAATTATCATTAAACTAAGTCAACTCCTTTGTTCACCTGTGTTCCCAGAGCTGACCAGGTCCTTTCTCCAGGTACTCAATCAGTGGTCCAGGCTGTGACTCAACAGTTATCATACAGATCATGTTGAAGTCAAGGGAAATATTGACTTCAGTACCACTAATATTTGACTAAGGGAATGAAAAAAAAAATGAAAGAAAGAATGAAGGAATGGAAATATCTGTTCAGATCAGGTATTTAAATGCATGGGACTGCATAATCATTTAAATTCAGCCTGTTATGAAACCATTTTTAAAATTTTGCAAATGAAATAAAAATACTACAATATTGCACATTGCACTACATTGCGTACTTCCACTTACAAACAGGGAGTTGGATTGATAATGCAGACCTGTAAGAGAGTTCAGGATTTTTCTGCCAAATTAAAAGCTTGAACTCATAAAAATCATGAAAGATACCAACTTTCTTTCCTTTTAAAGGTACTTATTACAGATTTTGATTACAGTATATTTTACCTTATAAAGTGAAAAATGTTGTCTATAAGCCACCAACCACTAGATGCTACTGAGCATTCAGGACCTGGTCTTGCACTTACTTCCATTCTGTTGTTACTGCTTCCTAGAGTAACCTCGAATCAGTCACCGGCACCTTATTCCATCCAATTGCTTTTATGAAGAAACATGCAAAACTTTAAATATACTTGTTTCCATTTCTTTACAAATGAAACTTATATGATAAAATGTATTAAATTTTGTCCTATCTCCTGCCTTTACCTTCATAAACAAGAAAGCTTAGAGTAGCCATATCTGAACAGCAATCAAGTCCATCAAATCATTTAACAGGCATATAGCCTTGCCCTTGTCTCAGGTTCCTTAAGAGCAAAAACAGTAATAGGTAGACCACCACACTGGACTATTTATCTGGTTCTGTCTTGCCACATAATGAGAGATGCACATAGCCATCCTAACATAATGGGTGTATTTTGCTCATGGGATCATGAGAAGAACTGAAAATTGTCTACATGATACGCAGACCTGAATAATTCCAACTGGAGGCAGTTTGCCCCAACAATTTTCTTTTCAGCCCTTCCACACAACAGTGCGCTGCTTCAACTCTAGTGAAAGAAACAACCACAGGACATGCAAGCAGGCATTATGACATGTTTCATGGTGAACAGCAAATTCGTGACTGCAGACCAAAACACAACCTTATTACATGAGTAATAGTCCTTCAACTCTGCAGCTAGCAAAATCTTTTTTCCATTTTAAGAACAAAATGCCCCCTTACACATGCCTGAGATTCTATGTTGTCCATCTGAGCAGCAAGCATTTTCTCAGGAATTTGCTTCTCCCAGAGAACAAGGATTTATTCTTTTGTAATAACTCTGAGTCCACATCAATAAAAGGAATCAACATCAACTGTAACACTGGTTGAAAAATCAGGCTTTGAACTACTGTATGTTTACTGGAGCTCTTTTTAAATGTTCTGAAGTAGTTATTTAAAATTATTCATCCACTTCATTTAGTGTATTTCTATACTCCCAATGTGATGTAAAACACTCTTGCACCATGAAGGGAAATTTTAATATTTAATCCATATTTTTTCCATTTTTCAAGCATCTTGAGGTATATCTCTGCGAGACACATCAAACGCAGCTAACTCAAACATCACTAACTGGAACTTTCATGATATTTTTGAAGTTATTTGCAGTTTTCTCTTACATGTATTTCTCATGGAAGTAAAACATTTATTTTTTTAACTGTCCATTTCCAGCTTCTCCTTTATCAAGATACGATGCACCTCTGGAAAAATTCTAATTCACATCAAATTACCTATCAGCTGCAATACAGAACTGACTTCCTTGGTTTCTTCCAGAATGCCTAGAGATACATATGTACTAACTATAAAAATGTTTCTCAAATGCCAGGAGATCTACTGTGCTCGGGGAATAGCTTATGAACATTTTTTTTAAATGTACACACTTATTTCAGCCTGAACCTATGAATGTCTGCAACACACTTCCATTTCTTATTAAATCTGTCTACAATGTTAAGTGTAAGAGGCGTAACAGAATTCTGCAGTTCCCAGGACAGTTTTGGTTAAGATTGGGTATAAAACAATACCGTTGATTAGTAACTTCGTGGGATTTCTCCTTTCCAGAATACGCTCATTACTGTGTGGACTGTGCCATAGCCATAGTCTTAGTATGCACGATGATCCCCAGCAATTTAAAAGAATAAGATTCAATCTTTTTGCCCAAGATGCACATTTTCACTTTTTACTGCAGGTGAATTTTTATCACTTGTAATCAAAATGCAATACCTGAATCATGATATTCAGTATCACAGACAATAAACTTAATCACAGATGAAGATTGACCATGTGCAAAGACAAGAAACTCCATTTAAACATTGGGAAAACCTTTTTTGCCTTGAAGTGGTCAAACACTACAAGTTGGTCAAGAAGAATGTAGTATCCTTCTCCTTGAAGATATTCAAAATCTGGCCAGTCGTAGTCCTGCAGAACCTCCTCTGGCTGAGTCAGCCTGAGAAGGAGTGGGACCAGATACTCTCAAGAGCTCCAGTCAACTTCAACCATTCTGTGACTCTGGGATTGGACAGAAGCTAGAGCCTAAGAATCTTGCGATATCACAAAGTAACTTTAGACCCTGTTTAAGACTGATATACATTCAAATCTGGAAGTAAATCAGCCTTCTTTCTCCTCTTTCAAATATGCTGTAGATTAAATCAAGCTTCTTCTTACACTCCTTCCCAAACATTTTTCCAGGATTTAGGGCTTTACCTAGCTCATTCAGAAATCTAAATAGTGATTGGAATCTCCTGCTAGAACACCAGCAGTTTTCTCTATTGATATCCTAGGAAATATCCAACCAAATTCTGATTTTCCCTCTTGGAACCCTCCAAAATCTCTCCTCCTGATTCAAGACCTGCTTATCAGATCTTCATTTTACAGTCAGGTATGGATGCATTCTGATGAACAGCATTCTACAATCATTTTTCTCTCCTCTTCCTTAAACAAATCAACATGAGAATAATTATTTCAAGCCAGAAGAACTTGCAAGGAGCCAGGTTTACAACCCCTGCTATCTCAGTAAATCTTAAGCCTTTCTAGTAGACACAAGCTTATACAACAGTAGAATCTGAATTCGAACACTTGCTTGTATAGTTAATTTACACACATACTGACCTGTGTCTGTCCAGAGTCAGAGCCAGAGTCCAGCACTCTCCGTTGAGGTTCTTTTATATATGTCACATACGGAGGGATAATATTTAATATCAAGAAGATTCTGAAAGATGTTTGAAGCTGCACAGGATTTTGATTTCATTATTCCCCCAGTTTCATAGGCACATCACCTTTGCCCATCTCCATGAATTTTCTTCCACTTGTAAGAGTTTATTCAGTGACTCACATTCCACCACTACAGATTTATTCGTCACACTGCTAGTATGCAAGCTTGCATATTTAGGAAAATAACTGATCACTTATGTCTGTAAAACTGGCAGAAATTAAGCGATTATATGTGAACTGATATTACAAATCTTTGAAAAATTGCTTGATCAGCAGATTTTAGATTCATAGACTGGCATGATTCATAGACTGACATAATTATGTCAGTGTTTATGTTTTCAGTGTGTTTTTTTTGTTTGTTTCTTTCCTACTAATTTCAAATATTTCATTTACCTTTTTAATTGTTGCTAAGCTATGATGAAGAGGTGTGTACCCGTGAGACTGTCAAACTACAGGCCTGTCCCAAGAGAAAATGTTATCCCAAAAAGTTGATGAAATGTTTGGAAAGAACTCTAGATGCATTTTGTCTATATGAGTCTAAGCTAGGAAATAAAGAAGGAGAAGTCAGACAGAATTTCCGCTGAGATAGAAATGCCATGTGAATCATCTGTAAAGAGATCATACTTTAATTGTGCTACCACATGAAATTATGCAAAGATTAAGAGTAGAATGAGGGAAAAAATGGGGGTGGCTGAGAGACAACATATTGTAGAACTCCCACGAAAGATCCTCTGAAGAATACGCTAAAGTGATCAAAGTGTTCAAAGGCAGCAGAAAGATGACATTAGCCAAAAAGTCACAGAACAGAAAGAACAGGGAAATGGTCAAACGCTTTAAAGCAGATTGGCAGGTTGAGAGGATCAAAGCTTAAGACCAGAAGTGCAATTTTGTACAGTGATTTGGAAGTCAGTATCCTGTAGGAGGAAACACCCTGAGAAGCAACACTGCAATCACCCCACTTAGCTGCACACACCTCTGCTCTGCCTTTTAACATGCTCTTACCACTACTGCACATTATTCAAAACACTCCACCTTTTTTTATTTATTATTCTTATATTGCATTTTGTAGGACTTTTTTTTTTTACAGCAAACAAATTTGCCTCATATCGCCTTCTAAGTGGAAATTAATATTGACTGAAGTGGTACAAATTCTATCTGAAACAGAATATCATACAGATTTGAAACACACAGCTCCTGACCCTAGCAGGATCTGTGTCACAATTAGAAGGATGGCTGCGCTGCCATGCCTCTGCAGCTCCTTTCCCCCAACCATCTCAAGATCTGTTAACCACGATAACCACCTTCTGCTATACTTCCTCTCACCATTAATGAGAATTACTGAAAAATGTGATTAATGCAGTTTATCATCACAGATTCTATTTCCACCATGAAATCTTCTCAGAGAATGTGTCTGTGAAGTGGGACAGCCTAGATCAATAGTACTATTTGAAACTGTTTTTGGATCCTCTCATTTTTCTCTATTTTGCATGCACATGTTCCCTGAAAACGGTTGTGTAAATGCCCTACAGATTGCAAAACAGGTAAAATGAGTAAAAAACTCTATTCTCTGATCAGTTTTCCAGTCACTACACATGCATACTCATATACACACTCCTATATATATCGATAACTTCTGAAAATACAAATGGAAATGATATAGTAATCTTCTAAGCACTCTGCTCTCTTTTCAATTAAAGGAGGAAAGGAAGAAAGGAAGAGAGAGAGAGAGGGAAAGAAAAGAAAGAGGAAGAAAGAAAGAGAGAAAGAGAGAAAGAGAGAAAGAGAGAAAGAGAGAAAGA
>NW_024962250.1:18098000-18151532 GCF_019238085.1 Lagopus leucura | reverse complement strand
AGAAAGAGAGAAAGAGAGAAAGAGAGAAAGAGAGAAAGAGAGAAAGAGAGAGAGAAAGAGAGAAAGAGAGAAAGAGAAAGAGAGAAAGAGAGAGAAAGAGAAAAGAAAGAAACAAAAGAGAGAGAGAGAAAGAGAAAGAGAAAAGAAAGAAACAAAAGAGAGAGAGAAAGAGAGAAAAAGAAAGAGAAGCATTCTTAACTAATGTACTTCAGTTATTAATAATCCCTTGGAAAATAGATAAATTAATTATAATTAGCTCCCACTTGGATAATTCTGTGTACAGCATTCATATGAGGAAAGTCTAAAAAAGAAACAGGCAAAATCAACACATACATCTTCTTAAATAAAGAACTTGCATAAAACAAAGTCGGGCACTCAGTTCCTCTTTCATTCCATATGATACACAGCTGCGTCAATCCCATCAGGAAACAGGCAACAGGAAATTCTTAACATTCTGAAGAGAAATCTAAAGATGTGTCTCATCACCCTTCCTCCTAAAAGTGCTTTTCGATTGTCTAAAAGACGTTTACACCAGTTCAAAAATTATTAATTACTTTACTGAGCTTTTTAGCAGTTCTGGGCCTCATTAAGTAACTAACAAGGAGTCACAGATATATATTTTGTTAAGTTGCCTTCACTTTTTCATTTTCTCCATTCCAAAATATAAATCAATAAAGAAAGCTTGACATCTATGGACAAAATCAAAGGCAAGTACCTCAGCTATTGGAAAATACTCCCTCATAATGTGCTGCTCCTGTATTATTTGTCTTTCTAACTACAGTTCTTGCATATATAATTCCATTATACTTTTATAAATCACCGTTTTGAAAAATGCTTTTGAAGCATTAATATATTTTCCTGGTTAAAATTCTTTGAGATGTTCTTAACAAGAGTCTTAGATAATGAATTTGGGCAAACTCTGGAACAGTCTTTACAGTATTATCATTCTCATTAATTTTCAGAACTACCCACTGTGTTGAGATGATTGTCATGGGCCTAAGACTTCAATTTGACTAACTATTTTTGCATATATTTCAACATATAAGTAACTAACAGATGTTTAAAATGTTAAGTTCGCATTCTAGAAGTAGTTAGATGTTTACTGTAATATGATAATTTGTTTTTGCACTTGTTTTTATTTTGCTGCTTCTATCTTTAAACACTCCTTTAGTGTCCTGGTTGGCTGTAGACAAAACACTTTTAAATGACTTCAGGAGGAAATAAAACATACTTGGTTTAGTAAATACAGCTGTGCTTTTAAAGAAAAAGAAACAACAAGAAGTACTTAATGATACCGCAAAAGAAAAAAAAAAAAAAAGAAAAGAAAAAAAACACTTAATGCTAGAAATGTTACTTTTACCTAAGATCCAGACATATTGTAAGCCATTTCAAATCGTTTGCATAATAAAAGCTTTCATAGTCATATTTTGTATTCACTTTAGAAACCAAATACTTTCTGTTCTCTTACATCATTACCAGAAGGCTGCATTAAACGAAATAAATTACTTTAAAACTGTTAATACACAGTATATACAGCATCTTACTTTAGTCCAGATTACTCTTTTCTCTTTGGTTTTTTTTTTTTTCTTCTTCTTGGTTTATCTTTGTAGACTGCTCCTGTTTCTATTGTTTCATCCTTAACCATTCACATATCAGAGCAATAAGTATTTCATTACTGGTTTATCTGTCCAGAGGCTTGAGAAGCAGTAACAATTAACCCTCCCTTCACAGTGATTGATACAGGCTTTGCTTTCAATTTGTTCCACTACACAGATCATGAAATTCTGAATGCGATCATCCTTATTGACCTACACTTTCAAACACACAGCTACAATGAGATGAAAGTAATTATTAAAAAGAACACAGGACTACTCAATGCTGAAACAAAGTCTTGAAAAATATTTTGGATGACCTTCTGAAAGAACTAGCATTATTTGATGTGAAATAAAAGTTGAATTTGCTTCATAATCTGGAAATACTAAATTTAAATATGATCAAGGTACAGTATCATTATGTCATGTAAGCCAGCTCTAATGCCATGACAGTTCATATCCAACCCAATGAACACTGACTTCAACAAGAGTATTCACAGTAGGATCAGGCCCTATATATTTTAAAAGTTTTTTCTTCAGCTTTATTTTACAACAGTACTGTCTGAAATATTTTAAAAATGACAAGGCTATAATCACTCTTCTCCCATAGTTTGTTTCAGAAAGACATGGTGTTTCTTTTTTAAGGTCCTGGACTTCTTAAGGCACCTAATGTAAATAAATACACAGGAAATTCAGGCTGCTAAGGAAAAATGAAAACCTCAAGTCAGATTTCCATCATCAACTGATATGAACCAAGCCCTGTACACCACTGCTGGAAACTTAGGGCAGTGAAAAACAAGAATTTTTCATAAACCTTTGAAAAACAACCCCATCAAAATATTAATTTATTGTAATTGATACATATTTGAAAAATGTAGCAGGATTGTTGGGCGAACAGTAATGACAGACCTGTTTAAAATATGGGTTGCAGTCAAAGAAAATCAGGACAGAAAACTGTGCAGAAGGATGTTCTTACAGGCCCGAGGCTCTAATCATAAAACAGAGTGATGGAGATGAACCAATACTGCATGGATTAGCAATGAATTATTTTGAACTATAATCATGTGCCAGCACAAAGGGGAGGTAAAAACTAGCCATTACTCACAAGCTGATCTGCAGATAAGAAAAAAAAAAAAAAAAAAAGTAAAAAGGGGGAAAAATTTATATGCTAAACTGAGTCAGGAGAATAATGAAAATCTAAAATGTTGTTACACTTCAAGTAACATTCTATTTAATGTCTTTCATGTACTGTATAATACCAAGTATTTACACAATGCAATCTGTAAGATTCTAGGAATAAAGCAGGGTTAAATCAGACAACTCTTCTTTAAATTAGTACTAGATAATAATATATGTATTGAAAAAATATTATAATAGAGAAGTTAGTTATAATATTACACACAGAGGCACCAATTTCTCCCACTGTAAAATTCCAGGAAATACACATGTGGGTGCTTATAGGGAGCCAGGTAAAGATATTTGCAGATGCCTATATGCACACACACACTTATGTATACATATGCATATATAATGAGTGATTTAATTTCCATTAGTCCATTTGAAAGCAAAGAACCACCATCTTAAGATTCAATGTTAGTTTCCCACTCAGGGGGAAAAAAAATGTTAGAACTAATTTTGTGAGAAATGAAAAATCAAAACTGCTATCCACAAAGATTCCTGAGATTCTTATGAACAGACTGTTTAAATGAAGAGCACTTTAATCAGTAGAGGAATCCTCACGTTTCTAATGTCTTGCTGTGCATTCTGCAGGTTATAGTAGCAGCTGGTAGAGGTCATATATCTTTTGTGAGCATCCCAAAAAGGCTCACTGCCAGACTGTTAAATTATGAATAAGCAATGAACAAAAGAATGCAGATACGGTGGTGACAAGATAATCCAAGCAAATTTATCTATGACAAATTTCACAGGATTAACAAATTACATTTACACAGAACAATAAAAATGTGAAAAAAAAAAAGATGAGCCTACTTTTCCCTCTCAGCATTAGAGCAAAAAAAATCGCCATTCCAGTGCATGTATTTACATTCAACTTTATCTAAAGTAAGACATTTATAGCACGCTGAGAACAATCAACCAGTAATATTTCCTTTCAAGTAAATATATATACTGTGTCTATCTAACATACAATATATGCCTACATTTTAAAGAATACATGTTTACAAGTCAGTGGAATATTTTTAAAGTTTTCCTCAAAGTAGCAACAAGCAGAATAAATATACAGGATTCTAATCTTGCTTTTCAGGTGGGCTACTCAGCCATTCTCTGTCAGATAGAAGACACTTTTCCCCAGCCATGTTCTTTTTTCCTATTTGAAACAAACAGACACTGTAACACATGGCAATTACCACAGGGAAAAAAAAAAAAAAAAAAAAAAAAAAAAATTTTAAAATAAAAATAAAGTAGAAGATCATTCAAAAATGTTTCCTAAATGATTGAAGACTATAAATAATGTAGGTTCCTAAAGATGCTCCTTCAGTATGCCAGATCACTTTGGGGTGAAGAACAGATTTGCAGTGTTTGCTGCATCCTGCAGATTGCTACTCTAATCTTAAGATGTGATACAAAAACAAAAATTGAGTAACAGTCCTGGGAAAGCACAGAATAACAGTTTCCAAACCACAATTGTGTAGAAAAGCATTTTTCTTTCTGTTAACAAAGAAATGAAAGGAATGAGGGCAGCTCTTGGTTTCAAAATCTGAGTGTGAGCAGAGTAACTGATAAAAGGAATAGCATATATGTCTGATAGATCCGGAATCTGTTGTATCTTTTCTATCATTCCTCTTATGCAAAGTCTGTATTTTTGCCACTTTGTTTATTTTGTGTTTGTTAACTTAAAGCAGTTGTTTAGTAAAAATAAATCTTCAGTAAAACCAGACCTTCTCAAATCATATGTGTAATGTATGTGCCAAATATATGCTGTTGTTACAGAGCATTGCCTACAAGCAGGAAAACTCACTATTAAAGTGAACATCCAATTAATTAAGATACTTTAGTAAACTACTTGGATCCTTCAAACACTGCTACTTGAGTACCGTTTATCTGGCTCACTTAGCCACTGAAAAAAAAAAAATACTGTACTTTTGATTTTCCCCAGGAAATACAAGTTTTGTTGCAAGTCCGAGTAGCAGCTCAGAAAGAATGAATAAATAAAGCAGCCTAATGCATTTGTTTCTCCTTTTATGCTCATCTTCTATTTGTTACCTACCAAGAGAAAACAGTTTGGGTTTTGTATTTTTTACAGTGTAAATATTTTTTTAAAACCTCTTGTCCATGTACTGTGAGTAATTTATGCAAAGGTGAAGCAAACATGCCAATCTGACTACACTCAGACAAATAAAACAGATACTTTTTTGCAGTGAAGGTTGAAGGATAAGTGCCCCTAGCAGCTATTCTCTTTTTTAAGATTTTTTTTCCTTTTTAATCCAGCTGCCAGCACTGTACGGATTCAGTCACTCCGTTCGTTCTATATTGACCTCAACCTTGACCTGTGAAGACTGCCCACTTGCATTTCTTTTCCCCACAAGCTAACATATTCAGTGTCCCATAATCTCTAGAAAAAGACAGCTTTCTAACAAGCATTCTTCTCAAATTTGCCATGTTACATTTCTGCTAAATGAATTACAGCCTCAAAAGGATAATTCTGAGCCACCTAACTCATACAAGCCAACATTGCGAATAAGCCAAACATAAATATGAATATGCACATGATAAAATGAACCCGCTCTCCCAGTCAAAGAAGAAATCTATCAGTTCTTTGCTTAAATTTGAGCAAAACGATATCCCATTAGGATATAATACAAAATGATTGCTCAAAGACTATTCATTACTCGATAAAATTCAGTTTAAAACAATGTATTGTGTAATGCAGCTTGTTCTAAATTCCTTTTAGAGACAAAAAACATAGGCAAGTATTTAAAAAGGGGCTTATAGGATTTAGGTGCCCATATTTCACTTAAATGCAGTATATGCTAGATGCCTAAACCCAATAGGCTCCTCAGAAAATTCAAGCCCCAGGGACATTATTGCAGATTACATACATACATATTATTCAGACCATATCCCGTAAGTTCACTATATACATATGTAAACGTATGATGCCTGCAGGTAATGGAACAGTACTTTTCTACTTAAATTATTTAACACAAGGGCTGAACTTCTATTATATATCAAGCTAACAGCTAATTTTAAGTTGCAATCAAGCCATTCTCTGAGAGCTCTTTATTTCAGTGGAGGTTTTGCCTGTAAAAGAAATGTAAATCCCTCTAACGAAGGCAGTGTAATCTTTGAATATGCACTCAAAATGGGGGCTTGAATTTTATTTCTAGTGTTAACACTGATATCTTCTGTCACTTCTGCTAGTTCTCAGAAATGTTTTTCATCTATCTAATCAGTAAAACATGCTGAACCATGCTGAAATCCTTTTCAAGGCACACTAAGATATATGAAAAAAATAAAAAATGACAAAATAGAAATACTAAAGATTAATACTAAAGTCTTCTTCACACACTGAATGACATCAGTGAGAAGTTCCTTGGAACAGACAAATGGCAAGATACGGCTGAAGAGTGAAAGTCCAAAATGCAACACATAAAAATGTTGGAAAAATCGCCTGTAACAAATCTTCAAAACTCTGCTTTCACTAATCCATTTCAAATTCTTGCTTACATATCACTTGTTCTTTAATGTGACTGACTCTTGCCTGCACGTCAGATACATAACTCTCAGTATCGGGCTGCAGCAGGCTGAGATTGGAATCTCTTTGAGGACTGTTCCACCTTTCCTTGAGAATCTCAAGACTTTCATGTTTTATAATAACACACAGACGCAAAATCCAATCCTCCTCCCATTAAAGTACATTAAAGTTTGTCATTGTCATCTGAGTGATAACAAATTCACATCTATTGAATTATACGGTAAAAAGACTTTTATCCTTGCTTGTGATTCTCCATAGTGCACTTTAATTATAGGTATAATTTCATTTGGAACTTTTCTAAAGATTAAGGTACAACTTGAACTCAATATTCTCCAAAGGCAGGGTCCACTTCTGCCAAATTACAAACACAAATACTATCCTGCCATATCTTCTTTGTCCTATGCAGTAGCCTATCACAGCATACAAAATTAATCGTATTTTTACTACTCAGAGCCCTGTTCAAATCAATGGCACAACACTCCTATTCATTTGCCTAGGACTTTGTGTTTTGCAAAACTACTGCTCCAGCTAGTCACAGAACAATGCTCTAGTCATATAGGACACGGCAGCAACCATTTTATTCTTACTATGATACAACTTCTTAAGCAGCAAAATGCAACATTATTAGAAATTATCCTTATTATGCAAAATCCTATTAAACAAGAAGTTACACACCTCACTCGTACTACTGGACTTTGTATGTTAAAGATAACATGCAGTAGCCTCATACAAATTATACAGGAACAAACTGTCTCTTCTGAAAAAAAAATGCAATTACAATAAAAATGACATTTCAAAACATTTCTTATTATGGGAATAAATCTTTGTCAGTCTTTTTCAAAAACAAAACCACTAAACAATAGGCATAGATCAACAAACAAAAAACAAATGTTTGGGGGGAAAATGCAAAACATTGGCAATGTACCTTAAGTCTAAATTGTAAAACCAGGTTTCCAGGCTGAAACCCCACAGAACAATTTCACTTAGTTTGTTTTAAAGTAACGTGACTACTGTTGAAATCTCATCTCACAGGAGGTGCTTTTATACCTGCAAGAGTTAACACAATAATACAAAATGAAATCCACTGATGGGCTGAACGTGAGGTTTACTTGCATGGGATGAGATGTCATGAAATGTCTCATAACTTTAAACTTAGGAAAAAAATTACTTAATTGATACTAAATAAAAATTTCACTATGGTTCCAAAAAGGCTTTAACTTACTGACCACAATATGAGCAGAAATGATCCTAAAATGTTTATGAAATTGTAAGAGTTAATGCTCATGGTCAGTATCGGTTATTTGGACTTAGAGCATATCTTCTAATAATGAAGGCATCATTACAAAGATAGTCTTACGAAACAAATGTTTATTTAAACTAATTGTACTTTTTAGCATGGATGCTGATGAAACTAATGCCTCAAATGTCAGTTTTCCAACAACTGTTTTACATCTCTCTCACAGTAAAATTCCCATCTGGGCTGGCAACTCGTGTGCCAAGTTTCAAATGAACGTGATTTGAAACTGCCAGCATGTGAGACTCTGAAATTCAAGGGAGACACTAATAAAAGGAGATGGATGCTGACAATACATCCTGGTACTCTCTTTAAAATACCTGCGGTTTCAAGTGCTGGGTGGATCTGTTTTCATAACCCTCTAATTATTGTAACATGTTTATAACGTATAGTAGCCCTATATTGGTACAGAACAAGTTAACTGGATCTAACTTGTAAGAAAAAAAAAAAAAAGCAGTTGTGTCGAAAGAATGTAGAAACAGTGCTGCAGACAAAACCTTGCTATTCGGAATCCCATTAGTTACCGAAAATATGTAATATAACTTTTGTTGATCAATACTCTCGTGTAAGCTCTAAATAATGTATGATTCCGGTGGAGAAAAAATGCTGCAAATGGTGAGAGAATGTTTCAAATTATGAAGACATGTATGACTGCTAATCCATAAATCAGGAATCGGAAAGATTGTTGTAATGTGGGAGGGCTCTATTTAATAAAGGTCATTATAACTCCTGGCTCTAGAGCTATAAGATCTAATATCCTCTCTGGTAGCTCTATGATATGCCCATGCATTACTGTTCTTGTTGACAGTCTGTTGCCTTGGAAATATTTCATTATTTCAGTTTTTCCATTTGTAGACCCTTGGCCTTGTGATATGAAGGCCACCCTATTTCATATTTTCGATTATCATTTAAGCAATCTTCTGGAGCTATTTATATAAAAGCAAGTGTTAGACAATGCATATCATCATTTATCACTGCTATGTTTAAGCTCACGCTCTAGAAAGAAATGCCAAAATAAAGGGCTTTTTCTCTTCCACTGTAAGCCAATAGCACTCTGATATGATGATATGCTTTACAAATCGATACTGGCATATCATGTGCATGACACTTCTGTCTATTTAATTTTCTTGGTTAAATATCCACACAACTGAAAAACTCCAAACTCCTACCGTAACTGTAGCATTTGCTAACACATGCAGTTTAAAAGAAAATCAAATTATGTGTGTAACTTTTCAAACATCCTTTCAAAACCTTGAACAGGTGGAAAAGTTTCAAAACAATCAGATGCCTGCTTGCAGCAAGGACTACCACCTCTCACAGTTGTTTCGTAACTACTAACCTTGTGCTGGAAGCAGTAATACAATCCACCTAAATATTGTGGAAAATAAGACCAAACAGAATGTGTCCCCACAGCCTCCTCCAGGATCTCTCACCCCCAGAACTCCTTCAGGGAGGCAGTAACTAAGGAAGAGCCTGCAGAACCCCTTCAGCGACTGCTGAGTGCCACGGCTCAAGGAGCCTGACACATAATGCTGGAAGGATGCGTACGGACAGCTTAAATCAACAGTTAATGTAGGGCTTTGGAGCCACATTACTGAATTTTTAAGAAAAAGTACATGTGGGCCTGAGCATTGAAGCACTGCTACAGTTTTCCAGAAACTTTTTTAAAGAACAGTAGACCGACGTTATTTCTGATACAAAAAATGTCCTCAGCCTCTACATGCAATATTTACACCCACAATGGAACGCTGTGAGGGGCGATAAGAAGGGGAACCCCAAGGGCACAGTGCAGCCGCTCGGCCGCCGGGCCAACTTTGTGGCTACAGTGCTTGAGGAATCCAGACGACTTTTTTCCCCTGAAATCATTACTCCTCCCACTCCCTACGGGGAAAAACCACTCGGATCCAACCTTTAAAATGACAGCACCAGAGCTGAACAAGAAGATGCTATTAAAGGGCATTAAATTAAATACAGTATATCCTCCTACAACTTCAATCAGAATTTCAGACCAAGTGTTATTTAGTTCAGCTCTCAAGTGGAGCAGAATAACAAATCGCGCACTTTGATTTACCTTCTCCGAATGCCAAATGGAGACAGGTGATAAAGAAAGCACTCATGCACAGGCTATGAAGTTTCCCCTAGAAATTAATTCTATCTTCCAGATTCCTATCTCAGAGAAATTCCCAAAATGGCACACAAATATGCTTCTGCCGGAGAGATTACTGAAGCTATCCTGGCGAATGCACTTCACACTAATACAGTACGGTGCTCAGAAAGGAGGCAGAGGAATTGTTTATGGGGGGGGACAGGACTTATTGATACAAATTGTTTCCCAACAAAGAACTCTAAGGCAGCAAAGCTGCTACTGGAAGCGGTGTTAACTCAGCAGAGACCAGATGCCTCTACAGCTGTCAGAAAGGGGATTTTTAAAAAATATTATAGTCGGAGATGAAAATCTGTAATTTACTGACTTCTGAGAACACACTTCGTTCCCACTGCAGGCATCTCCCAATCAGCTGCATGTCAGTACAGCCTTGTCCAGGTGTGCAACAGTTAATGACCACATGCCCTGTGCTCAGTGTTTCTGGGCTCAGTTTCTCATTCGGGGCAGTCTGCTTCCCTTGGAAAACAACAGAGACAGAATCCAGACAGAATCCACAGGGTTTAGAAGTTGTACAAAGAATGCTGATGCTACTCAAAAACAGAAGTCTGAACTGAAGATTAAAGTGAACTGGCCCCTTACATTTTATTTTTGTTTAAGTATTTTTTCAGTGCTGTGAAGTAGAAAGAAAGCAACACGCAGCCCAGCTACTTTTAAAAGCTGTCTAAATGTTAATTTTCATTTTTACAGCAAACAAACTCCTTATCCTTCACCCTTAAGTTCACTTCTGAAGGGAAGGAAAGAGGTGGAAGAAGCCACCCCCCCCCCCCATCCTCCACTTCTGGACGCAGCTCTCCTCGCAGTGCAGCACCGCAGCTTGGAGCACTTTTTTAAGGAGCACAAAGTAACATCACATGAACTTGCACTCTTGTTTGTTCCTGGTCACTTCTAGAAAGATTCACTTCGCTACAACAGATCCGCTATGGGAGATCCTTGTCAGCAGGGCAGCGCGTTCACAGCGAGCGCTCTCCCCAACAAAAGTCCCAGAGGCGGCCGGATGGAGCCCCGCGCCCGTCTTCCCATCTCCCGCCTCCCGCCCGCTCGCGCCCCGGCACCGCTCCGCCTGCCCCGGGGAGCGCCGGAACCCTCCGGGCTTCAGCGGGGCTGGGCCGGGCCGCGGGGGCCGTCGGCGGCGCGGCCCCCCCGCTCCGGCCTAGCTGCACTTGAACGGCACAGGCGGGGCCGGCCCCTCCACTCCGGCAAGCCGGGCCTGGCGCGGCGCCCCGCTCCCCCCCTCCCCTCCCGCTGCTCTCGGGGCCGCCGAGCGGTGGGGGCCGCCCGAGGGGGGGTGCTCCGCGCACACACACACACGCAGACACGCACACCCGCTCGCCAACGCGCCCTGCCGAGCGGCGGCCGCTGCGAGCCGCGGCGATAGGGCTACGGAGCGGGGCTGCCGCCGGCCGCCCTGTGTCGGTGCGGCGGTGCGTGCGCGGCGGTGGCGACGCGGGGTGCGGCGGCGCACTCGGAGGAACTCGCGGCGCCCGGCGGGGCGAGCGGCGGTGCCGGCGGCGTCCCCCCCCCCCCCCCCCGGCCGCCCGCCCCCGCCCCGGCGGCGGCGCGGCCCGGTGCTGCTGCGGCTGCGGCTGCTGCTGCAGGTTCAATAAAGAGAAAGTGTTACCGTTCTCGCCTGGAAGGATCCTGCTGAAAGCTTGGCTTGGTGGGCGCCATCTTCCTGGCTTTTTTTTTTTTTTTTCGTTCTCTCCCTTACTTTTCCCCCTCCTGATGTTGGTGTGTTTTGTGTGTCTAGCAGCGGCAGCGGTGGCCCTGCTTAGCCAGACGGGCTAAGGAAAAGTACTGAGGCCAAAGCATAGCGGGCTCCCGCTCCTCCGCGCGGTCCTTCTGCAGGTTGCTCGCTCGCTCGCTCGCTAGCGCTGCTGCTGCTGCCGCTGCCGCCGTCCATAAGCCGAGGAGTGGAGGGAACCGGGGCCCCGGCGGCCCCAGAGACATGCCCAGCGCGGGCGGCGGCGGCCGGCGGCGGCGGGAAGAGCGAGCCGCGGCGCAGCCCCGGCGGGCAGCCCGGCCGCTGGCATCGCCCGGCAGGTGCGGCACGGCCACGCACACACGCGCGCACACACACAACGCAGCCGCTCACACGCTCACACTCGCGGCCCCGCGCCCTTGGGCCGGGCTACGAGGGGTGCCGGGCCGCTGGGCTAGCGGGGCGGGGGCGGAAAGGAGGGCAGGCGGGGATCTCCGCGCTTGACCGCTGTGAAAGTATTTCTGGGCATTTTCCAGCTGCTTCCCCGACTCCGCTCCCGCTCTGCGTGCAGGGGACGCAGCCTCCGCTGCCGGCGCAACACCGCCACTCAGTTGCAGTTTCGCACACTTTCCTCCTCCGGAGTCGCGGCTCCGGCGGAGAGAGGTTCTGAGGGCGGGGAGGCGAGAGATCTCCTTGGGCGCGGAAACCCCACGGGCTCACTCCGCGGCCCCGGCGGACCGGGAGCTGACGGGGGTCGGGCACCGAGCAGGCCCCCAGACCCCCCTCCCTCCGGGGCCGAGCAATGGGACGCAGCGCTAAGGGTAGCCGGGAGGTGCCCCTTTTTGCTGGGAGGATGCATTGCTGTGCGCAGTTTCACTGCGGACTGTGAAAGTAAGCAGGAAATTAAGGAGCAAGAAAACGGAACCGCTGTCCCAATTGTCTCATCCAGTACACCTGGATAGGAGAAAGCTACAAGCTCTCCATCCCCGCGGTAACTTTGTGGCTACTTCTTGCCGCTGTCCTGCAGTGCAGCGCCCCGGGCCTGACCCCCCGGCGGGTTCCCGGGTAAGGCTCAGCCCGGCACCCTCACGGGACACCTCCCTGCGGCAGCTCCGGGGGGCGGTGGGGAACGGGCCGGCAGAGCAGCGACTGTGGGTCCGCAGCTCAGGGAAAGGCGCGCAGGTACGCACCGCCGGCGGGAGCGGGGCCGCGAGCCCGGGGACGGTGCAGGAGGGGCGCGGAGAGAGGGGGCTGCGGGTGCCACGTGCCGGCTCCTCCGCGCACGGCTTCTGCCTCGGCTCCAACAAGGAGGAAAAAAAGTAATAAAAAAAAGTTAACAGGTGTCACCTCGGTTTGTGCAATCGCGGAAGGAGGTGTCGGTGCCCACTGTGATTTAAGCTTTTCCAGAAAGCTCGGAGAAAAAATCGTTCAATGTAGAGGACGCCGTCGTGTCGGTAATAGTTACCGACATGATTTGGAAGAAGCGCAGTATGTTTCCGAGACACCCAGCGTGCTGTGGGGTCCGAGCGGCCGCTGCTGCGGGGCCGCACCTGGCCCGGGGCCGTCACTGTTTTGGCAGAGCTTTGGAGCTACCCCTGATCGGAACCTGACGCAACTCAACTCCCAAACGCCGAGCACTACAAATTCGCACGCTGCTCATCTGTATATTTCTGTTTAACTTAAAGTCTCCAGAGGTCCCTTTTATTTGTCTTACAGCCAATGTGACATTTCTGACCCCTGACTTCCCCACTTCACAGCCTTAACTATTGTGATCGCTGCCCGTACTTCCTCGTTAAAATGCCCATCAGTTTCCATTGTAATTTAAAGATTTTGTAAGTGACAAAAATCATAGCGAAACCGTGAAAACAAACCAACTTTAATCCGCTCCTTCCCTCTCTCCCGGCCAAGACACTGTGTATGGGGACAGTTGATGGCAAAGAAGGACTCAGACTTAGTTCAAATGATTCTGAGGAGGTGGTGGGGCAGCACAGGGGCTGTTGCAGAATATTAGTGCTCGTGCCTTTCCCTTTAATAAAACCCACAGAAGTTAGCACCGAGCATTTTCTGTCATGGGCATCAGAGGGAAAACACAGTGTGTGTTTCCCAAAGTGAGAGAGGGGAGCCCAAAGTTGCTGAAGACCAAAGCAGGCACTGCTCTGTCAGGCTTCTAAAACATTTGTTTGAAATACAACATTAAAAGTTTCTATGGTTTTAGCTTCTACATTGTAGAGAGATTTAGCTGAAGTATTTGTTATTACACTGCATTTTTCTCAGGATTTATGTAGTATTGAAAAGCCAGATCGTTGGGACATTATTGCATTTAGAAGAACGTGTCTCGCTCCGATCTCAGCCTACATTGAGGTGTTGTCAATACTTTTGTGAGCACTCCGCTTCGCTCCTGAGCTGATGGAGGACCCTCCCGGAGCTCCACTCCGGGTCTCGCCCTGCACAGCACTGCGGGACCCCGACCTCAGCCCGCAGTGAACTCAGGCAGTGCCGGCGCGGAGCGGGGCTGACTGGGACGATGGGAACCCCTCTGAACTTCGCTGCGAGTTCCTGCCAACTTTGTGCGCTCCACTTCCTAACGGCGCCTACCCTGCGAATTCCCTGCATTTGCATCAGAATGCGTTTAGGTTGAAAAAAAAAAAAAAATAATAATAGCAGTGCTGAGGGTTTCGTGCTGCATTTCCCTGTAGTAACAGGTGACACAGTAAAGCTGTTAACCTACAGTGTGGAATTGCAAGTGTGCAACCCCAAGTGAATATTGGTCTCTTTCTTGCTTGAAAGCAAATTCTCAATCGGCATCCCGGGATCAATTGTCCCCCTGGCTGCCACACACTGGGATCTGCACAAGGCATTGACATTGAGAAATTCCTCTTTAGAAAGGATGAGTGGACGGGATCCCAAACTTTGCAGCGGCCACGCTACGCGACCGTGCTCCTCGCACTTTTTTTCTTTTTTTTCGGTTTTTTTTTATTTTTTCTTTTTTTTTTTTTTCTTCCCCAGCTATTGTTGCTTTCCAGTTCATCCGAGAAAAAACTGGGAGATTGCGTTTACTTCTCAGTGCATTTTAAAAGATGCTGTATTAAAAATAAAAAGGAAGCGGGAAGGAAAAACTCTTCCCTCCCACCAAGCTACCCCCCAACAATCAAACGGCAATATTTTTTTTTTATATATGAAAAGAAAAAAAGAGAAAACAAAGAAACACAAAAGCACAAAGAAAAAGCAAGTGGGGGAGCCCCGGAAAGAGCCGCGCGCCCGCTCCCGCCCGCTGCTCACCGTTGTTGGTACGAGGTGATGCCCTGCACGTTCTGCGGGTTCCCGTTGGCCGCCGCTCCGGCTCGCCCCATGCCCGGCGCCGCCGGCACCCCCCCGGCCGCCCCGCCGGCCGCCGCCGTCACCTGCACGCTGAAATCCGGGAAGATCCTGATCATCCCCGCGGCTCAGCACCCGGCGGCTCTCGGCGAAGAGGCGCAGCGGCAGCGGCTCTCCCTCCGGCGGCTGCAGCGGCGGAGCCGGGCACGCTGCAATCCCATTAGTGAGTGGCGGCCGCTGGGAGTGAGGCAGGGCGCTTTGATGTGAGCTGCCGGGCGAAATGGAAAGGGGCTGGGGGGGCGCGGGGTGAGGGGGGACGATGCCGGGCTGCGAAGGGGTTGGGGGGAGGGGAGCAGAGCTAAAAAAAAATAAAAAAATAAAAAAAAAATCCTAAATTAAAAAAAGAAAGAAAAAGCTACGGCTAACAGCACGGCGGCTGTGGATACAGAGAAAATCCAGACTGAGGGACGGGAGGAGAGGGGGGCGCAGTTACTTTGGCGGTGCGGTGGAAATGATGAGCAGCGAATGTTGCCTTTTTCCCTCCTCCTCGTCCCTCCACCTCCCCCTCCCCCTCCAACTTCCCCCCTCCCCAAAACGCGACTCTTGGAGGATCGCTCGGGCTCAATGAAGTAATAAGAAAGGCGGCGGAGCGCGGCTGGGCCCGCGCCAGGGGGGAGGGGGAGAGCCCCGCTCCGGTCCTGAGGAGAGGAGGAAGAGCGGCGGATGGTTGCTGCGCGAGTTCTCGCTCTTGGTAACTTGCTTTTGCTTTTGCTTCCCCCTCTTCCCCCCCTCCCCACCCCCACTCCCCTTTCTCTCTGAAGGGACGATTTTCTCTAGCGAGAAAACGCGCCGCTTTTGTGCAACGGCGGAGTTTGTTCCTATTATAGGGAGCTGACTCTCCTCCCCTCCTAGTGTGCAGCAATGTTATTGCCGCTCAAACTTGTAAGGTGTGCGCCGTGCGTGAGCGCACCGATCACACCGCGCAAAACCCTCCGCAGGCGGCACTCACCGCGCCGAGCCCCACGCCTCCTCCCCGGCCGCCCCGCGGGAAGAGCGGGCTCGGCGCCTTTGAGCCGCCGCCTCCCCGCCCGCGCTCTCCTCCCGGGCCCTGGTCGGGGGGCACCCCAGCCGGGAACTGCGGGCCCGCAGCGCGCCCCGGGGGCGAGGGAAGGGCGACATGAGGGCCCTTCCCGCAGGAGGGTCCCAGCGGATCTCCCGGCGCGTCGGGGCGCTCCCGAACCACGGACCTGTAGCTCCGTTCTGCTGCGTGCCGGAGCGAAAAGTGCGTTGCCGTGCACTTTGCTGAGCAGCGAGGGGACATTGCGAGCCAGGCGCGCGGCAGTGCACCTTGCACCGCATCAGCCCGCTGCCGGCTGTAGGCCGGGGAAGAGCGGCTCACAGCGCTCCGGCATGGGACGGGACGCGCGCGGTGCTGCAGAGGCCCCGCCGCCCTGAGGGCACCTTATCCTCCGCTTCCATAAATTAGAGCTGTCACCTGGCCCCATCTCTCTTTTTCCCATGTGTGCCTCCTGGAATCTCAGCTTGGCTCCTCATCTAACGGTATCCTCTCATCTTGACTTTTCTTTGCATTTCTGCTCCGAACCAAATTAAGACGCACTAACTTGATGTTAAAACAGAGACTGCATTCAAATTCTTTGTATTAAATAGCATCTGTGTTTGCATTCTGTTTTAATACAAAATGCTTTGGATTGCAGCTAATACCAGGAGATATGAAACTGGTTAGTCCCCACATGTTGCACATAAAAAGAATTCATAATGAGCATCTGTGGGATGTGGAATGGATCCCATGAGTTAGCTGAAGACCTCATAACGTAAGAGCTGAGAAGCCTAAGTGAATTATGACTCTCTTTCCTTGCAAGTAGGATTAATTTTCTATCCCACTTATATTCATTATCTATCCTGTTTATACTATAGGGACACCAATTGTTTGAGTGTTAAATATGAAGACTTTACAGAAACGTGTGGGTTAGGCTGTTCACAGAGAAGAGAGGGAACGTTGCTCGCTAGGAAAAAACGTTATTTGAATTCCATGTTTAAAGAGCTATATTAGATAAAGCTGTTCACTTCTTTTCAAGAACTGCAAGTTCTTCGCCTTTCTCTTACAACATCTTTAAAATGTGAGGTTTACAAAGTACCTTCCATCTGCCTGTGGCCCTCCCAGTGATGTCAATAGGAATTTTGCATGCAGATGAAGGCCCGTAGATGGCCTTTAGAGAGCAGGTCAATAAATGGCTGGAGGAATAATTAAAGACTTCTGAGCTGCTCCTTTCCTTTTTCTTACAATATAGTACAAGACTGGCATGAATATAGGCTGGGCTACCACTCTAATTGGCTATGGAACAATGCTGAAAGGAATGTAAATGTGGGAAGTAGACATTTTCCAAATGATCATTCCATCAGTGTATGTCCGGGCAGTAGAGTGGATGTAATCATGTCCAGGTCCCCATCCATTGACTGTCACTCTCTGCTCTACAGTGGCAACTCCAGGCAGGAATTCATGTTTCAAAGGGACAGCTCGGACAGAGAGCCTTTAGTCAAGCCTGTTTAGTCCTGAAAGTCACCAGTTTTCATCCATGGAAGTAGAACCAGACTCACTCTCTCCCTCTCTCTGTCTGTTTGAGATCTTTGGTAACTATTGATTAGTATCTGAATTTAAGTGTTAACACAACTTGAAAAGGCAGTGTGGGTAACTTTGCTCACACAAGTAGACCCATTGAGTCAGGGGAACTACCAACAGATAGTTTTGTATGCTGTGAGACTAGCAGGATTCCAAGGTAGGTTTGCAAATGTCTGCAGAATACATAAGCACCTTTTTTCTCATCACTCTAAAAAGATACTAAATGAAAAATATTATCTCATCTGCAGAAAAGTCCATTTTGATTGTTAGTATCTTCTGTACCCAAATTAATCACAACAGTAAAACACAGAATTTCTGAGACATGTCTTATTTTATACACTGAAGAAAATATCCATCATCAAGCTTCTTCTCTGCACCTTATTAAATTGCGTGGGCCCAATTCACCACGCGTTTCACCAGTGCTACAACACCGTGTGATGGATTAAAATGAATTCGGTGCAGCATGCCTGTGTGAAAGAGCTGAGAATTCAGCCTCATATTTTTAATTGAATTTATTTCTCATTTTGCTCTGATTATTGACAGGTTCTGGTGTCTGAGTGACATACTTTTTGTCTAAATACCTTATACCATTGTAAGATATTCTGCAAGTTGCTTTAGTATTGATTGATCTAAGAAATGTTCTGATACAGTACTGCTGTTTCATACAACACAGTCTAGATCTTCCTGTCTTAGGCAAAAACATATAAAGATAAAAATTAAAAACACATGACAGTGTGTAATATAATCACATATAATATTTATGCTTTACATATACCTATCTATCACAATTATATATTATATCTTGATTCACATTGTCAGTATACTGCTGTTCCTTTTTTTCACAGGTGAAAAAATCTCTCTTCTCTGGAAATTCATTTCCATTTACTTAAAGTTAAATGGTTTGACTTTGAATTTTCATTATCTGCTGTTGGAAGGAGCCTGTGACAGGTATGAGAGAGAATGCTACAAAGCTTCATTGTATCATCTAATTTTTGCTTCACTTTAGTCAGATATCATTTAGGTAGAGAGTAAAATACTATACATAGAACAGGATAAGATAGAACAAAACAGAACAGAAATAAAATAAAATGAAAATAGGATATATAATGAATTACAGTAGAAAAATGCCTTTATCTTGAAGTGACTTTTTTCCTCAGCTATACTGATTCCTCAGTAGTGAGAAAATTGAACTAATTTTATACAAAAGGAATATGTCATAACAGGATATGGCATTTATCTTCCTGAGATAGGGGTGACCTCATCATTCACAAGTGGCGTAGCTATGAATGAGTAATCAGCCTCCCCACCCATTAAGTGTAGATAAAGTCCACATCTTCGGAGTATTAAATATTTGAAAAATATTATTTTACAACATGCCACCTCTACAAGTGCCCACTGACTGTTGCTTCAGTTGCTGCTACCAATATGTATAGTTAGTGGGAAGGGAAGGAAAGGAAGCTCCTCAAAAGGACCTTGCATAATAGTGAAAGGGAGATGAGAAGTGAGAATAAAAGAGAAGAGGAAAACAAAGGAAGATGGACCTGCAGGGAAAAAAAGCTACTGGCAAAGCAGGGATAAGGCATCTCTTTAACTGACCAATACCTTCATTGCTGGCAATATTCCAAGAGCTTTATAACATACATAAGTAAAAATATTTTTCATATTAATACTTCATATACATCAGCTACCTCATATCTCAGGTTATACTGCTTAAGTTATTCCCATAGGAATTTATCTATGTATAATATGAGAGAAATATATAGTTAGGAAAGAATTTGTTTTTACTATTTATCAGCAGTGCATATCAGAGAAGAGCTGCAGTTAAAAAAATACAGTTTCTTTCTAAAACTCCATAAGGTAACAAGATTTTCTCCTTCAGATGTTGTTAGATGCTGCATTTTGTTTTCATTCCTTTGTAAAGGCAATGAGTACAGTTTGAAGAAAATATTTAGAGTTTAATTCTAAATTGAAAAGAACTGGCTGTTCATCAATATAGAAGAAAAACCTCTAAATAGAACGTGAAGTCAGGAAAAAAGACCATCAAAACTTAAATAGAAAGAGCTCAAATATTTCCCATCTTTAGAATTCCTTGATGTGTACTCAGGGTGGGAAGAGCAGATGAAGGAAACGACTTTTCTGAAAGGTTGCACTGCAATGAAGGGCAAGATTAAGGTAGTTCCCTCCCCCTATATTCAAAAGAAAAGCAAGCGGAGAGTAAGATAGAAGGAAAGTGCCTGGGGAAAGTAGCATCACTATCGAAATCATAAAAGATGTATAAGGACATCAGTGGAAGAACTAGAAAAACTATTAGAAGAATGCCCTACAGGGCTATCCCAATGGCTCAGCGATTAGCACGCTGCACTGCCACTGGGAAAATACAGCCAAGGTTTGAGGCGAATCTTAGCATCTCCCTCATTGGTACTGGCAGCTCAGAGCCTTATGAGGATGGTGAGTCCACAGTGGAGAAAGACTGATACATTGCTCACTTGCCCAGAGGTATGCACCTAGGCTCTGTTTTGACCACCAAAGCTGTTTCACGAAGGAGGATCTTTTTTTTTTTTTTCAGTCATCAACTATCCTAATTCCCTCTCTATGTGAAAGCAAAAGAGCACTTCTGACTCACTGTCATTATGATGAAGAACCGCTCATTTTCCAAGGCTAGAACTCCAGTATTAGAGTCACTTGCATCCTTTGCTTTGTCCCAGAGTTTGGTTAATTAATTCTCTCTTAGCACCAGAAGTTTCCTGCAGTGTTGATCTCACCCAGGTTTTCTGGCAGCACCAGCAGAAGATCAAGAGATAGATGGGCAGCGAGTGCTTCCAGATTCTGCTTTTGCAGAGTGAAGAATCTGTGAGTTTGGCAACCTGTGATGCTCCTCCAGGCAGTTTTAGTGCCTGTGTCTCCATTACCCTCATCTTCAAGATCAGTGTTAGGTTTCCAAAGTAGAGTAATCTGCTTTCATTGGCATCAAATTGGGGTCATGGAGACGAGACCACAACTAAACTGTGCTGCTTGCACATCCACAGAAAGCTGATTGATACCAGACAGTTTGATAAGAAGCTTAATTCAAGAAAGTAGAAAAATAAATCATGTAGTCTTTTTTTTTTTTTTTTTTTTTTTTTTTTAAATCTCTCTGAGAAACACCAGCATCTTATCCTGTGCCCTCACCACATTAAGAGTTTCAGTTGCTAATTCCCTTTGGTCCCACTTGTCTGTAAAACAAAGCAAAACTTACAAAGGACCCAGGAGTAGGCAACACTTTCCCCTTTCAGTTATTTATCTTTCTTTTCAGGCTGTGTCAGTGTTCCTAAACCAAAATAAGTTGCAGAAGCAGCAGTGTTTCCCGGAAATGAAGCAAGAAGTGGCAGCTTAAGGTTTTTGACTCTTGGCCCACCTGCTCTGGGTGCCCTGTCTTGGAACAGGCAGAGCCAGAGGTTCCTGCCAGCTTCAACCATTCTGTGATTCTGGACTGTGCTTAGAGGAGTCTTGTCCTTCTCACTAAGCATTCCATACTAATTCAGAAGAAACAGAAACCAAATATGCTGTCTCTTATAACTCCTTTTTGATGAACAAATCCAAATTATTTATACATACAGGAAAAAAAAAAAAAAAAAGAAGCACAGAGGCTTTTTCTCAGAACATTTTCAGACAAGCCTACTATAGTCTCTTCTTTTTGATACCAACAGTGCACTGGTGATTCCTGCAGCAGTGAACACACTACATGAAAATTCATGAGACTGAGCATATGTGTTTCCTTCCTGCTGGCCAGGTTGGAAGTCCCAACCAGTACCAATATCAACAGCATAACAACAGTTCTGTTAGAGCAGTTTAAAACTGTGCTAGGTCCTCACATCCATGCTTCTCCACATTTTCTATGGTTTTTGTTTATAGCAACAGCATTATTTCTTTCAATTCACTGAAGACAACAGTGTATTGTGTTCCTGCACAACACAGCATAGTCCCAGGTGGGCAGCCATGTAAGTCTGGGCCTCAAAACAGCTTCTGAAACTTCAAGCACAGATGAGAGTCAGAAATAAATACTATGAACATTGATCTTAGTGTTTTTCCAACAAGAATTAAAACTTCTAGACAAATACATGTATCAAAGACTTGAATTCAGATTAGCCTCTGAAAGTGTATCTTCATCTAGTAACAGAAATCTCTAAGAGGGTACCCATTCTTATTTACTATTTAAAGAAAGCTGTATTTATAGCAATTTGTTATTATCCAGTTTCAATTCTCACTGTTAAGCTGATTGTCCAAAATCTTCCTTGCCTTCTTTTCGCAATCAAGAAAGTGTTGAGCATACTCACAGGATACTTTCAATGTTTAAAAATCTCAAATCTTACTTTTTCAATGTCAGGCTTCTCTTGGGTTAAAAAGAAACAAACTGTTATGTAGTTTTCATGGTTTATCAGAAACGTTAAAGAGAGAGCTTTATTCACTCCAGAGTTACTCCTCCATCCACATTATTTGTGCTTCAGTCATTGCTTTCCATATCATATTAACCACTGAGAAGAACAAACACGACAGGCAGCACTTAACCAAGTATCCTTACTTTTCACTCTTCAGAATTCCTTGTATTTTTCACTTTGACAATAAATAAATAAATAAATAAATAAATAAATGAATGAATAAATAAAATGATCTAATGATCTGAAATAATTCCAGCCCATCTCCCCAGGTCAGGTAGCTCATTGTCTGGAGACAAATTGCTCCAAATCCAAAACACATTGACTTTTAGATGTTAGCAGCTTTTGCATGTGTATCTTTTTTATTATTATTATTATTATTATTTCCTTTAATTACTTTTACACTTTGTCATAAGTCTTGTCACAATTTCAAAGAATATTTTACTATGTACTTCATCAAATCCAGACTGGATGGTAGTTTTTGCCTAAATAAAGTCATTAACCTCACTTTATTCACTAGAATTACTCCCCCAAAAGCTACTTAATTTTTTTTTATTATTATTTTCACTGTCGCTGCTGGATCACATTATCTTATTTTTATAACCTCTTAGGCATTAGCAACATAGTGGATGAAGATTTTCTGGACACTGAAGGAAGTAAGTCGTGTCTCTGCCTGTTCATTAGTATATTCTTTTTTAAATGTTATAGAATTTAGCCATTATTCTCTGATTACAAATTTAAAGCCATGTAGATTTAATTACAGTGTGTATAATATGGGTGGATATCGACCTGTGTAAGAAGATTATAACTTCTTTGTTCAACATTAATTGAATAGATTTTATTCTACATTTCTTGTTTTTGTCCTAAAACGGTTACGCTTTTTTTTTTTTGCTTTTTTTTTTTTTTTTTTTTTTTTTTTTTTACATCCAGTAAAGTCTCCTTTTACTTTATTTTTACACTTTACATAGTAGTCTCTTGACAAGATTGGTAAATGAAAGTTGCTACTTGCTAAGGTTATCATCCGTTTCTTCTCTGTTCTAGTGAACCTTATACAGAAGAAAAAGCAAGAGAACTTCTTCAAATTATTGTTTCTCTTGATAAGCATCTTGCACTGCGGGGAAAACCTCCTACAGGTTTTCCAGGTTTTTTTCACTTAATATAGATTTTGCCTTTTTAGTTTGGAACAAGAGAATATATGAGTTTATACAAAAAGATGTTATAATAATGGCAACAGTATCTGTAGAGTGAGAGAAGTTATTTTTAATTGAAACTCGTAATAATAATTTTCTCCTTAATTTTCAATTTTTGCAACAATTTTGTGGAAATAATTATTTTGTTTCAAAGCCTGTAGTTTCATGGGGAGTTTCAGCATTAAAAATATTAAAGTAAAACCAACTTTGTTTAACTTGACTAAAGCTGTCATAAGGTAAAACTAACCATGAATCTTTTGGTGAGACAGGATAGCAGCAGTTCATCCAGTATTCAGATGTAACCACTGAATTAATTAAAAAGTTAAAAATCTGTCTTGAATGTTTCACAGTCCATTGTATTCTCTACGTTTTCAATTCATTACCTTATTTTCTGTGCATCTTGTCTTTCAATATATGCCAACAAAGTACAGCAACTAGATTTTTCTAGGATATACTATAATTTATTACTGCTGGACTTTTGATTCTAATGAGTTTTACTGAACTGTTTTGAGCTTATAGAGGAGTACAAAGGTGAAGAACTGCATAATAGAGAAGACACATTATGCAAAAAGAAGTTTTAAATTAATAAAATGATTAAAGCCGACATATCAGACACCTGAAGTAGAAAAAAAATTAACATTTTCTTGAACTAAGTTATGGACTAAAAACATGTACTTCGGTGTTTTTGTATTTGAAGATAGGAACAAGAATTATTCCACTTAAGCAGAAATAACTTTCTTAGCTTTCAGAATATATTTATTATGGAACTTTATTATTTCTACTAAGATCAGTTTTATTTGCGTTTGATTATTATGTGTGGGAGAGGCCATGAGAAGGAATAATCTAAAATAATTTGAGAGATTTTCGAGAGATTAAGATCTTCAAAACTATTTTAACAATTGATGCTAGACATTGCAAATCATTTTTTTCCTTTTAAGTCCTGGTATCTGAATTATGATATTGTTCATTTTATCACACACATATAATTCCACGTGTTTTGTTATGATGCTGTAGGAGGATAAAAGTACCTCTAACTTTTCAAAATGGGCCTAGAGTCGCACACCATCAAAATTGTAGAGAAATGAGAATTCAACTTGAATCTCATGGTAACTTCGCATAGAATCATCCAAGGATCAGTGTATTTAGGAGTTAAACCACCTGTATGCATACATGAATAGTTAGAAATCTAGTCAACCTGAGACCACTGAGATGTAGTCCTTCCCCACCTCTCCAGAAAGCCAGGCTGAGGGTTTCCTGAGGTTTTATGCTGGGAGAAAAGTAGCTAAGGAGCAGAAAATGAATCAGTGCCTTTTTCCTCTGTGAAGCACAAAGTTAATGTGAAAGTGAATCTATATTTCTTTGTTCAGAATTACTGTAAATGTTCTCTTGAGGAGAAATTGCTCAGTCTAAGGATAATTATAGTTACACAGCCATTGAGGTGAATTAGTGTAGGGAAATAAAAGAGGCTCACCTCATCACTGAGGCAAGGAGTGGCAGTGACTATTCCAAATACTGTCTGTTCTGAAGCATCCTACAAGCAATAGTATCTGCTCAGACAGCAGATGTGTATGCCATGCTTGAAGCTAATTATTTCTGCAGGGTGACAGTCTGAGAGTGATTAAAAATATATATTAATATATATGGTATATTAGACCTATAAATATATCTTCTCTGATTTATTTGGTCTGAGATCATCTATAAATTGTCTGGCTTCTGAAGGAAAATGGCAAAATTGTCTTGCATTTAGAGGGATAGATTTCAAGTTAAATCAGTTTCTATAACAAAAATCTAAGTAAATTACAAACTCTGAAGAGCACAGATACAGCTAATTGCAGTATGCAAATAACCAAGGGTGCATGTACATCTTGAACAGATACCAAGCTAGAGATCTGAACGGAAAAAAAAATTTCAGACTATACTTATCCTCTTGGAATCCAAGAAGAATAAGAATAATGTTACAGTAGAGAGTAGTGTTTAGAAGTGCAACACACCTTATTCAGTCATGAACATGAGTAATGACAGACTGGTATTCTGTTTCAAGAGAGCAAGCAGGCATGATTGTCCTCCTCAATTATCCACAATGTCAGTCAAACTTCTTGGAAGAATTTGATGGTTTCTTCAAGCAGAGGAAAAAAAAAAAAAAAAGAAAAGCCAAATAAGTAAAACAAAGCACTAAAACAACAACAACAACACACACACACACAAAAAAAAAAAAAAAAAAAAAAAAAAAAAACCCAAAAACACAGTTATATTAGACTTTTTAACATGCTTTTTATAGGGAGCAAGAAGGATTGCTGATCCTTTTGATTCTTAAAATATTATTATAAGCTTTATTCACTGTCCCTTCCTCCTCAGAACAAAAAATATTTTGAAAGATACTTACAAAAAGTAAACATACTTACAAAAAGTAAACACAAAAACATGATGCTTCTTCCTAATAACCCTCTCATGCGACAATATTTGGTACTGATCTTCTAAAATTAGTAAACAACAAGAAATAATTTTCATTAAAGTATGTTGAGAATTTATTTTTATTTTTGTGAAGTGTTTGAGTATTTGTTGTTGGCAGCATGATAGTGGAATCAGTAGCCTACTGCTACTAAAACTGAGCACTGAAGTTAAGAATAACTTTCTTTTAGTAGTGTTGAAATCAGTGGGCTAATATTATCATTATCATCATATATATTATGGTTCTCATTGAAGTTTTGAAGATTCGTTTTTGATAGAAGGCTACTGAACCCTAAAGAAAGTGTCTACTGAAAGTTATCCTCACAGTGAAATCAAGTCCAATACAGCCCTGTTTTGCAGAAAATAAAAGCTTTGTTAAGTATGAGAGCTATGCATTATCATTTTCATAGAGTATATAATAAACACAGTGGATAACTGTAAACACATGTTGCCATTAGATTTTCAGGAAAAATGTACAGTACATTATCAGCTAACAGCACAGGTTACATAATACTACAGCATATTTTCAAGAGAGACATAAGAATTAAGATAACACATTTTATGCTCTTTTAACCACAGGCTTTCACTTTTTCTACATAGCTATGAGAATCACACTGATGGAGTCCAGTGTCTCTTGCAACAGAAGAAAATACCATCAGCACATCCACCCTACACAACCAGTCTTCTGCCCTTCTCTCCCAAGCCAGAAGAATAGTCTTCTGCAGTCTGAGTAATAGTATCTCCACTTCACTGAAATACTCAGACAAAACAAGATTTGTAACATTAGACCAAGGGAGAATAAATTAAGATGCTTACTAGGAAAAACAATCTTCAACTTTTTAAAAATTTAAATCTAAACACTACTGACTTCTTAAATGGCTAGAAGAACTTGAATAAAAACATCAGATGCACGGCTTGATCGTACTCTATTTTGTGCAGGTTCCTCCCTTTACCACTTCATGAATGTTGTCATTCCACAAACTTTCAACAATACCATTATATTACAGTAGAAAAAGCATCAACAGGAAATACTGTACACAAACTTGAATTAGGTATGTGGAGTATGTAAACTCTTCATTCTGGCTACAGATTGTGAAAATGGTGTGCAGATTTATTTTTTTCTTCTCATATCTCTAAGATACTTCCTGTACTCTGGGTCCATTTTCCAATAATAGTGTAAAATTTTATGTTTTAAGACATAAGCACAACATTTCCAAATTTAATTGAATACTTAGTTCCTTACAGTCATGTGTGTCTTCACAGCTCAGAACTATGTAATCATGGAACCACTAAAGTAGAAAGCACAGGTAACGAATATCCCATCAACACCAGGACAAGGCATAAAACCAACTTAGTCTCTGTATAGAGTAAGAAAAAATAAAAAAAAAAAATACCTGAAACCCAGCCAACAAATGACATAAGAATCCAAGTCAGCTGATGCAGATTAGTTTAAGCAGCCTCAAACCTATCCTCCAAAGCTGCAGGTGGGCAGTGATGAGAAGAAAAGAAGCAAAATATTTAAATGCCCTGTTTCCTTCAAGCGTAATAGATGAATTTTCTCATTTTGCCTTAGCTGCAGGAAGCAAATCAGGTATCTCAGTACAGAAGATATTTATGTAACTTTGAAGTCATACTAGCACATTACATGATATTCAGGTCAGCTTGAAAACACTGGCACCTGACCAGCTACATTAGTGCAATACTCTGTTACACCATTCACACCAACACCCCATCTTTCAATGCCAATTCTTTGCAAAAGTTTGTCAGATTCAACTCTCATCAGAAGTTGTGCAGATTTTTTAATTTTTTATGTACTTTTTTGAGCCTTGAGGCTGCCTTGTGATAGAGCTTCATAGAAAAGTTTCAAAGAAATTACATTACTTTTAAAGATTTGTTTATCTTGCAAATTCATCTAGATTCTCTTCAACAGAAAATTGATAGTTCAGAACTTTATTAAAGTCTTTAAACAAAACAAGAACTCTATTGTATATTTGGACATATTCTCAAGGAACCCACAAGCAAACAGAAATACATATAAAAATACATATTGAAATCAATTTTGATTTTGAGAGAGCATCACAGTCAATCCACGTGTAAGTCACTGAACACTGGGTTACTGGTTTTGACTGAAAGAATTCTGCATAAGAACAGCTATGATAATAGAAAGGATGATTGACAATCCTGATAGCTTCTGAAGGACCAACATTACTGAAGAAAGAATAAGAATTATATTTTGACAATTAAGAACCCCTTTCTTTAAAATAAATAAATAAATAAATAAAAAATAAAGTTAGAGGCTGGATTGATCAAATAATTGTAACTTAATATAGCAGATATGATCAACTCTGAAAAACAAGATTCTTAGTAACTTTACCACAATGTTCATTGTAGAAGGACATACGCATAGTTATGTATGCGTTGTAGAACCCCTGTAAAGTAATAACTTTAAATGAACTAGCTCTGTTAAAATAATACATTTCTGGGCACCAAACCAAATATGTGCAAGAATACAGTGCAAACCTTCTGAATGATAAAGCAGGAAACTAACGAGAAAATAAAACTACAAAAGGAACGCTCAATAGAAAATTGAATGATAAGGATGTTTATATTAATAGTTGTACATGTTACCATGAAATCAAACTAAATATGATAAGAGAACCTTTTAATATTACTATCTGTTGAAGAAATATATTTATTAAAACACTTGACCTAACAAGGTTGCTTCTAATTTCATCTCTTATGTTGATTATAAGGAAATGGTACCAGGAATGTATTTGTTCTTTTTAAAGTATTTCTTTCATTGTAGATATATGCTCTCCTTTGTTAGGGCAGCACTGCAGACCCTGATAGGGATCCAGTCTCTGAAACCAAACCTTATTCCATTTAAAAAGCAGGACCTGTGCAGAGTTAGATCCAGGACCTCAGAGAGTCCTAAATACCAAACTCCTTTTGAAAACAAGAAACAATACCACCCAAAATTCAGACCTTCAGAGATGCTTGGTCCTCTGAACTCCTGTGAGGGCCAAGGTCGAGTCTCGGGAGGCAGCGAGTATATTGAAGCTTCAGCCATATGCTGTCATCCTAACACGATATTCAACTTCTCCCCAAAATTTGGGAGCCAAAGTTGATGATGATAATTGATAATATCAGGGAGGAACTGAATTTCCAAGCACAACATCAAAAAGTCATTTCGCTTCCTGAGCATCAGATTGCCTATGAAGACAAACCTCAGCAACACTATTAGCTTGTTAGGGCTGTCATTAAATTTAGAACTCCCAGCATCTCCTCTTCTAACATCAGACCAATTTGTTGCCGAAACGCATTCTTATTTTACAAGAGCAGGATATCAGAACTAGAGGAGCTGAAAAGTAACCTGCTTGGTGAACACACTTTCTTTAAGTAGCAAGAAAGCCTTGAAAGTAAAGATTGCTCAAAAATGTCAGGAAATCAACAACATTTGGAGAGTGGATATCAAGGTGTGAAAAATAAGAGCAGGGCCACAAATACTACAGAATAAAATATCATAGTAAATTAGTTTTCAAAATGATATTTTGAAGGTTAAGTATTTCTCCCTAAAATAAAACTGAGAATGCTTTCAGTATTATTTCTGTGCCTTCTGCATATATCAATCTACTTTTCATGTATTCTTATTTATAAAAAACAAACAAACAAACAAAAAACCCTTATTCGGATATCACTGAAAACAGAGAAGGTCTAACAGATCATAAAAGAGGAACAAAAATTAAACTAACCTAAATTAGTTTATTTTTCATGTTTTTTTGGTTCTATCCAAACCCCAGACTCTGTCTCTTGATGCTTACTGTGAAGTTGCCTTCTGCCCTGGTGGACTCATGTCGAAGTCACCTGACTTAAGAGGCAGATGGCAGTGCCTTGCATCTACAGGTATGTAGATGAAATATAGCAGATTAAGTGACTCTGAGCTGATAACTCCAGCCTCTGCTCTTCTAGCTTTTTCAGAGCTTGCGACTCATTGCCATTCTCCTGAAGTCACAGAGAAAGGACAGACGGTTTTAATTATGATCACAAAAAAAGTCTATCAGGCATATGGAGATAACAGCCTAGAATTTTTACGAGGCCTTGGAGAAGTTGGTTTGCCAGAATTTGAAACTCTGGCAGTTGACTTATTTGAGGCTGAGAGAAAGTTTCCCGCATCTCTGATTTTTTGCCAGGAGAATCTGAAAATAAAGTTACAAATATATGACCTTTGCTTAGAAATGGATGATAGAGAAAAAGTAAAGATAAGAATAGCTATGGGTCACTAGGAAAATAAAACAGAACACTCTTCTAAGAAGTAATCATGAAATATTTTGAACTTTATTTCAAAGCCCCTCCTCATGGGACTTGCTTGAAGTTCTACCATGTTTTGTTGAAGTCAGTGAAATTTTTGTGCCAGATGGATGGAATTCTTGATAACTATATTGTAATAGCTGTAAAGGATTTGCAGAATAGCACATAACTTAATTACTTGAAGACTGTTTTAAAATGAACATTTGGGAGAAGGTGGGGAGGCAAGAGACCAAAGATTTCCTTATATCCTGGTGGCATGTTAAAAATGTAAAGAAAAACCTGAGCAATTACTTTTCTAATGGAAAAACTGATAGTACTCTATTCCTGGAAAAAAAGTAGGATTTTTCCTACTCTGATGTTGAATGCCTTAGCTTCTGTTTATTTCCACTGGAAGTCTTTTAAGAGTCTTTTAAGAGAAGACTATGCTTAATTTGCAAACATTAAAATAACTCATAGTCTAGATACATTTCACTATACATTTAACTTTACAATAAGAAGCTATATGAAGAACTCGGAAGAACAGACTTTTGCTCTTTGTGAATGAGTACTCTATGGGACATGCTGGAATTGCAAGCAGAGCACAGTCAGACTCCAACACAATACAGTTCTCACCAGCATCATGAGTGCACTGCTTTCTTAAGCACATCTCCGGTGTGTTGTTTTGTTTTGGTTCTTTCTCCATAAGAAAAAAAAATAACCTAGCAGCAGCAAATTATCTGTATGTGCAATCACTGATCATTGAGAGCAAAACCTGCTTTATTATTGGAGATATTTACAAGTGTAGGGCAATTACAGCTGCCTTGTATGTGAAGTTATACAGAGTGATTCCTTAGCACCTTCACATTCTTCTCTCTTGCAACTTGTATTTCTCTCACAGTTGTATACAGACACATAGGATAAGCCCTGATAAACAAGGCTCAAAGGTTGTAGATTTTACCTGAGATCATTTCTCATCCCTGAAAAAAAAAACAAACACAAAAACAAACAAAAAAGAATGACAATAGCTGCAACAACACTGCTTCTTGGAGAACAATCTAGGAAAACCAGAGTCAAAAAGCCTGCCAAATTCAGAAGTTGTTATTCAGAGTCAAGCTCTTGTACTTAGAATGACTTGCAGCTTACAGTATTAGCTCTCAAAATGTTTTTTGAAAACAGGGACTGCTAGACTGGTTCTTTCAACAAGTGAATAGCACAGTGAAGATTTGGAGGAAAATTTCAGGTGAAACAGATGATGGCAGAGCTCTTTTAACTTCCCTGCTGAAGCTGGGTATTTGACATCAGCTGGCTACGCAGCCAGCTTGCTTTCTCTGCAGAAAGATGCCATCTGGTTTGAAAACCTTAAGATGGACTGTATTTGGGATATAAAAGTCCATGTAACTTTCAAAAATCATGACTTGTCCAAGTATTTTTGCCCATTCAAGAAATATTTTTTTTTTCTCACACTTAAATTCCAACTTCACTAAGCAAGCAAATTTCTGCATCGTGATGAGCACCAACAGTGTTAGCTGAAATCAAACCATGTAAACACTACTCAATTCATAGGTAATCCTGTTGAATTCAACATCCTTACCCAATCAAAACTTACTGCTCTGAAATCCACATTAGCTATCACTGTTCCCTATTAAAGACATAGATGGGAGTTAAGTAACTCTTAGAGTAGATTTTTGCACCCCGACTACTGCACCCCGGAGCTGAGCGAGATGATCGCGGGCGACTGGCTGGAGGCCAACTTCTCCGACCTGGTGTTCACGTACTGAGCGGGCGGAGGCGGCGACGGGAGCGGCAGACGCCGGCGGTGGTGATGGTGGTGATGATGATGATGCTTAAAAAAAAAAAAAAAAAAGTCTTATTTAAAAAAAAAAAAAAATCCTGATGTTAGTTCCGAGCCTGGGAGTTGTGATTTTTTTTTTTTTTTAATTTAATTAAAATGGATTAAGAGATTAAGATGGATTAAGAGATCCATCAAGATCTCTGAGCAAGCAGCAGTACAGTGCTTTCTGAAGACAAGAGAATAGTGACCAAATTGCTATTGAATCAGCTTAACTACAAGTACAATGAAGCCTAGAGCTGTAGCCATTTGGCAAAGAGCTTTATGATCTGTTGTACTATGGCATGAATTCCCTGCAGAGATTTGGCTTCAGTATGAATGCCGGTGGCCATTGCCATCAGTGTATGATTGAGGTGGGGATGGAGTAACAATATGGGAATAGCATTGGGAAATTCAAATTTTTCCTCCCATTTTTTCAACTTATTTTTCCACTTCCATGTGTTTTTTATTCTGATTTTGAGGACAGAAATAATCATGCACTTACCCTGTAATAATGTAGTAATCTGTCATATAAATACCCTGCCATTATATGGTAATTATGGTTTCATTAAATGATCAACAGCTACCATGTTAGCCAAGAATAATTACACATTTGTGCCCTGTATCTTAAAGTGTTCTCGGCACTTTTTTTTTTTTAATTGAAAAGGGAGAAAAAATGTTCCCTTGTGAATAAGACCACAGTTTGGCCCAATGCATGCATTTATTCAGTATGACTTGGAATGCCACGATCTCCTATTTTGACTTTATTCCACAGCATACCAAGGTCTCATTTAAAGGAACTTCACCACAGCTATTATGGCTGCACATTTTCAAAGTTTCCTGAATAAGGGGCCGTTCCACATTACTGCCTTTTTTCCTTTTCACTTCTAGCGTCAGTTCATTACTTTCCAGAAATTTAATAACACCCCAGTGTGTGGACTATAGCTCTCTGTCTGTACAACCTGGTTTAACATTTGACACTGATCCATACAATCTGCTAGCTTGAAAATTTCTGTGATTGTCCTCAGCTCTGAATATCTTCTTATGGTTAGCAAAGAGGGACATTCTTCACTTTTGAAACCTTTTAATTTCTTTAAGTTGAAATTGGAGATATTGGATGTAAGGAGCATGTTTAATATTCATAGAAGATGCATTAAATTGTGCTGAATATACCAGTGCATGTAGATCTGCTAAATTTTACTATGTAGACATGGTGAAAAAAAAAAAAAAAAAAAAAAAAAAAAAAAAAATTTAGCAGTACATTTTCCAACTTACGACTTTTGAGCACAAACACATGATTATTCATTGCAAACAGCTTTTGACCATTCATTGAAATGAGTGTCAGCTGCTCCTATATTCTGGATAAATACATGAGGAGTGAATTTAGAGTGAAATTCGCATGCCTTATCATGCTTTTAAAGGTCTTAAAGGACCCTAAGTTGCCCCAGGGTATCTGAGCCATCCACACAAAGCTGGCTGGTCCTTCAGGAGACTAATGCTCTCCTGGAGTGGCAGCCACAGCCCAGGAGGGTATCCTTCAATAGTAAATGTGACCCTGGCCACCCACACTTGAGTTGTGCCACCTTCCTCCCAGCCCAGCAAGTGGCTGGGCTGAAGTCTGTAAGCTTCAGCTCTATTTCAGTTTCCTGGGCCAAGATTTCTTCTCAAAGACACGCATGTAAAAAACCATATGGGAAAGAGGGGAGGAAGTAAGGAAAGAAGAAGAAGGGTACATTCAGATCTTCTCTTTTAAGCCTCTCCCATGTTACGTGTAGATTTTCACCACTCATTCCTGCATTTCTCTCCCATACCAACTCATTTTTCCACCACCAAATTCTTTATTTTGCAGACATATCGCAATTTTCAGATAAAATCTTTCTCTCCAACTTTCCCTTTTCCAGCTCTTACTGAAAAGCTTCTGTTTCAGTGGTTTTCACCTGTATTTCCCCTTTCCTTTTCCTATGTAATTTAAATTGCTAGTTCCAAATTTCAGGGAGCCTTTTGTTTCCAGCATACTCATAGTGTCTGATTCAGCACAATAACTTGAGCCCATGCATAACCTGACACAGTCATCAAAAACATACAAATGGAAATAATTGAGCATGTACCTCACAGAACATCTTCCAAAAAATTTCACTTCACTAAAGAGTAAAAAGGGCAGGATTATTACAATAAATAATCTGGACCATTTCCTTATGCTTGGAGTAACTCTAGAATAATCTTTTTTTCCTAAACAATTAAGATGTTTACACTGAATTAAATGCAAAAAGATTTTAAATGCTGTACAGACACAATGTTGGAGCCCTTTCTGAAATGCAAACTTTCCATTTGCAATGGAAAATTTTTATGTCCATTTTCTCACACTAATTCTTTTATTAATTTTTTTCTAAGACAAAAAGACTCACGATCTGTGATACAAATAATACATAAAATACAAACAACCATATAAATATATTAAGAGCTCAGCAAAGACTCTGGATGTGGTTGAGCAGTGAATTCCAATCATAACATCAGTGGTCCAGTGACAGAACCTGTCCATTGACTGCATGCCTAAAGACATCACAGCACTCTGTTCTTAGAATGTAACTCAAACTGTTGTGTACCATGATCTATTGATTTGTATTTGTACCGTGTCACTACTTCAAGTGAGATGAAATATACTCTGTAAGAAAAAGGTATCCTAATGCAATCTCTCAGACCATATGGGTCCAGCAATCTGTGGTGTGTACAAATGCCTGTGAGGTAGGTGCTTCTTGGACATAATGAGCAGAGGTATAAAAAAGGGAAAAAGTGTGCAACACAAGAGAACTGAGAGTACTCAGACATGATCCTTAATCTTTGTAAATCATCACTGATGCCATAGGTTATGGCACACAGTGAAGCTCTGGGCATATTTCTGAGTAAATTAGGAAAATCAGAAAACCCAGAGAATTTCTAGATCCTACAGAGATACTCCTTCTATTTCACATAATAATATGCATTATTTATAGACACTTTCAGGATATCTAAAAGTATTTTTCAAGAGGAATTTGTTACCAGCCCTTATTGGAACTATGCATATATATAAAAAAGCAAAAGCTCTGTAACCTGCAGGAAAATGCAATCAAGAAATTCAAAGCTAGATTTGGACTCCCCCTCCCCAATTATTACTCGAGTGAAATCCTGACTGTTGAGAAGGAAAAAGCAGCTCTGTCATGTTTTATTTATATATTTATTTATTTTTAAAAAGCTTTGCTAAGAAAGGGAATAATTTAATACCAGGAAACCTACAAAAGAAAGATGACCACTGATAGTATATGCAAGTAGAACATACTCAGGTAACTTGACCCATATTTTTAAAATATATATATTTAGTCTGTCAAGGGCTGCTAGCACAAAGGCTGTGGTCTTGCAACTGGAGACTTCTCTTTGAAGCCCCAGGGCCCCATAGGCCCATCCTGGCAATGGGGCATATATGTGCTCTGGGGGTGGGAGGCAAAGTCGTTAACAGAGCAATAACATTGCTATGGATGGCTTAATAGAACTTTCTTTCTGGATGCTCATACACTGAATGTGTAAAATAAGCTGAATATAACAGCTGCACAAAGCTGGCATCTTTTTATCTGCATATATTGGCCTCTTTTTTCCTTTTTTTTCCATTTATGGCTCTCACATTTTAAAAGTTATTAAGGATTTTATTTATACAAGGGAAACATCTTCCAGTAATAAAACGGAAGTGAGAATAAAACATAGGAATGAGGTGAACAATCACACAAGCTTTCAACTTGAAAACATTTTGTGCTGTAGCTGAACGTGTTGGCAACAAGCCATACAATTTGTGTAAAATCCACACGGGCAGTTCAAAATGCAAATGATAAGGATGCAAGGACTCCTACAAACACATTTATTCTGTCCCATAATTTGTTGTGTAAGTATACATTACATGAAAAAAATGCATTTCAGCAATACTGAAGTGAAAAATCAAGTCTGTTCAATAAAGGTGAAAATAAATTGCTCTTATTTACAGTCACCTTTTATTGCTGTGCCAAACTACTGTTTTGGTTTAATCTTTTTCTTTTTCATAAATTTTTGCTGTGCTTTTGAGAGGTTCTGTCATCATTTGAAAGAGTCTTCTTTTTCAAAGTGGGAAATCCTGTTAGAATATCTCCAAAGAAAAAGAATTTGAAGTGCACATGAAAGGCACCTGCAGTGTGGCCACTCTACAGCCTCATAGATCATGTCAGGTGAAGCCAGGCAGTGTTTAAAGAGGTAAGGAACTGTACCCCTGTGGGTGGCCCTCCATGGCCCCTGCCAGCCCAGAGAACTAGAAAGCTTCCTCACCAGTCTGTCTTTCTGTTTTTCTAATTGTTGTGTTTTTTCTTCTCAGTTTCCAGAGATAATTGTTTAGTAGAAACAGTAAGTATCATAGAATGGCCTGGGTTGAAAAGGGTCACAATGATCATCTAGTTTCAACCCCCCTGCTATGTGCAGGGTCACCAACCACTAGACCAGGCTACCCAGAGCCACATCCAACCTGGTCTTGAATGCCTCCAGGATGGGATCATCCACAACATCCTTGGGCAACCTGCTCCAGTGACTCACCACACTCTGTGAGAAGAACTTCCTCCTAATATCTAACATAAACCTCCCATGTCTCAGATTAAAACCATTCCCACTTGTCCTATCACTATCTACCCTCAGGAGGTTCCTCCTCCTTTTATATGCTCCCTTCAAGTACTGGAAGGCCGCAATGAAGTCTCCCCAGAACCTTTTCTTTTTGAAGCTGAACAAGCCCACTTCCCTCAAACTTTCTTCATACAAGAGATCAGAGAAATATCTTGTTTTTCCTTTCTTCTTCTGTCTAGACACATTCTAATGTTCTCACTTTGAATACCAATGACATTTTAGCTACCCTCCTTTATGTATAATACAATATTGGGGTGGTTTTTTTTGGGGGGGGGGGGGGGGAGGGGAAGAGAAGGAAGGAGGGGCATCAAACCAAACAGTGCTAGATATGTAAACTTCTGCAGTATTTATTGCAAGACAATAGAAAACGTATCACCAGATCATTAAAACTCTGACCACTGTATCTCATGTACAAGATCTTTCTTAGTACATTAAGTCCGTAAAGCAGTTTACAAGGTCTGGTAGAAACATTTTATTTTATTTAGCATCAATATTCATTTTTCCCCTATAAACCCTTCTGCCGTGCTACTAATGTTATTACTGTCAATACCAGCCCCCTTGATATTAAAGAGTAAGACTTGCTATTCAGGGACATAATGCAAACCTATTCAATTTGATGGCCACAAATGGAAACTGAGGGAATAGCATTACATATATCACACAGAGAAATAATTTTTCTAGTATGCACTCTCAAGTCCATGTTTTCCTCCAGTGCTGCCCTACTAAAATTGGTTATTCTAACTCTCAGGACTCATTTCCTAGAAGGTGCTGAAAATCACTGTTCTAGGTACAGAGTAGCAAGACAGCATATTTTTCAGCAGCTGGAAAAAATCATTTCCAAAACGATCTTCTAGAAATCACCATTGTTAAACCATAAAGAGAATTCCTGAAGTATTTGGGAAACCTAAAAACCTAGAGTTAAGCTTTACATGGAAAACAACTGTACTTCATCCTGCAAAATATCTCCTGTGGTGCATAAAAAAAAAAAAAAAAAAAAACAACACAAGGAAGCAAACAAAACCACAACAACAAAGACCAAGAATGCTCAAGTTTCCTTACTAACATCTCTAAACTGAACATCACAATGACACAAAAGCCAGATGTTGTATCTGTGACCCTGCTGAGATACCTTGTTATATTAAGGGAATTATTTGTGCTGTCACACTCGAATACATAAAACAGTGAAAGAAATCAAGAGCAGTGGAAATATTGCTGGATTAGTTAACAAATCTTGAGCTGTTGTTCATGTGAAAATTGTGTCTAAAAACAGACATTATTTCTCCTTAGATGAGTAATGGAAAGTTTATATAGTTTCAGATCAACCCTATTTTTTTTCCTGTAATTTTGAAGGTTACCAGCTGACTCAGGCACTTTAGTCCTGTACTCCAAAGTGACTTCAAGCACTCAACAGCAACCAAAGGATAATCAGTGTGACTTACTTAAACATAATATCTTAAAGCAAGACCAACATCTGCATTGTTTACATATTCACCGAACGTTTCATTGGGTTTAGTGTTAAGCACTTATTTTTACATAGAGAAGCACAGACAAAAATCATTAACTCCTTTCTTTTTCCTTCCGTTTCTTTGAATGGTAAGACAAATGACAATTTTTATTTACTTAAAATGAGGAGGTCTTTATCTTTGTTTCACAAAAATCCCAAATAATTATGGAAAAACAGCTCACTTTCTCCATCCTACCAAAGTTCCTTCCATTTTGTAATGGAATTTTGTCTAATTTCACCTCTTTGAAGGGATGAGTCTGTGTATTCATATAGCATGAGGAGTCATACTGTAGATAAGTCTACAATTACATTTTACTTAAACAATTTCACTTACTGAAAGTGTAGACTTCCCTGCCTTGTGCATTTGGTATTGTCTTTGTTATGAATGGAAGCAGTTAAGTTAGAATTAATTTCATGAAGGATTTAGCAACAGGCAGTTGGACCCCTATCTGCCTTGAATGGTAAACACCAAATGGCCTAACACAAAGTGGCAAATTAAATTAATTATGCTCATGCGTATTGTCTGCATATAGGCTTTCTTTTTTCTTCTTAGAAGAAAATACCCTCAATGTGAAACAAAACCGTATGCCATAGCTAATTAAGTAATTGCTCTAAATTGCCATAACTAACAGATGCATGCCTAGGTGTATTCACATTGTAAATCTACAGAAGAGGGCATAAGAAATTAAGAAGTTTCAAATGGAAGAGAGCTCACTCAGATGAATTACTTTACCCTAAATATCATAATTGGCCTCTCTTACAAGAACTGATACTTTTAAATTCCAGAAATGATAAATGAAGGACTTCATTAATTAAGGACTTTACCCCTTTACCCTTGAAACAAATATCTCTTTGTATATATACTTTTCCCCCCCCCACACACACACTCTCCTCCCTCTCTTCCTTTCTGTTCTCTTGTTTTTGGCTGTAGACTCACAAAGCAGTATCGTGATCCAGGATTTGTTTGAAGAGATTTCATCTGGAATGGAGTCAAGCAGGGCAGAGGCAGGGGAGCTTTTACAGATTATGACCTGTAATCTGGTTAATACTCTGAAGCACAAGGATCCAAATGTTGAATAGTTTTGGAAAAGACTACAGCCTATGTAGCCACATCCCATTCTGACAAGATATGCTGGGGGTCCAAGATGAAACCAGCTATCTCTACAGTCTAATATGAATTGAAATAAAATTTATATAGTTACTGACACTTAAATACTTAAATGTACTGCTTACAACAAAGTAAGATGGTAATAAAGAAGAAAACCTCATTCTCTGACACCTTGCATGTTTCTCTTGGCAATAGAAGTCTGCACAAGGCTCTATGTAATGCTGAGAATTTCATCCAATATCTCTAAGGACTATAGAATGTTGGCCATGGTTTCATGGGATAAAAGCTTTTAATCTCTCTCTTTTTTTTTTTTTTTTTTTTTTTGGAGATCATCAGACAGCAAACTGATTCACAAAACCTGGTGAAGAGCTAATTACGTAGATACAAGATAAATTCCACTTCTCATGCTTGAGGAGCCAGGATGCAAGACAATGTCTGAATGAGCTTTGTGTCTACATCAGAATTCTATTTACTTTTATTGTCAAATAAAACACAAACAATATTGTAATAATTTGGAAATAATTCCTGAATATGCAGACTGTGCTGAAGTGAGATTCCCTGGGATGGATGGATGTATATTTTACCTGCTGCATACACTCATTTTAAATGGACTTGTGGCACAACTGATTGAGAACAGGTGGCATAACAACAAAAACTGCAAGAGATCATCTATAAATATATGAATTCTTTGTTTTCCATGATAGAGAGAAGTACAAGGCTATGGACTGCTTCAATCAATGTACTCGAGTAACTTGATTTTTTTTTCCTTTCTCCAGATTATATCTTACTTTAGCAGCACAAAGGTAAGGGATTAGATATATTTAGCATCCACATTCTTTGCAACATGTACTGAAAACTAGTTAAAAGTTAAAAAATAAAAAATTGGAGATTCTGCACAGTAGACTACTATCTACTTTTATTTTTCTCTAACCTAAATAAAGGAATTACATAAAATTGTGTTTCTTTCAGTTGTATTCATAATACAATTCTAAGATCAGAAAAAGTTGTTCTGTATAGATGGGCTAATTTCTGCATAACAAAGACCATAAATATTATTTTAGTTAGAAATAGAAAGACACCCATCTTGAATCTAAGCTCAACACACCTTATTTTAGAAGACAATAAAAGATAAATATCCAAATTCATTAGTCTTCCTGTACCTGCATGGAAGATCCTCTGGACACATGAATCACAAGCACAAACTAAAGAGGTCTAACCAGACTAATTGTGTGGGATTTGTCTCACAAATGAGAGAGTTTATGATCAAATTTTAGCTCTCCCCAGCTAAATTAGTCATCTGGATTCCTTCTGAAGTTAATACAGAGAAACAGACAGGAGAAATCAATTCTGCACCCTGAAGATAGACATCTCAAAGGCTTAGGCACCTAAAAAGTAAGCGTGGTGAAGGCCACCTTAAGCAAGATATGAACCGCTGAGCCAAATGATCTGAAAGCCTCTATTTATCCCACTCTTGTGATAATAAGAAAAAGCTTAAGGGTTCCAATAGGAATATATATTTCTAGTCATAATTTTCAGTCAGTGGCTCATTTTACATCTTGTTCATTTGAGTGAATCTATCCTTATGATTAGATAAACATTAATTATAGGTAGTAAAATCTGAGTATTTTGTCAAGTAATGTGTGTGTATAGAAACGTGAAGAGTAGGAAACAGTTGCTTACATTTTCAGCTGTAACTCAAGACATTCCTGTGCTTTTCAGAGTCTTGTCAAAGTTTTCCAACACCTTTTTTTTTTTTGTTTGGGGGAAATAGGCAGGGATAATGCAGAGAAAGTCTGTCCAGAGTTAACAATACCTCTTATACCATCTTTTTTTTTTTTTTTTTTTTTTTTTTTTTTTTTTTCAGCTATATTATCCCTTTTCATCATAACTTTGCTCTCACAAATGAAGTTTTCAAGACAGACTAAACTCAAGATCTTTTAAAACAAGATTCTACACATGTGGAAGAGAAATACCAGAACAACTTACAATATTACTGGAAGTCAGTATCCATATACATAAAGCCAGAATTTGTTGGAAAGCTAACCCAACTTTCAAGAGTAGCCATGCCTATCGATCCAGAGACAATACTTTATTTCAGTTTCTCCAACAGGTTCTGGTCATTAGCTACATTTTTCAAAGCTGAGAAACTGATTGCAACTTTTAAGAAGCAGGAACATTTCTCTTATGAATAGCAACCAGTGGAATAGAATGAAATTAGAGGAAAAGAATAACTCTTTATTAAATCTCAGACGTTGCATCCAGAAAAAAACGATTCTCCTACTTCTACGTTGAGGATAATCAGTTCTAAATTGAAAACATTTATAAAAGTGCTTTAATTGTAGTCAGTTACATTGTCGTCGGTTAAATAAAACAACTATGAATTTAAGAGAGCTTTAAAAAAATATTGTATTTATCAGCATGTTGTACTACTCGCTTATTGGAAAGGATAAACTTTTCTTTAAGGAAAATAAAGTACAAATACATAACAAGACAGTATTCATTTGAAGAAGTCCAAGCTTCCTGTGTTCTGATTTAAATGAATTCACCCTGAATTCAGTCTTTCCAGTCCCTATGCTTGTGGTAGTAGAGTTTTCTGGCCCCCCTTTAGTTTCTCAGTGTCTTTGTGGTAATGGTTGTGCCTAAAAAGGGAATGCAATGTTCCAAGTGACTTCACACAGACATGCCTAGGGCCTGATCCAAGCCTATTGACAGCGGTTGGAGTCCTTCCATTTGCTTCAGTGGACTTTGAATCAGTTATTTTATAAGGATGTTACCTCCTGGCTTCCTGATCCAAAAGACATGCATAAAGAGGCCAAATTTGCTGCACCCTTTTTTTTTTTTTTTTTTGGTACTCCATTAAATGGCATCTAGCTCTCTCTCACCCTAAATTACTATCTTATTCAAGTAACAGTTTTAGGTCTCTTCTTAAGGCATTTATCATGAGTATAGTAATTTTTACCTTGTAATTTTTTTTGTTGTTGTTGTTATTGAACATGATCTGATTACTTTCTATTCACAAATCTAATTCTTCTAGATTTCCTTTTCTATTACACCTCTGCTCCTCACAAGTAATGGCTGCTCCTGCCATTTCAACATCATTTATGAAAATTAGTACCTCTGTTACTGTCTTTCTGAGATCATTAAGGAAGTTAAAGAATAAACCTTAGTACAGATCCTTGTGGTAATGCGGGATTCTCTTTCCTTTTTACAGTGGTGCTGTTTGTCAATGCCCTTCGTAGACAGCCCTTCAAATGGTAATATAAAGTCATAGCCATCTTTCAAATCAATCTTAATTTATAAAAATCTGAAAGAAAATACAGCCTAACATTTAACCAGCATCCAACTGTAGTGCAGCCAGCTCTTTTAACTGTACTTGTATTCAGCAAGACTTTTCAACAAATTCTTATGAAATCTCTCAGCTTATTAAATAAGTGCATCTGTTATTCCGAAAAAAATTAAATGAAAAAAAAAAAAAAAGAACATCAGCGAGTTTCAGTAAGCTTTGCTAGAATTAAGTTAATAGTGTTTATTTCATAGGACTCTTATTCATCACCTACATGTCTATTGGCCCTGTTCTTCCTCCCAGTAGTATATGAAGCAAAGATTGTCAAAGATCAGAACATTTCTGAAAGTTAAAATCCTCTCTTCTCAGTTCTTGTAATGTGGTATGTCTTTTTTTACTAGGAATTAAAACAAATCTGTTATTGGTACCACAAGTTCAACTTCAACTCCTTTGGAACTATTAAGGTGTCAGTTACCTTAGGCAGGCAAATTGCAGGTACACAGTTGTGTGTTGTTTGCTTGCTTTTTAAGTACTCCCTTATTCAGTTCTTACCATCAGAAACTGCTTCTAAGAAATTATTTTTAAAATTTTTGGTACCACATCATAACAGCTCGAGGAATCACTTAAACTTCTTCCATCTTTTACAATCAAACATCTAGTTCAGTCTTTCTTCTTCTTTTATTGTTCATAATTAAGCTACATGGCTGCCTTCTAACCCTCATATTCTGTCTTTTCTTTAGTAGAAGTATAACTAGAACAGTTTGATCCTAGTTTAGGTATCACAGTCCTCTTATTAACCAGGGAGCTTTAATTCTTATTCTGTGTCTTACCATTTCCTAAGTTCCTTCCTCAGGTAAAGTTTTCATAAAATTGAAGAGCACTTTCCCTGAATTAAGCCTTTTCTTTGCTTTTGCTTTATGAAATTTTACTTTAGTGATAGTAGAACATCTTTTATGCTGCCAGCTTTATATTCAGAAAAAGCTACTTTCATTTATCTTTGTTTCCAAATAAAATAACTTAATCTTCTTTAATTCAACACACAGAATTTCTAGTAGCATCATTAGGAAACCTACCTTTACTTGATGAGAAGACACCTGCTATATTAGCTGAAGGGATAATAGAAGTAAGCTCAAGAAGCCTTGTTGAATATCTTCCAGACAAAATATACTAACGTGAAAATGATTGTAGGTCTTAAAAAAAATAAAAATTAAAATTAAAAAAAAAAGTAAAATTCAAAGACAACCTGTTTCTACCAGGTTCTTCATTGCATAAGCCCTGGAATCCCACTTGAACATCATGAAGTTCGATAAGGCCAAGTGCAAGTTGCTGCACCTGGATCAGGTCAATCTCAAACATCTGTGTGAACCAGGTGATGGGCAGATTGAAAGCAGCTGTGTAGAGGAGCACTTGGGGGGAGTGGTGGATGAAAAACAGGATGTGAGTTGGCAATGTGTGCTTGCACTCCAGAAAGCCAACTGTAATTTGGGCTTCATCTAAAGAAAAGTGGCTAGTGAGATGAGGGAGGTGACTCTCTCCCTTTGCTCCTAGTGATTCTAATCATGAATGATAAAGCAGCATCTAAGCTTTACCTATGATGATGCGTTTATCTCCTTTGTTGCTGCCCTTGCTGTAAACAGATGACAGGTTCTCCTAATGTGGCTTGTTTAGTTCTTTATTTGTCATGCAAGATACATTAAAATATACTTGTATTAAAATTTAATTGTATTAAATTGTATTAAAATGAAAGAACTTTAGGAGGGAAACTTTGCTTTAGTCAACAACCTGTTATACGCAGTTGTTTCAGCTAATGTGAGTAGAGTACTTCTTACAAGTGGTTAAACTTGGGACCCATTAGAAAAATGACTGATTTTCTGACTGTCATTTTGGCTGACTTTCACAGACACTGTTGTTCAGGATATAAGTGCTCAGTAATTTTTTATGTTCATGCAGTAGTGTGTGAAATAGCAGGATTCTGGTCTTGAGTTCTCCCCCAGGGTAGAGCTCAGACACCAGCCTCACTTCATGAGTCCCACACATGGCTGGGAGACAGGTGAAGGCAACAGTTCTATTAAAATTACAAAGCAGACTGAGCAGTTTGTGAATACCCTACCAATTGGGAATGATGTTTGGCACTGGAAAAAGATAGTCACGAAATACAGTGGGGGAAATTACCAAATCAAGAAAAGTGAGCTTTCAAATGAGCAACAGGTATAATCTTGGGGAGACAGAGGAGAGTGTTGGTTATTTTTAATTACGGCTTATTTGACAAGGAGAATCAGCTCTCAAATCAGTGGGGAGACAGGCATTATTCCAGTAAGAACTGAATCAGCCAACAAATCACACATAAATCTGAAGTTTCTGTGCTCTGTTTTTAGTGGTTTTCCTCTGCAAATCTGCTTCTCTTGGCTGGACCACTTCATAATGTAAACAAGGTCTAAGTCAGACCTATAGAGAAAAACAGCTGGTGATGAGGGGCCAGTATGCATACTAGACATTTCCTAACATTTACCTACCTGGAGAGTACGAAAAAGATTCTTTCAAACTAGATCTACTTTGTTCCTGTGCGTTAGAGCTGTTTATAGAGCTCCTATATATTAGAGCTCCTCACTGTTGGAGCATATTTAAAGATGTTTTACCTCAGAGTAATCCAGGTTGCATTCACACACATCACCCTGCAACATGGACCAGAACCTGGTAAATGGAGATCACTGAGAGCTGCAGTTCAAAAACATGCTTAAATTATGCAAAATATGAATGATTTTCAACAAGAATTGCATAACTTCTGTAAGAACACACTCTGCAAAGAGAGATGCAGCAGCTAGTTGTTGACAAGGAAGCATCCAAGGAAGAACATAAAAACTTAAGGCACTAATCTCACGTTCATCACTGGAATGATGCTTTGTTAAGTGATGCAACCATGAAACCATGTCTCTGTAATGTTCCTCAATGCAATAAGAGCACTTGTATGTCCAGATTTGATGTTCTTTCATTTGATTTTTGAAATCATTTTTTATGTAAATAAGTGCTCATCACAGGGCAGTAATTGTAGAAAATTATTTACTCTTTGTAAAAAACACAGATTTTACATTTCCTATGCTTGCACTCTCTTGCACCCCTCCTTTTTGTCTTTGTCATTTATTTCTATTTATTTTAATTATGGATTTTGTGTAAAATTTATTTATTAGAGATTCCATTTAGGTTTTACTCTATAGTATAATGAAATGCCTACTAGTCTGGCACTTTAATGAATTAGAAACTTGTTTAGGACAAGGAATGGTATGTCTCAATTTCTAAATTGCCCATCAAGTGTATTGTGTGAAATGTTTTGCTGGTGTTTTCATGAGAAAGAAGTACTGATTACTATAATAAAACTCTTGTGAATTTCAGTTCAGGGAGTCATACTGGGACTCAAAGGAAATGAACTCCAAGGGATATGTCATATGTAAAGTCCTAGCATGTACATTAATTCTGATCAGTTGTAGCCTTTGTGCCTTTTCTCCACACTTTTTTCCAAGTCTCTCCCTTTCTTTACTATCTGATTTACATGAAAAATTCTGCTACATATGATACAGAGAAAACAAATACTTACCTTTGAATTCCAAGACAAACAGGCAAAGAACAATTTCTTCTTTTGTGATTTTTCAGAATTCCCCTGATATTCCATGATGACCAAGAGAGTCCTCACAACATTTCAGAAAGATGGGAAGTACCAGAATAGCTGAGCTAAGACTACGTGTCCACATAGAGCACTCGTCCAGCCACTTTTTGGGTGCTAATTGCCATCATACCAATCCCTAAGAATTTATATCAGGAAAGAATAAGTTGTACTGATTCTATTAGTCCTTTGCTACAAGGAGTGCAATATTCTTACCACAACCAAAAAAGGAATCAATAAACATGTATGTTTTAAATCATAGTCAGAGTTGGCATTTTTTAGATGCAGTTCTTTTTCTCACAAACCTCTTTAACTGGCATCATTTTCTATGCTATGAAAAGGTAGTTCAACTCATACGAGTTAGTTTCACTTTAGCTTCTTGTTTAAAGCATTTGAAAACTGACTATTTTAAGTAACGCTAATGCAGGGAAACATTCTCAATAATCGTGGCTGGTGTATACACTGCTTCTACTGAAATTCCAACAGAAATATAAAGAGCCTAGCACCTGAAGAATATTTGCATGATATGATTATTTTTCCATGTTTCCACATGGAGAAAAAGAAATGCACTATAGAACTATTTGTAAGAAAGAGTGAACAGACAGAAAGATGAATCTGAGGAGAGCTTGTGGGGCAGTGATGGCTGTTGGTATGCATTTCAGTAAGATAATACAACAGTTAGTTATTCTATTCCTATCCTTCCCTCAGACAACAAAGTAGTAACATTTTTCTCGTAAAAGGAGGGGCCCCGCAACTAAGATTTTCAGGAAGCTTGGAAAGGAAATGAGCAGGGATTTGTTACACATACTTCTGGCAAGGTAAAAACCTCTTTAAGAGGAAGGTAATTACAGCAAAAATATTTTTTTATCCTTGTCAGTGTTTTATGGGCTGATTTGGCTTGGTTTGTGACTATTGGGGCAGAGGAACCACAGACCCACACCTGAGGAATGGGGGAAGGGGAAAAGGGAAAAGGATAAGGAGATGGACCTAAAAGCACAACAGCGGCAATGATCTGAGGAGGAAAGCTAATTTACTAAGTAAGATAGTGGATTGCAAGATAACAAAATATGATACAATGTAATTGGAATTAAGGCTAATAAATCAAACAAAATGAGAGAGAGAGTGACCAAAAACTGAAGATCTCACTCTAATGCTGAAGGTTAGATGGCTAAGGAGCTCATAGGCTGCAGAGACCAGTAGAAAGGGAAAAAAGTGGGTATATCATAAGTTGTGAACAGTTTTTATCTTTCCCTCTGAATGGAAAACAGACACAGAACATTAAAACTCTTCTGGGCTATGTATGTTCTTCTCTTCTGAGAACCAGGTACCAGAAAATCAACAGTCCATGAAACTGGAGCATTAACTCTTTAACTCCCATAACATGATGTTATGATGTGGAATACTGATAACAAAAATCATAAAACCATTACAATCCTCTACATATGAAGGACTATTTTCATTTAATTTGATATGCTTTTGTTCTAGGAACCATCTTTGCTACAGTAAGATAAGCATGGGAGACTGTTACATATACATGAATAAATACTATGATGTTGGAGTTCAGTGTGCACATTGCTAACAGTTCATTTCAGTTTGTGGTCAGTTTATAACAGCCATATCTTGAGTGTGCATCTCAACAAATGCTGAGGTGTAGGAAAGCCAGTGTGCTTTCTACACCTCAAATAAGGATATTTTCTTTCTAGAGCTTTCCCATTACTTCTCAGAGCACAGCAAGGATGTCTCAAGCTGCATTAGGAGAGATTCAAATTGGACATTAGAAAAATTTCTTCTCCAAAAGAGTGGTCAGACACTGGAACGGGCTGCCCAGGGAGGTGGTGGAGTCACTGTCCTGGAAGGTGTTCAAGCATTATTTAGATGCTGTGCAAGGGACAAGGTTCAGTGGGGAAATATTGATTGTGGGTGAACAGTTGGACTAGATGATCTTGGAGGTTTTTTCCAACTTTGATGAGTCTCTGATTCTATTCTATGACTTTTCCATTTTCACAGTAAAGTAGTACTTTTGGTGGGTATTTTGGAGGCTGAAATCCTTTCTTGATCTACATAACAGAATTAGTAGCAAATGTACAATTTTACATGTCACTAAACGTCTGGTTTATTCTGTAAATGACTTGAATGTTTTCGGAGAAAAACTGGCGTTCAGACTGGATATTTCTGCAGCAGTCTCTCTCTCCGTTCTAGACCTGAATCAAAGACGTGGTATTAACTCCAATTCCCTCACATGTTTGTGAAATATGTATTATTGCTGGAGTTCAATACTGTTCCTTCCCATGCTCTTAGTTCAGTTAGCTGAGTAACCACTCCTATGATACCCTCAAATCCAGTAAGTAACCAGTGTTAGCAGATATTTTCTACCATGGTTTTCATGTTCTGTCTAGAAAAGAGTTCTCTTGCTTGAAACTACCAAGAAATATGCTACTTCTTTCCATGAGTCTTGCTACCTTTTGTAACATATCAGCTAGAAAGTGGAAATACACATATCTATCACAGGCATCTTAGTTCTACAGAATTTATAAAGCTTCCCACCACATGAACTCAGAGTATTGTCCACGTGCAGTTCTAAGAGGCAGCTGTGCTGGAGTTGTTCTGATGGGGATATTCTCACTAGTGATAATTGCAAAATAAATAATCTGGGAAATAGTGTCAAGATAGATCATAATCCAGTGTCTGCTCTTCATGACATGGATTTAAATGCAGGATGAAGTTCCTTAAGTCAGAAGACTTCCAATTTATGTGGTAACAAATCAGAATTTACAGTATGTCGAAATACCAAATATGATAAAGTTACTTTGAACAAATAATGTCAACTTTAGAAGAAATGCATCGTGACTCATTCCACTAACATTTTGTCTGTGAAATTATCTGTGCAAAGGGCTAATCCTGTTCTCTACACAGAAAAAAGTCCCTTCAAGTCAGGGAGAGTTGTGCTGGTTCTAAAATTGCCTGATTGGTATCCAAATGTATTCAGTTTTACAGTTTGGAGTGTCTTATAATCTTTCCAGCAAAAATACAACGCTTAATGGTCCCAGTCCAGTAAAGTTATCCACACATACTGATTCTTATTTACAGCCAGAGTGATTTACAAGAGAAGAGACTAAATCTGCCATTAAGATCGCTGACATAGTCTTGCTCAAAAGCAGGCCAACAAACATGAACATAAAACTCTCTCCTTATTACTGAATATTGTTTATAGCTATAGCTGTTCTTTCAGTGCTCACCTCATATAGATTCAGTGCAACTGCTCATGTTTTCTTTCTCCAATGCCAATTTTTGAGCTTTATTTCCTCTTCTGTTAAAGAGGCCTAACTGTAGTGAAGTAAATATCATTCTTCTGGTAGTAGGGATAAAGAATTGACATACAAATTCTATTAGAAGGTTTTGCATTTTGGAGGTCATCAACATAATCAGATGATTAACTTCTGTTTGTTTCATTAAGTTGCAAGACTGGTAAATTTGTAGTGGCTTTTTGGGACACTGTGACAGTGTACAATTCTGTATGAGCTTGTGCTCTGAAGAGGAATTTGAAAGTAATCTAAAAATATTTTACATAGTATTTCCTGAATATCCTAAAAAGTCAGTTTTTTTTCTCTTAGCCTAGCAAAATAAGAAAGCAATTAAAGAAATAAATAATATAGAAAATACACAAAAAACCCACTTTACTGGAAGAAAAAAAAAAAAAAAAAAAAAGAAAGCAAAAAAACACTTTTCACCAAAGAGTGTTTATCTCATGTGAATAAAATACGTAAGTCCCAGTCTTGGTAAAGATATAGTGAAAGAATAATCACAATGACAGTTAATACCTTCAAATAGCCTAGCCACACAACCTGAAAAATACTTTTCAAATAAAGTCTTCAAAAGACATAGGATAGATAATTTTATGTTACACTACTAATTTGAAGATACTTTATGATATGTTGGGAAACAATTTTTTCTTCTGAAAGACTCACTAGTTCTAGTGGTGACAGGTATTCTTTCAAAAGAAAATATCCTATTTACAAGATTTTTGTGATAAGAGCACTTTCAAAATATGGAAGACAGTTTAAATTAGTCTGCCTGAGGAGAATTCAGCCTTCATTTTTCGCTGTCTGCCAAACACTATTTCAACAATACTGCAAGGATTTTGGGAGGGAAATCTGTGTTAGTCTTGCCTTTTGAATTATTAAATATTCATAGGGATAAAAGATTGTGAGTATAGCTCTGCACAAGTTAGACACTTATTGAATGGTATGAAGAGGTACCACAAAAAAATTGTTTAAATCCTCAGCTTTTTGAGTTTAGAATGCAATGAAAAAAGACATTTTTTTCTTGCGTTTTAAAGCTGAACTTTCATTTTCTACTGAATTTAAAACAAAACCACCTTGACTATTTCAGTCAGCTCCAAGCATGTTTTCACTATAGCATCAATGTCACCTGATACCGAGTGATCGCCTTAGAAAGATGAACAACACCTGGCCTTATAATTTTAATGCACATTTTTTTCTGTTTTCATAGCCTTCACTGTAAAATAGGTGCCATACAAATGATTATAATAATTTAGTTTATTAGTTTGTTGTCAGAATGTTATATATCATATCAAAGGCATGAACCATTACTGTATTTTAGAATAAATCTTTTAAATTCCGCATTGTATTATCATAATACGCTTTTACTTTCATAGGCGTGTGTTGTCATTATAGATACTAACCAGATTCCTTGCGTTAAGTCTCTATTACTTGGGCAACATATTCCAGTCCCAACCTAATACATTCCACCCATTCTAGCAGCAATCCTTCAGGGTGCAGGCTGGACAGTTATATTGAGCTTTGTTGAATTAATTACCTTCTAGAAAGTAACCTATAATTAAAAGATAATGTAACTTGTAACCTCTGATATTTGAAAAGCTACTCTTGCTCTTAAAAAACCCAAACCAGTTTGAGTACTACCTTTCTCTGAATAATTAAAAGTTAAATCAGAGAAGTGTGGTAAGTTATACGATTAATTATTGGAAGAGCATCTGGATTTTGAAAGATTTAGCAAGGAAAAAAATGGCAGTAGGATCTTTATTAGGCTTGATACTTTTTGCATAACTTCTTTTCTATTAAATTAATCTTTCCTATTTGTCACTCAACACTTTTTGAGGTAATTAACCTAATTACCTAATCCTGGCTCTGGTCTATAACATGCATCCATAATGCTCAAGTCAATCTCTGTGGTATTCTTGTTTCTGATATGTCAAGGCAAAAGCGTGGGTTTTGTACTTGTTTTCTACAGCTCTGTTGAGTTTATAAAAGATGCTGAGTACAATGAGACAGACCATGCCTGCTCTTTAAAATGTGCTTTGCAGAAGATTTAAGAGAAGAAGGACAAAAAAAATGTGCTAAGTACAGTATTTTGTACTTACTGCTGGAAGCATAGCCCATATCATAACAGTCAGTAGTGTCAAGATACATGTTGAGCTTTGCTTAACATTCCATTGCTAAAATGAAGGATGATCTTGGTGTTTAAAAGAGTAGAGAGAAAGAGAGAGAGAGAACAGAAGAGGCAAGGCCACAATTAAATTTCTCTGCCTAAAGCTCTGTTTAATATTGTCCTTGATACATAGAAGTTCTGTGGAAGCTCTAAAAAACATTCTCATCATTAGATTTAATGACTTAGAGCACTCAAATTAGGCATTTCAGGGTTGGGAGCCTAAATTCAATCTATGTATTCTAATTTGAAATCTGGCGTCTAAATTGGGCTTAATTAGAATTTTTGAAAATCAAATATTTTGTTTCACGATTCAGAGATTAGTGAGATCTGCAAAATTTGGGACCTACATTCAGTTATTTCACACCTCCCTATTCTTTCTTGCTTTTAGGGTTTCAGTGAGTTGGGAGGGAACCAAAATTGCCTACAGAGGCATTGCAGCAGTATTTCTCTGTTCACACCTTGCCTTTATAAGAATGGATCCATTGGTGCTATATTTTTCTCTTTGTGCTTTGAATGAAACAAGAGAGTATTTATGAGGAGATTGTAAGACACTGTGAAATCCTAAAACTTCTGAATAGATAAGGTAAAAAAACTGGGAAGTGTCAGCCTTGATACTGAATACCATAACTTAAGAGCTTTTAGCATGAATTGTAAGCACTCAGAGAAATAGTTGTTGATAGAAAGAAGTAGGGCCCAATTGTTAGAGGGCAAGGGTTAATAGAATCAAGCAAAAGTGGCACTTATAAGACTGAAGACATTGAATATCCATTTAATATCTTTGATTAAACATGATAGAAATGTGCTGTGTCTTAGTAATAAAATATTTTTATATAATAACTGTCATCAGTATCTTGTTGATAAAGATTCATGTCCACAGAAAAAGAAATAAATTAGAAGAAATTTTCCAGCTCCTAGGAAAGTAGTGTTTTGAAGCAGTCCAGAAACTGGAACTATTCATGTTTTTGTCCCATTGAAGATGGTTTCTGATTCACTACAGAAGAATATGGCCTGATGTAAAGATAATCAAGCACAAAATAAAAATCTGTAAAGATCTCCATTCCTAAATTATCCTTTCAACTCATGGGCTGACCTGCTTTAGTTATTGAAAAGCTGCTCAGTGGTCTCACGGGAGCTGCATCCTTCCCACATTACAGGATTCCTAACATCTCCTCCCAAACTGAAAAGGCAACTAGAACCTGTTTACTTTATAAGGCAGGCAAAATTTTCCATCATTTAAAGTTTTGGCTTAAAACTCTTATTCCAACTGCAAAATTCTGCATTAGCAATGGGAATAAGCATGAGGCATTAATCTGCTTAGATTTCAATAATTCATCCTCTGAGGCACCCAATGGATAGCAAGTTTAGCCAAGTAGCTTGAAGGAATGTTTAAATAGAACTGTTCCACGTGTTAAACAAACACTGATGACTGACAGTAAAACATAAATTAAAATCATAAGAAAAATAACCACAGAATCCATTGCTATGATAGAGAGCTTTGCAAAGGTACGTGAAATCCTATTTGAAACTAAACAATGTAGCTCTACTGTCAGAATTCCTTCACTTTTCTTAGCCTTACATCCTACCGACTTACTGCATTTGAAAAAATTTTGTGTAGTTTTGAAGCATTTGGCCATAACTTGAGCTTCTCAGTACAGGCATGTTTATCAAATGACATCTGGATTGTTAACTACTCTGTCAAGAAGGCAGTGTTCAAAACTTTAACTAATAGTTACATTTTTTGTGGTAACTGAGTTTTATTCCATATTCCCAGTCAATTGCTCTGCACATATTTCCAAATTATCTCTATGTAGAATTTTTCTTTTCTTCCTCCTTCTTAATCTTGGCAAATTACAACAAACATGATTTTTAGGTCATTGTTGAAAAGCAAAATACACACACAAAAAAACACAGTAACTCCTTCACACTTGCCTTATAATAACCCTTTCATTTATCTATGATCCTAATCTTTTATTGAAGAGTTGAGAGGTGATGAGTTTCATGGTTTATTTTAAAAAGTACATTATTTTGAATGGGTAATACTACATCTTATCAATTTACAATAACCTGTCTTCACTGATAGCTCAAAAATGTATTTTTTATTTCAAGTTCAGAAATACGACATCTAGAGCCAGAATAGCTTTTGGATGTGTTTTGCCTGCTTCTGTAGCAAGTAATTAAAAATCAACTAAAATACTGCTATAAAGTACTGTGATACTATGGAAGGGAAGGGAAGGGAAGGGAAGGGAAGGGAAGGGAAGGGAAGGGAAGGG